>NC_073254.2:163482651-163785681 GCF_029289425.2 Pan paniscus | reverse complement strand
TTGGAGTGCAGTGGCGTGATCTCAGCTCACTGCAACCTCTGCCTCCTGGGTTCAAACAATTCTCCCACCTCAGCCTCCTGAGTGGCTGGGCCTACAGGTGTGCGCCATCATGCCTGGCTAATTTTTTGTATCTTTTGTGGAGATGGATTTCGCAATGTTGGCCAGGCTGGTCTCAAACTCCTAGGCTCAAGCAATCTACCCACTTCGGCCTCCCAAAGTGCTGGAACTACAGGCGTGAGCCACTGCAATCGGCCTCTATTTTATTTTCACATTGAAAATCTGTCAGATTTGCTTCAGCCTCAAAGAGCGTGTTTATGTAAAATTAAATCAGCACTGGCAGCGAGGTGCACTTTCTTTCTCTAAACAGAATGAGGGTTAAATGACAAACATGGGGCTCATACACAAGCCTTTTAATCTCACATCCTACAGTCTTTCCATTAATATGAGCTTCTGGGCCCCTGTCATCAGGAAAATTGCTTCAGATCTGCATGTTGTGTGTGCTGGCTTACAATTAGAAATGATGAGTCAGTTATGTGAATGATGTGGCAATGGAAGTGATGTGAAATTGTAAGGACTAGTTGTTTGAAAAAAATAGACCAGAAAGATGTGACTACAGGCAATTAAAGAAATAGAATGCTTATTTTTAAAATTCACTGAAGATTGATCATAGTTTTATTACAAGAGCTACTTCCTCTTGGAATAAAGAGAAAGATTTCCTGAGAGAGTTTAAAACAGGAAAAAAAGTAAATCAGACACTTTAGACAAATACATGTATAATAAACTTAACTCTCTTCTTTGCAAAGGAAACCAGGTTTTAGGCCTAATAATTCTTCACATATATGTAATTAGGACTGATTTTTTTTTTTTTTTTTTTGAGACAGGGTCTTGTTCTGTCACCCAGGCTGGAGTGCAGGTGGTGTGATCACAGCTCATTGTAGCCTCAAATTCCAAGGCTGAAGACACCCTCCCACCTCAGCCTCCCAAGTAGCTGGGACCATAGGTGTGTGGCCACCACATCTGGCTAATTAAAAAAAAAAAAAAATTTGTGGAGATGAGGTTTTGCTGTGTTGCCCAGGCTGGTCTTGAACTCCTGGGCTTAAGCAATCCTCCCGCTTTGGCCTACCCAAATTGTTGGGATTACAGCCATGAGCCACCACACCCAGTCTGGGACTGATTTTGTTGAAAGACATGAGATAGAAAGAGCTGGGCTGAGGTTATGGGGGATCAGAGCTCCAATGGTGCTGGGTTGTACAACCAATGGGAAGCCATTGAGCCAAAACTAGGTATTTCTAGAGTAGAAACAACAACAACAACAAAGCTCTATGAGATAGTAACTGAGACCAAATATGTAGTCATTTTGGCATCATGAGAATTATAGAGAGGAAAAAGGAAACAAAAATGTCTGAAACTAAGTTTAAAATTGGCCAGTGGTGAGTGGTAACAGGTCTGCTTCATCGGTCCCAGTCAGCTCAGGCGTTATGCCGGGAAGAAGCAACAGGTGATTTGTTGAAAATGCAGACCCTGGAGTGGACCTCCAGGAAACTCCAACAGACCTGCAGCTGAGGGGCCTATCTGTTAGAAGGAAAATGAGCAAACAGAAAGGAATAGTATCAACATCAACAAAAAGGACATCCACACCCAAACCCCATCTGTAGGTCACCAACATCAAAGACCAAAGGTAAATAAAACCACAAAGATGGGGAGAAACCAAGGCAGAAAGGCTGAAAATTCCAAAAACCAGAATGCCTCTTCTCCTCCAAAGGATCACAACTCCTCGCCAGCAAGGGAACAAAACTGGACGGAGAATGAGTTTGATGAGTTGACAGAGTAGGCTTCAGAAGGTCAGTAATAACAAACTTCTCCGAGCTAAAGGAGCATGATCTAATCCATTTCAAGGGAGCTAAAAACGTTGAAAAAAGGTTAGATGAACGGCTAACTAGAATAACCAGTGTAGAGAATAGCTTAAATGACCTGATGGAGCTGAAAACTACAGTACGAGAACTCCGTGAAGCATACACAAGCCTCAATAGCCACTTCGATCAAGCGGAAGAAAGTATATCAGTGATTGAAGATCAAATTAATGAAATAAAGTGAGAAGACAAGATTAGAGAATAAGGAGTGAAAAGAAACGAACAAAGCCTCCAATAAATATGAGACTATGTGAAAAGACCAAATCTACGTTTGACTGGTGTACCTGAAAGTGATGGGGAGAATAGAACCAAGTTGAAAAACACTCTTCAGGATATTATCCAGGAGAACTTCCCCAACCTAGCAAGAGAGGCCAACATTCAAATTCAGGAAATACAGAGAATACACCACAAAGATATTCCCCGAGAAGAGCAACCCCAAGACACATAACTGTCAGATTCACGAAGGTTGAAATGGAGGAAAAAATGTTAAGGGCAGCCAGAGAGAAAGGTTGGGTTAACCACAAAGGGAAGCCATCAGACTAACAGTGGATCTCTCTGCAGATACCCTACCAGCCAGAAGAGAGTGGGGGTCAATATTCAACATTCTTAAAGAAAAGAATTTTCAACCCAAAATTTCATATCCAGCTGAACTAAGCTTCATAAGTGAAGGAGAAATAAAATCCTTTCCACACAAGCAAATGCTGAGAGATTTTGTCATCACCAGGCCTGCCTTACAAGAGCTCCTGAAGGAAGCACTAAACATGGAAAGGAACAACCAGTCCCAGCCACTGCAAAAACATGCCAAATTGTAAAGACCACTGATGCTAGGAAGAAACTGCATCAACTAACGGGCAAAATAACCAGCTAACATCATAATGACAGGATCAAATTCAAACATAACAATATTAACCTTAAATGTAAATGGGCTAAATGCCCCAATTAAAAGACACAGATTGGCAAATTGGATAAAGAGTCTAGACCCATCAGTGTGCTGTATTCAGGAGACCCATCTCATGTGCAAAGACACACATAGGCTCAAAATAAAGGGATGGGCTGGGTGCGGTGGCTCACACCTGTAATCCCAGCACTTTGGGAGGCCAAAGCAGGCAGATCACGAAGTCAGGAGATCGAGACCATCCTGGCTAACACAGTGAAACCCCGTCTCTACTAAAAATACAAAAAATTAACTGGGCATGGTGGCGGGCACCTGTAGTCCCAGCTACTCAGGAGGCTGAGGCAGGAGAATAGGGTGAACCTGGGAGGCGGAGCTTGCTGTGAGCGGAGATTGTGCCACTGCACTCCAGCCTGGGCAACAGAGCCAGACTCGGTCTCAAAAAAATAAAAAATAAAAAAAAAAAGGGATGGAGGAAGACCTACCAAGCAAATAGAAAGTAAAAAAATAGCACAGGTTGCAATCCTGGTCTCTGATAAAACAGACTTTAAACCAACAAAGATCAAAAGAGACAAAGAAGGCCATTACGTAATGGTGAAGGGATCAATTCAACAAAAAGAGTTACTTATCCTAAATATATATGCATCCAGTACATGAGCACCAGATTCATAAAGCAAGTTCTTAGAGACTTACAAAGAAACTTAGACTCCCACACAATAATAATGGGAGACTTTAACACCCCACTGTCAATATTGGACAGATCAATAAGACAGAAAATTAGCAAGGATATCCAGGACTTGAACTCAGCTCTGGACCAAGTGGACCTAATAGACATCTACAGTATTCTCCACCCCAAATCAACAGAATATACATTCTCCTTAGCACCACATTGCACTTATTCTAAAATGGACAACATAATTGGAAGTAAAACACTCCTCAGCAAATGTAAATGAACAGAAATCAAACTGTCTCTCAGACCACAGTGCAATAAAATTAGAACTCAGGATTAAGAATCTCACTCAAAACCGCACAGCTACATGGAAACTGAACAACCTGCTCCTGAATGACTACTTGATAAATAACGAAATGAAGGCAGAAATAAAGATGTTCTTTGAAACCAATGAGAACAAAGACACAATGTACCAGAATCTCTGGGACACAGCTAAAGCAGTGTGTAGAGGGAAATTTATAGCATTAAATGCCCACAAGAGAAAGCAAGAGAGATCTAAAATTGACACCCTAACATCACAATTAAAAGAACTGGAGAAGCAAGAACAAACACATTCAAAAGCTAGCAGAAGGCAAGAAATAACTAAGATCAGAGCAGAACTGAAGAAGATAGAGACACAAAAAACCCTTCAAAAAATCAATGAATCCAGGAACTGGCTTTTTGAAAAGATTAACAAAATAGATAGACTGCCAGCAAGACTAATAAAGAAGAAAAGAGAGAAGAATCAAATAGACGCAATAAAAAATTATAAAGGGGATATCACCACTGATCCCACAGAAACACAAACTACCATCAGAGGATACTATAAAAACCTCGACGCAAATAAACCAGAAAATCTAGAAGAAATGGATAAATTCCTGGACACATACACCCTCCCAAGACTAAACCAGGAAGAAGTTGAATCTCTGAATAGACCAAAACAAGCTCTGAAATTGAGGCAATAATTAATAGCCTACCAACCAAAAAGAGTCCAGGACCAGACGGATTCACAGCCAAATTCTACCAGAAGTACAAAGAGGAGCTGGTACCATTCCTTCTGAAACTATCCCAATCAATAGAAAAAGAGGGAATCCTCCCTAACTCATTTTATGAGGCCAGCATCATCCTGATACCAAAGCCTGGCAGAGACACAACAGAAAAGAGAGAATTTTAGGCCAATATCCCCGATGAACATCAGTGCAAAAATCCTCAGTAAAATACTGGCAAACCCAATCCAGCAGAATATCAAAAAGCTGATCCACCATGATCAAGTCAGCTTCATCCCTGCAATGCAAGGCTGGTTCAACATACACAAATCAATAAACATAATCCATCACATAAACAGAACCAATGACAAAAACCACATGATTATCTCAATAGATGCAGAAAAGGCCTTCGACAAAATTCAACAGCCTTTCATGGTAAACTAGGTATCGATGGAACGTATCCCAAAATAATAAGAGCTGTTTATGACAAACCCACAGACAGTATCATACTGAATGGACAAACACTGGAAGCATTCCCTTTGAAAACTGGCACAAGACAAGGATGACCTCTCTCACCACTCCTATTCAACATAATGTTGGAAGTTCTGGCCAGGGCAATCAGGCAAGAGAAAGCAATAAAAGGTATTCAAATAGGAAGAGAGGAAGTCAAATTATCTTTGTTTGCAGATGACATGACTGTATATTTGGAAAACCCCATCGTCTCAGCCCAAAATCTCCTTAAGCTGATAAGCCACTTCAGCAAAGTCTCAGGATACAAAATCAATGTGCAAAAATCACAAGCATTCCTATATACCAATAACAGACAAACAGAGAGCCAAATCATGAGTGAACTCCCATTCACAATTGCTACAAAGAGAATAAAATACGTAGGAACACAACTTACAAGGGATATGAAGGACCTCTTCAAGGAGAACTACAAACCACTGCTCAAGGAAATAAGAGAGGACAGAAACAAATGGAAAAACATTCCATGCTCATGGATAGGAAGAATCAATATCGTGAAAATGGCCTTACTGCCCAAAGTAATTTACAGATTCAATGCTATCCCCATCCAGCTACCACTGACTTTCTTCACAGAATTGGAAAAAACTACTTTAAACCTCATATGGAACCAAAAAAGAGCTCTCATATCCAAGACAATCCTGGGCAAGAAGGACAAAGCTGGAGGCATCTTGCTACCTGACTACAAACTTTACAAGGCTACAGTAACCAAAACAGCATGGTACTGGTGCCAAAACAGATACACAGACTGATGGAACAGAACGGAGAAATAACACCACACATCTACCACCTGATCTTTGACAAACCTGACACATACAAGCGATGGGGAAGATTCACTATTTAATAAATGGTGTTGGGAAAACTGGCTGGCCATATGCAGAAAACTGGAACTGGACCCCTTCCTTACACCTTATACAAAAATCAACTCAAGATGGATCAAAGACTTAAACGTAAAACCTAGGACCATAAAAACCCTAGAAGAAAACCTGGGCAATACCATTCAGGACATAGGCATGGGCAAAGACTTCATGTCTAAAACGCCAAAAGCAAACGGCAACAAAAGCCAAAATTGACAAACAGGGATCTAATTAAACTGAAGAGTTTCTGCACAGCAAAAGAAATTATCATCAGAGTGAACAGGCAACCTACAGAATGGGAGAAAATTTTTGCAATCTATTCATCTGACAAAGGGCTAATATCCAGAATCTACAAAGAACTTAAACAAATTTACAAGAAAAAAGCAAACAACCCCATCAAAAAATGGGCTAAGGATATGAACAGAAACTTCTCAAATGAAGACATTTATGCAGCCAACAGACATATGAAACGATGCTCATCATCACTGGTCATGAGAGAAATGCAAATCAAAACCAGAATGAGATACCATCTCATGCCAGTTAGAATGGCAATCATTCAAAAGTCAGGAAACAACAGATGCTGGAGAGGATGTGGAGAAATAGGAATGCTTTTACGCTGTTAGTGGGAGTGTAAATTAGTTCAACCATTTGGAAGACAGTGTGGCGATTCCTCAAGGATCTAGAACTAGAAATACCATTTGACCCAGCAATTCCATTACTGGATGTATACCCAAAGGATTAGAAATTATTCTACAATAAAGACACATGCACATGTATGTTTACTGAGGCACTATTCACAATAGCAAAGACATGGAACCAACCCATATGTCCATCAGTGATAGACTGGATTAAGAAAATGTGGCACATATACACCATGGAATACTATGCAGCCATAAAAAAGGATGAGTTGATGTCCTTTGCAGGGACACGGATGAAGCTGGAAACCATCATTCTCAGCAAACTATCACAAGATCAGAAAACCAAACACCGCATGTTCTCACTCATAAGTGGGAGCTGAACAATAAGAACACATGGACACAGGGAGGGGAACATCACACACTGGGGCCTGTAGGGGGTGGGGGACTAGGGGAGGGATAATATTAGGAGAAATACCTAATGTAGGTGATGGGTTGATGGGTGCAGCAAACCACCATGGCACGTGTATACCTATGTAACAAACCTACACGTTCTGCACATGTAACCCAGAACTTAAAGTATAATAAAAAGAAAGAAAGAAAGAAAGAAAAGAAAAAGAAAATGCAGAACTTGCTGCCTTCTCAAATAGCATGAGCTGTGGGGCCAGAATTAACTAGAATTGCCATTTTGATATCCTTTATTTCTTGGATAAAATTATGATGGGATGTGGAGAGGATTTCTGGACTACTCATCAATCAAGTTCAATGCCACAGGGAGGCAAGTGTACTCCCTTCTGCTGCTAAGGCATCAATGAACAGGGCAAAGAATAGCTTAGGGACAACAAAAATCTCAGGCTTTCTTAGGACCTGTTTAGACACTGTGTTCCCGGAAAGACAGTTTGTCTTATTCAACTTTATATCCCCAGTATCTAGGACGATACCTAATATATTGTAAGGGTTTTAATAAGTGATTACTGAGTGACCTGTTGGACAAAAGCACATCTCATCTGAAAAAATTCTACACTCTCTTTCACTGGATAATTTTAGACTAGATCGTAAATTCAGGAATCAACAGTGAAAATATCACCAATGGGGAACAAAGCTTGGCTTCTCATCCCGGACCATGAGTATAATATTGGTAATAGCTACCATTTATTGACAAGCAGGAATTCTAGAGATATTCTACCTAATTCTCAAGATAGATATGATTGGCTTTATTTTACTAGTTAAGTAAACCTAGGTTAAATGACTTGGCCAAGGTCAAACAACTACTAAGTGGCCAAGTCAAGGATCAATCCATCCTAGAAGTGCCCAGTTCTAAAGCCTGCCCCTCTCTCCTCCATGGAGCTTCCAAGTTCTACTCTAAGGAGATGGTTACTGGCAGGCAAGCCTAGGTCTTCAGGCCAATTCAATGGCCTTCTCTGACCTCACCTGTCTGCCACTGAAGGGCCAGCTCGTCTATCTACCTCAGTGCAGGAAACCAGGCCATCTCTATTTTACTGTACATATATCTGTTTCTAGTGCTCTAAGTACATATATTCTAAAACTGAAAATTTTATTTTGTTTATTTTTGTTTTAGAGACAGGGTCTCATTCTGTTGCCCAGGCTGCAGTGCAGTGGCACAATCACAGCTCATTGCAGTCTTGAACTCCCAGACTCAAGGGATCCTCCTGCCTCAGCCTTCCAAGTAGGTAGGAATACATGGGTGTGCCACCACACCTGGCTAATTTTTTTAGTTTTTGTAGAGAGACGGTCTTGCTATGTTGCTCAGGCTGGTCTTTAACTCCTTGCCTCAAGTGACCCTCCCACCTTGGCCTCCCAAAGTGCTAACATTACAAGTGTGAGTCACTGTGCCCCGACCTGAAAATTTTATTTTAAAGGTGAATAAAGCTCAATCAAGTTCACAATTAATAAGGCATTTCTCCCACCACTTCTCTTTTCCAACATGAGCCATTTAACCAGACTACCAGATTCCGGAGATTCCCCACGACAACCAGCAAGGGCCTTCCTCCTTCACAGAAAGGAGAGGCACTGATTAATTATTGACTGATTGGCTACTACTCTTTAAAATGCAAGGTGGTAGCTTAATGGGGCTAAGAAAATGGCAATAAGATAAGAGAAAGAAAAAAGATGTCTCCTTTAGGCTGAAAGGAAGCTCATTTTTTGTTTGTTTGTTTGTTTGGTTTGGTTCAGTTTTTGAGATGGAGTCTCGCTTTGTCACCCAGGCTGGAGTGCAGCGGCATAATCTTAGCTCACTGCAACTTCTGTCTCCTGGGTTCAAGTGATTCTCCTGCTTCAGTCTCCCAAGCAGCTGGGACTACAGGCAGGAGCCACCATGCACAGCTAATTTTTGTATTTTTAGTAGAGATGGGGTTTCACCATGTTGGCCAGGCTGGTCTTGAACTCCTGACCTCAAGTGATCCACCCAACTCACCCTCTCAAAGCGCTTGGATTACAGGCATGAGCCACTGCACCTGGCCTCATTGTTTATTTTTTAAAGCAGAGGTGGAAATATTTACTTTGAATAGTTTTTAAAAATGGGATATAGAGCTCAAAAGTTAAAAATAAAACTCATTTTTAAACATAATAGCTAAATTATAATTTTTACATGAATTAACTTAATACAATATTTTAAATCTGATCTAAATATATATAATAAATAATATATTATAAAATGTTTTAAGGTAAAAAGCAACAAAAACCAGAAATGCTTGTTAATAATGGTGATTAGCATGTGTTATTTTCATTCTAAAATAAAATATACACTAAGACCATTGATAGTCTTAGGATCTTTGGGCAATAATATTGTACTATTTCATCACACTTATCTTTTAACAACTAGAGGGAACAATTTTTTTCAGTGTTAGGTAGTAAATGGTATTTTTAGAAATTATTAAAAGTACCGTGCATTAAAGTGGTTCTTTTTTTATTTTTGCATTTTTGAATATTCAGATATGGCCCAATGAATATTCATCACTTGTGTATATACAATATACTACACATAAACATCTTAAATTGTTGCATTTTTCTATTTTTTATCTTTAAAAAGTGTACCATATTATTTATTTATTTTGAGATAAGGTCTGGCTCTGTTGCCCAGGCTGGAGTGCAGTGGCATGGCTCACTGCAGCCTCCTGCTCCTGGGCTCAAGCAATTCTCCCACCTCAGCTTCCCGAGTAGCTGGGACTACAGGTACGCGCCACCACACCCGGCTAATTTTTTGTATTTTTTAGTACAGGCAGAGTTTCACCACATTGCTCAGGCTGGTCTCAAACTCCTGAGCTCAAGAAATCTTGAGCTCAAGAAACCTCGGCCTCCCAAAGTGCTAGGATTACAGGCATGAGCCACCATGCCTGGCCAATATTTTTTCTATTTAAAAGAAATTCTACCTCTTAATTTTCTTCCAGAGAAACACACACATACACAATAAAAATCCACTTCTAAAAATGCTGCTTTTTAGACTTTAAAAAGCCTCAGGAGAAATGTGAGAGATACTGTCAGAGGGAGAAAATGAGGCCCATGTGTGAGGAGAGAGGGGCGGTGGCTGTGCTCTGGGGCTCAGATCTGCAAGGGAGATGTCAAAGTCATATGCCTTCAAAGCACTCATGAACAGAAACAAAGCCTGTGGCAGAAAACCTGGTCATGTACCTTTCCCCTGCAACCTAGAAGTCCAGAACAAAATCCCATTTTTGTTTCAACATAAAATTAAAAAAAAAATCCTCTCTGTTACAGCTAGAGATGAATGAGCTCTACCTTCCAACAAAAGAACAAGAGTCAAAAAGAACTGTTTCTAGGGTTTGGACAATTTAGTTTCCACATGAGGGTGGTTAGTCATTTAGACTCTCCCTGCTTGCATACTTGGCAACTGCAGTGATCTTTACTCATTTATCTGGCTCTACCTGCCTTTCTGAAGTTTTGCATTTGAATAATAAGATAGCTGGGAATGGTGGGTGTGGAAAATTGTATTTTCCAAATTTGGCCACAATTGTGATCTTGCCACTCCCCTGTCAAGAAGTGGAGCTAATTAATTCCCCTTTCCTTGAAGCTTGAGCTGGTCTTATGATTTGCCTGTTACTAATAGAACGTAGTGGAAGTGAGGCTGGATGCCTTCCAAAGCCAGATCAGGAAAGGCCATATAGCTTTTACCTGGTTCTCTTGGGACATTTGCTGAGCCACCAAGTAAGAAGACTGATGACTCGGGCCACCATGCTGAAGAGGCCATGTATAGGTAGTTTGGCGGACTAGGAGCCAGAATTGAGCCCAGTCTCTGAGCCTTCCTTGCCAAGACACCAGACATGTTAGAGAGGTTATCTTGGAGCCTCCAAAGTAGCCTATTTGTCAGCTGAATAACATTGAGTGACCTTAGTCAACCTCATGAAGAGCAGAAGAATCACCTAGCTGAGCCCTGACTAAATCCCCAACCTACAAAATCTGTAAGATATAAAATAGCTGCTGTTTTCAATCACTAAGTTTTGGGGAAGGTCACTGCACAGAAACAGTGACTAGAGCAGGGTCAACTAGGAGCCACTAAATGAGAGGTGAATGACCAGAAGCCCACAACTGAAAGGAAAGGAGGATGGAAGAAACCTTGCACCAAGTTCATAATGCAGTACTATTTCTAGCAAAATGGCATACCAGATGCCTTGACTAACTCTTCTATTGAAAAACAATTAAAATGCTAATCATGGCATCTAAAAACTGCTTTAAATGTACTAAACAGCTGGGAAAAGAGTAAAAAATACTTTAACGAGAATGAGTAAAAGAAGATCATGGCCAGAAAAATAAGGTAAGTGAGAAATGAAACTGGCTTTGACCTTGAGGGCACTTGTGTTAAATCTAGTGAATTTGAGCAGGCATCTTTATGATCTGCTGAAATACAGAAGACACACAAAACCCACTCAGGTCTAATAAATAATTCTCTCTCCATAAATTGGGGACCAAATGGCATACCCTCAGTGTAAGGGTAAGCTAGAATATCTGACCCTCCAAGGACAAACAAAAAATTGCAAGCTGGTGCTTAGTAAGTAAGGGGATAGGCAGGGAGGGATGAAATGTACCCTGAAAATTTGAAGCCATCAGCTAAACATCACAGAGGTTTGCTGCTTCAATTCATAGTACTAAGGTAGTATAAAATAACTCATTTTGACAATCCAGTTTAAAAATTATATTTTTAAATATAACAAAGTTTCATCAAGAAAATGTATGCATTCTAAACATATATATCTAATGATACACCTCACAATAAGTGAAGCAAAATTAACAGAATTATAAGGAGAAGTAAAAAAAAAAAAATCCACATAGTGGGAGATTTAACATGTCTTGTTTGTTACCTGATGGATCAAATTGACAAAAAAATAACTAAGGCTACAGAAATCTGAATAGAACTAGCAAGATTGATCTTACAGGAAAATTTGCACACCCTCAAACCATAGAACACATATTGTTTTCAAGGACATGTGAGATATTTATAATTACTAAAAATCCCAATATGAAGGCCACATCCCAGACCAATGAGATCAGCATCTCTGGAGATGGGACCCAGACATCCACATTCTTAAAGATCTATAGGTGATTCCAATTTGTAGCCAAGGTTGCAAATCACTGACACACAGAGTCATTTCTAACCTTCAGTGCTTGTATCAGAAAGTAAGGAAGGATGAAAATTAATGATCTGGAGAGTCTATCTTAGGTTAGAACAGAATAGCCAATAAAGCCCAAAAAATTAGGAGGAAGAAGAGAAAAGAGCAAATAATGACATAGAAAACAAACATATAATACAGATGACCAAGCAAACTGAAAGCATATCTTATACCTTCCCCCAAAAAACAACTCCAGGTAAACAAAAAAGTTAAATGTGAAAAGCAAAATTATAAACAATTTAGAAGACAGTATATGAGAATATATCTATCATTTTGGTATGCAAAGAATTTTTAAAACCAGAAACAAAATCATAAGCCATAAAGAAAAAGGTTGATAAATTCGACTGTATTAAGTTTAAGAATCTTGTTGGCCGGGCGCCATGGCTCACGCCTGTAATCCCAGCACTTTGGGAGGCCGAGGCGGGCAGATCACAATGTCAGGAGATCGAGACCATCCTGGCTAACACGGTGAAACCCCATCTCTACTAAAAATATTTTTTAAAAAATAGCTGGGCGTGGTGGCGGGCGCCTGTAGTCCCAGCCACTCGGGAGGCTGAAGCAGGAGAATGGCGTGAACACAGGAGGTGGAGCTTGCAGTGAGCTGAGATCGAGCCACAGCACTCCAGCCTGGGTGACAGAGTGAGACTCCGTCTCAAAAAAAAAAAAAAAAGAATCTTGTTAAATCAATATTTGCAACATACATAACTGGAATATATGAAGAACTCCTATGAATCAGAAAAAATTGACAACCCAGAAGAAAATGGGCAAAAAGCACTTCGGTGGAGTGGTATCCAAATGCCCAATAGGCATATGAAAATATGTTCAATCTCATTCATAATGAACGAGAGGCAATGTAAAAGCACAATGAGATACGACTTCCTAGCTTCCTCAGCCTGTGCTCTCCCTCCGTCCTCAAGGGTCTGCTCCTTGCCTCTTTCACATAAGTACTGACCTGCTACTCCAGTGATTTTTCCCACGCTATCAGTTACTGACTTTTCCGCCTGTATGTTCAACCTCTCCCTTTCTTTTGACCCCTTCACCACATAAAAAATTGTTCAAGTATTTCCCATAAATTAAAAAAAAATCACTCCCTTGATACTGTATCTCATTTTCCAAATTTACGCACCCAAGCTTATTAACCTTCACAATCACCAGCCATATGTTGAACAACTGCCTCATCATACTTCAGAGCCCAAATTCTCAGGATTATGTTTGATCCTCGTTGTCTCCACCACAGGCTTCCACCCATCAGGCTACCAAAATGCTCCCTCTCACCATGTCACTGCACACATGTGGCCGTCCGTCCTCCCTGACACAGTCCTTCCAAGCTGCTGTGCTACCAGCTTCTCCTCTTTCCCCACTTCACGGACAATTCTTCTCAATATTCTTCTGCTGCTGCTTCCTAAAACATCCCTGGAGTGCTTTTCTCAGCCTCCTTCTCTTCTATTCTTGTTCTGAACATTCTTCCTTTGTGATCTTATTCCTTCTTACTTTTCATTTCTACTTATGAGCTAAGGATTTCTGAATCTGTATCTCCAGTATGTGCTTGATGCATAGCAGGTATTTTAAATAACGAAGCTTCCTATTAAAAAGGGTCAGCACAGAGCATGATTAAATGCCTAGTTTTAGCATTAAGATGTGGCATGTTTAAGCAAAAGTACTTATGATTAAAAAAAAAACTGGGTATAGCATGAGTTTATTCAATACCAGATTTTGCTAAGAGATAAAAATTAGAACAATTTAAAAACAAACGGTTGGCACGAATCTTTGCCTATGGAACAATGGTACTAATAAGATAAAAGTCTTTCTACATTGATAGAACCCACTGTATATTTCATTTTTCAGGAATTGTGTGCAATGATTTAGATTAGGGGTTGGTAAGCCTGACCTGCAGGCCAAATTTGGCCCACCATCTGTTTTTGTAGATAAAGTTTTATTGGAGCATATACATATCCATTCAATTACACATTGTGGCTGTTTTCATGCTACAATGGCAGAACTGGGCAGTTGCAACAAAGATTGTATGGCCCACATAGCCTAAACTATTTGCTGTCTTGTCATTTCTATTAAAAGTGTGCCAGTCTTGATGAAGATTAAACCTTTCTATTAACATATCCCTTTAAAATGATAAGTTGTATAAGTTATATTTTCTAAGAGTAAGGATAAATCCTGGATGTGAGAAAGCCCTCCTCATCCAGGTATGAAAGCAGGTAGGTTATATGGTAAATAACTACTTTTCTCTGAGACTTAGTTGAAAGAACTACATTGATATCACTAAATGTATCACTTAAGTGGCTTAAATAATCAGAGGCAGAAAACCGTTGTAATATTTGGTAAGATCTCGTCCCCTGGGATGACTTAAGTACGGGGGATGTGGATATTGGAGCTTCCAGAAAAGCAATACAATCAACACAAAATCCACTGGGATTCTTGCCTTGTCTGCAGGTGTTAACCTGGCCCAGGGCTTGTCTGCTCGGCGGTCATAGTCAGGAGAATCCGTGACTTCTACATACTCGTTAAATCGCAGGATCCTTCGAGCTTGTAGCTCTGCCACTGTGGGTCTCAGGCTGAGCTGCAGGAGGACAAGGAAAAAGGCAGAGTTCAGTAAACCACTTACAGCCTCATGGTGGCAAGTTTTCTATAGAGAACACTTCAAAGTTATGGTTAAATAAGGTCACTTTCAGGCATCAAAAAAAAAAAAAAAGCAACAGCATCTTGGGAATTTCTAATGAGAACTAGAAAGCCATGTGCCCTAATTTTTGAGACTATAAAAAAATCATCGTTTTAGATAGGTCACAGTCTTTGGCAACCACCTGCATTATGCTATTTTCCCCAACTTGCCTGGCACTGTGATAAAGGTCTATCATCCCTGACGCAAGGAACATGCAATGCGCAGACACAATAGTAACCCAGATACAGAATGGCTGGTTTGGTGATTGAATTATCAAGGCAAAAGCCATGGAATTTTTAGAAATGGGAATAAAAACCTGTTCCTATAATATTAAGCCCATACACTCAGAAATGTACAAAGTTATGACATAGAAAGAGTCCAATAAAGGGTGCGCCTACAGCACAGCTGTCCTTAAGTTATTCATAATAAGGGCAAGACCCCAATCGGACACATGCCTTTGGCCAGAAAAACCAATGTGCAGGAATGGGGAGGGCAGAGGTGATGGAGAACTGTACTTCCTTGAGGCCATCACTGCTTAAAATCAACTCCAACCTTTAAGATACTTCTAACAACTTCGGTTCCTCCTTGTGGTCTTTGTCAAATTCAGATTTGTAATTATATTGCTTTTCTTTCTGGGTCCTTTCTCAAACCGAAGAATAAGACTCTGACAGGTGAAAGAAAGCTGGCCCCCTGGTAAACAGGCATCATCTACTCTCTGCTACGGAGGTTCACTCCCATTTTGGTCTTTCTTAGTTGGGTGATATCACAGTTATCTCCAGAGAGGTAGACTTAGACATCTATTGTAGCCATAGGGCCCATTTTCATATATTTCCTCTCTTATATATACTCTGTATACAGCCAGACTACCCATCATCTAAGTGGTCCTCTCTGGAGATATCACTTATTTTTTTTTATTTAAACAGAGTGGGGGGGGGGTCTCTCTATGTTGCTCAGGCTGGTCTTGAACTCTTGGGCTCAAGCGATTCTCCCATCTCAGCCTCCCAAAGTGCTGGGGTTACAGGCATAAGGCACAACACCTGTCCAGAGATATTCCTTATTTTGCACTGGGTCTACATTCTGTAGTCATTAACAACCCTTTCCTGGGCCTCAGTTTCCTTCTGAACTAAGCCAATACTGTAATATTCAAAGCACTCGAGGACTTTTAGAAGGCCTAGGCCCATACCCTGAGCCCACTGGAGCAGGGATGTGCCAACTATGGCTCCCTCTATCTTCATAGAGCCCCGGTAGGCAATGGACAAGAGAGAGAATAATCTAAGTGATCTGCTATAGTCTAGTTGCTGTCCAATCTATATTGCTAGCTTCTTGCTGCCACTTTGGGGCAGGTGGACATAAGGAGGTAGAGAAGCCCTTGCTCCTAAGAACTGGCTAGAAGGAAAGTGACCAATGGCAATATAGGTTAGAAGTTATCCATCCAGTCTTGTCCTCAGGACTGTCCCAGTCATGGGGTAGCTACCAGTGCTATGGGCTGACCTGCACCTACGGCATGGAGCTATGTATGGTGGAGGCAAGTGGGTGCAGAGGGTAAGGGCTGGCACTGCTGCCTCATGGAGGGGCCCAGCTGGATTGAGAAAGATGATTTGTATCACAAGACTGTGCCCAGGGCAATAAGGAGGGGTGATTGATTGTCTACAGATGGTAACTTAAGGGCCATTGAAAACTAGAGTCATCCCTAGAAATTGAGTCAATAAAGTCTTTCAGTTTGATCATTATTTGACATTTATGAGCTTTGAGAAAAAAAAATGATATGGTTTGGCGGTGTCCTCACCCAAATCTCAACTTGAATTGTATCTCCAGAATTCCCACATGTTGTGGGAGGGACCCAGGGGGAGGTAATTGAATCATGGGGGGCTGGTCTTTCCCATGCTATTCTCGTGATAGTGAATGAGTCTCATGAGATCTGATGGGTTTATCAAGGGTTTCTGCTTTTGCTTTCTCCTCATTTTATCTTGCTGCCACAATGTAAGAAATGCCTTTTGCCTCCTGTCAGGATTCTGAGGCCTCCCCAGCCATGTGGAACTGTAAGTCCAATTAAACCTCTTTTTCTTCCCAGTCTAGGGTATGCCTTTATCAGCAGCATGAAAACAGACTAATACAGTAAGTTGGTATCAGGAGTGGGGTGTTCCTGAAAAGATACCCAAAAATGTGGAATCAACTTTGGAACTGGGTAACAGGCAGATGTTGGAACAGTTTGGAAGACTCAGAAGAAGACAGGAAAAGGTGGGAAAGTTTGGAACTTCCTAGAGACTTGTTAAATGGCTTTGACAAAAATGCTGATAGCAATATGGACAATAAGGTCCAGGCTGAGGTGGTCTCAGATGGAGATAAGGAACTTGTTGGGAACTGGAGCAAAGGTGACTCTTATTATGTTTTAGCAAAAAGAATGGCGGCATTTTGCCCCTGCCCTAGAGATTTGTGGAACTTTGAACTTGAGAGAGATGATTTAGGGTATCTGGCAGAAGAAATTTCTAAGCAGCAAAGCATTCAAAAGGTGACTTGGGTGCTGTTAAAAGCATTCCATTTTAAAAGGGAAACAGAGCATAAAAGTTCAGAAAATTTGCAGCCTGAGAATGCAGCAGAAAAGAACCCATTTTTTGAGGAGAAATTCAAGCTGGCTGCAGAAATTTGCCTAAGTAGCAAGGAGGCTAATGTTAATCCTCAAGACCGTGGGGAAAATGTCTCCAGGCCATGTCAGAGACCTTCATGACAGCTCCTCCCATCACAGGCCTGAAGGCCCAGGAGGAAAAAGTAGTTTTGTGGGCAGGGCCCAGGGTCCCTGTGCTGTGTGCAGCCTAGGGACTTGGTGACCTGTGCCCCAGCCACTCCAGCTGTGGCTGAAAGGGGCAAATGTAGAACTTGGGCTGTGGCTTCAGACCGTGGAAGCCCCAAGCCTTGGCAGCTTCCATATGGTGTTGAGCTTGTGGGTGAACAGAAGTCAGAAACTGAGGTTTGGGAACCTCTGTCTAGATGCCCAGGCCAAAGTTTGCCATGGGCAGGGTTGGGGGGGTGGTGGGGCTCATGGAGAACCTCTGCTAGGGCAGTGCAGTAGGGAAATGTGGGGTTGGAACCCCCACACAGAGTCCCTACTGGGGCACTGCCTAGTGAAGCTGTGCAAAGAGGGTCACTGTCCTCCAGAACCCAGAATGGTAGATCCACCAACAGCATGCACCATGTGTCTAGAAAAGCTGCAGACACTCAACACTAGCCTGTGAAAGCAGCCAAGAGGGAGGTTGTACCCTGCAAAGCCACAGAGGTGGAGCTGCCCAAGACCATGGGAACCCACCTCTTGCATCAGCGTGACCTGGATGTGAGACCTGGATTCAAAGGAGATAATTTTGGACCTTTAAAATTTGGCTGCCCCACTGGATTTCAGACTTGCCATGGGCCCTGCAAACCCTTTGTTTTGGCCAATATCTCCCATTTGGAACAGCTGTATTTACCCAATGCCTGTACCCCCATTTTATCTAGGAAGTAACTAGCTTGCTTTTGATTTTACAGGCTCATGGGTGGAAGGGATTTGCCTTGTCTCAGATGAGACTTTGGACTGTGGACTTTTGGGTTAATGCCGAAATGAGTTAAGACTTTGGTGGACTGTTGGGAAGGCATGATTGGTTTTGAAATGTGAGGACGTGAGATTTGGAGGGGCCAGGGGCAGAATGATATGGTTTGGCTGTGTCCCCACCCAAATCTCAACTTGAATTGTATCTCCCAGAATTCCCATGTGTTGTGGGAGGGACCCAGGAGGAGGTAATTGAATCATGGGGCTCGGTCTTTCCCATTCTATTCTTGTGATAGTCAAAAAGTCTCACAAGATCTGATGTGTTTATCAGGGGTTTCCAGTTTTGCTTCCTCCTCATTTTCTTTTGCCGCCACCACGTTAGAAGAGCCTTTTGCCTCCCGCCATGATTCTGAGGCCTCCCCAGCCATGTGGAACTATAAGTCCAATTAAGTCTCTTTTTCTTCCCAGTCTCAGGTGTGTCTTTATCAGCAGTGTGAAAATGGACTAATACAATGGATAAATTAAGGATGTTTTTTCCTTGAAAAACAGAACCAAACACTTTCAACATAGCCCCATAGCTTTTCTGTGGGAATGAAGCATTGCCTCCATCTGCCTTGGAATGCTTTTGTTGAAGACTCCCCGGCCAGCCCACAAAAATGTGGGTCAGGTCACACTTCATGTAGATGTCACATTTTAGTCACTTTATCCATTTTTAGGTGCATAAGGTATGCCTGAAGAATGATTAGAAGGATTTATAATGAAATATAAACTCTGATGGTGCTTGATTTTTCCAAAGGCTATTACTTTTTTTAACACAGAAAAAAGTGATGGCCCTAACATCAGATTTATATATTCATAAATAAGTGGCAACAATTGTCTGAGTTTGGGAGGTAAGACATTTGTCAATCTGGGTAGCACTGTAGCAGGCAGGCTCGATGATCAAGTTCACTTAATAAATTACTTACCCAGCTGTGATGTGGAATAGTGGGAAATCTTCAGGAGTAACAAAATACTTACTTGTGTAATATTTCCAACACTAAATGGAAAGTGTGAGCATTTTAAGAAATAATTTTTATCATAATTAAAAACTTTTTTCACTTCTTTTTTTCTTTTTTTTTTCATTGTTCTAATCAAGCGAGATTAATTTTCAATTAATTCTTTTTTTTTGAAACAACGTCTCACTATGTTGTCCAGGCTGGTGTTGACCTCCTGGGCTCAAGCAATCCTCCTGCCTCAGCTTCCAAGTAGCTGGGACTACAGGTGCGTGCCATTGCACCTGACTCAAAACAATTTTTTAAAATGGAAATACATGCATTGAAATGTTAATAATGGCTGTCTCTGAATGAAAGACATGATTTTATTTTTTTCTTTTTGTGTGTCTTTAAAAATTTTCACACAGAGTACCTATTTTCATAGAGTAAATGCAATTTAAAACCCTTGTTAATTATTCAAAATTAGCACAACATGCTATTAGAAACATCATTCGTAGCATGTGCATTATATTGATTTGTTTCATTTTATTTTATTTCATTTTTTTGAGACAGGGTCTCATTCTGTCTCCCAGCCTGGAGTGCAGTGGCATGATATCAGGTCACAGCAACCTCTGCCTCCCGGGCTGAAGCAATCTTCCCACCTCAGCCTCCTGAGTAGCTGGAACTACAGGCATGTGCCACCATGCCGGCTAATTTTTTTATTTTTTATAGAGATAGGGTTTCACCATGTTGCCCAGGCTTGTGATTTTGATGTCTATGATTATAGACTAATAGGAATAATTATTTCTAAACATCTGATTTACACATACAGAGAGGATTAGTATTTTTTTAAAAAAGTATATCTCAAAACACATATGCTCATTAATAGTCATGATTTCATTACCTTTCTGCTGAGTCTGCGTTTAAGTTCCATTTTTGCTTCTTGTTCCTCTTCTTCATTCTTTTCTGTTTATTAAAGGAGAAAAGTCATGATGACAGTTACTATAGATGATTTCATATTCAGAAAAGTGTATCAGGCCACAATCATGTGACTCTAACAAATAATGATCAAACACACCACCAACATTGTTAAAAAGTTGTCAAAATATTTTGTAGGAAGGTTGATCATCTTATACGCACACACACATACACACACACACACACACACACACATGCTTTTTTTGTAGGACTGGTTTGCTTTACTAATTTTAAACGTTTTTGCTTCCTGATGTCTTGTTGTATTCTTAAAAAAACCATAGGAGTGCCCATATTCTAATGAAAGCCCTCTATTGCTGATCATTTCATGGGCTTATAAGCACAATTTACCAGAATTCAGATAAAAATTTACTTCTGGATCTGGCCTTCATGTGAAAATCTGAGACATATTAAAAGAGCAAATTAGAACCATCCGATGCATGTCTGAGCTGCTGATTTCCACTCAAATCCAACCAAAATATTTGATTTGTCTTCCTTGGTTTCCATAGAAGCAGAATGTAATCATTTCCTTGGACTTTGCTTTCAAACCAGAATGTTCTAAATGAGGTTATGATGTACTCTGGGTGGAAATTATTTATTTTCTTGTGACTTTGCCTTTCCAAAGTCTTCTCGTTCTCTAGTGATTCACCAAGTAGTACGATTTTATGCTGCCCAACAGATGGGATTTAAAGAAAAATGTCCAAAATTTTTAAAGAAATAAACACCCCTTCAGGTTTTGCTGGTTGTTGCTTACTTGAGGAACTTCTCTCTGTTGCTTCCTTTAGCTGATCATCTGTTTGATCAGTGAGCATACATTTTGCTTCTTGGATACCGATGCTTATGAAAGATTATGTTTTAGAAAGTGCTATTATGAACTCTTTTGAAGGAAAATAACACTGTATAAAGACTTAACCAAAAGGTTGAAAAAGGAAAACTTCTTCTATTTGTTTATTTATTTTTATTTTTATTTTATTTTTTGAAACGGAGTCTCGCTCTGTCACCCAGGCTAGAGTGCAGTGGCGCGATCTTGGCTCACCGCAACCTCTGCTTCCCGGGTTCAATTAAAAAAAATTTTTTTAAATCCATGACAGGTATGAAATATATTTATTTTATAATTCAAATAGACTTCTTACAACTAAGACTATTTTTACTGTGAATAACATATCAGTATTCAATATTTGCAACACCTGTATTTGTTAGTTGAACAGGCTAAATTCTCTATCAGTTTTCCTTCTCTGAACAGGGAAAAGTTTCTATGTTCTTCTGAAATAATAACTTTAATGCATAAGAAAGAAGGTGATTAGACAAAGA
This sequence comes from Pan paniscus, assembly GCF_029289425.2. Taxonomy (NCBI): domain Eukaryota; kingdom Metazoa; phylum Chordata; class Mammalia; order Primates; family Hominidae; genus Pan; species Pan paniscus. Next base: position 163,764,086 of record NC_073254.2, on the reverse strand, counting down.
GTGGACATAAACTGTAATCATCCACAAGACAAGAAACAATGGGTTAATACCCTTTCATTTGGTGCCAGTCAAATAAATTTGGTTATAATTTAAATTTCTTCCTATGAAAGTACTCTAGGTTTTTAATTTCTTCACAAAATATATATCCTTTCATATCCTTAAAAATGCATACTTAGGTTCAAAGAATTACCTCATATGAGTTGGATAAAGCTTGTGGATTGTCAAAATACATAATAAACAAATGCCACACTGTGGTTCTTGTGATTTAAACCAGAGCTTTACAAGGTGACACGATAGTGAAAATAACATTGTTGATATTGCTGATAAAAAGTGATGATATTGTTAGTGATATTGATGACATTATTAATAAAAAGAAAAATATAATTCTGAGAACATTTTTGTCAATTCTTCCTATACAGTATTTATGCTATATTTTTAAGGTACTTTTCAAAGATTAAAAAATTGGATATAATACATCCCAAAGCTAACAAATGCTCCAGTCTTCATTAAATACGTAAAAATGACATTTCCTTGAAGGTAATATTGGAAAGTTTTGCCTTATTAAGCATATTGTTCAGCTAGTGCTACCAGGTAACAGTGATGTCTAAAAAGAGAAGGGCCAAATGCAGTTAGGGAATTGAATTCATTTTTGACATCAGAAACTGATTTCTTTAAGTTTTCCATGTTCAAAATTGTACTTTTGGTGAAGTTAGAGGACGAGGGTGAGAGGTAGAGGGAAGCCAACATGACTGTTCCCCTGAATCTTTACTTTCATCTTGTAGAGATGGGCTGTCCCTATGTTGCCCAAGCTTGTCTTGATCTCCAGGACTCAAGTGATCCTCCCGCCTCAGCATCCCAAGTAGCTGGGATTACCAGCATGAGCTACCATGACAGCTTCTCTGAATCTTATTAAACAGTCATTGTAAAATCTCTCATAGAGTCAAGTTTAAACCTTAAACTCAGTATTTGAAAATACACCAAGTTTTTTGTATGCTTCCTTCATTTTTTGATTCACTAGAGGACTAATTATAAAGTAGGATGCAAATCTTTCTGGTCAATTTAAACAGGCTGGTGGGATATGCATGAAGGAAGTGACGTGGTTCATTGACAAATCTTGCTCTCAGTGACTCTCATCAGAGCAGAGAGGGGCGAACATTTCGGACGACCCGCAAGAAGCATTTCCGATAAATAAACAAATAATACATGTGGTTAAACAGCAGCAAGCACCACAGGAAACCCGCCTAGAGAGCAATGTTACCCAGAGAATTTTGTGGATGAGCTAAAAGAAGAAAGAAAAGTATAAAAATACCAGCAATTGGAGTATTATCTTCTTGAGTTGTTAATTCAGATAAAATGGGTTCAAAAAGCCAAATTTTTTTTGTGGATTTGTTTTTCTTTCTGCTTTTTACATGTTTCCATGTAGATGTTTTGTTTTTTCAATTTTTGGTGGAGATGAGATCTCACTATATTGCCCAGGCTGGTCTCAAACTCCTGGCATCAAGCAATTCTCCTGCCTTGGCCTCACAAGGCTTTGGGATTACAGGCATAAGCCACCTTACCTGGCCTCATATGGGTGTTTTTAGCAAATGAAAAAACACACATAAACTTAAAGTGCATTAAAAAAAGCTGGATCAACAGATGCATAGATATGTCATAAAGCAAGATGTTAATGACAGACTATAGATGGTAGATATATGCGGATTTACTGTAAAATTCCTCCAACTTTTCTTCATGTTTAAAAATTTTCATAATAAAATGTTGGGGAAAAATATATGCAGAACTCAAAGGCCTAATTCATTTTTCTCTACAGAAGACATGGCTAGAATTACATTCTCAGCTAAATACATCACCTTTCTTGATTAGCAAAAGTTGACCTTTTAAGTACCAAAAGTTGCTTTCTATTTTATCAGTTTTTAGGAACTGGTTCTAAAATGAATAAATATAATATAATATAATACAATATAAATACATATATGTAATATGTCTTTTTAAAAAGCTCTAGTATCACCAAAATAATTAGGAAAGACATCAAGTAAGGACTGGCATGGTGAATTGACACTAAGAAATATAATTTGTCCTGTGGTCACCAATGAAAACTAATGACATTTATTGGCATCTGACTCATGTTTATTGAACTAGTGATGGGCTCTAAAAATTGTTGAATGTTTTATTCTGTGAATTAGTTTTCTAGTTTGCCAGAAAATATGCCCTAGTTACGGCCTGGCACGGTGGCTTACACCCGCAATCCCAGCACTTTGGGAGGCCAAGGCGGGCGAATCACGAAGTCAGGAGTTCGAGACCAGCCTGGCCAACATAGCAAAACTCCGCCTCTACTAAAAATACAAAAATTAGCCAGGCATGGTGATGCGCACCTGTAGTCCAAACTACTCGGGGCGACTGAGGCAGGAAAATCACTTGAACCCAGGAGGCGGGGTTGCAGTGAGCCGAGATAGTGCCACTGCCCTCCAGCCTGGGCAACAGAGCAAGGCTCTGTCTCAGAAAAAAAAAAAAAAGATGACCTAGTTAAAGTAAACGTCCTTAAAAACCACACTGTATCACATACTTTTCTACTGTTCTTGAACAAAAGCTGGAGATGAAACATACAAACAAACGAACAAGAGCAATCTATGTGGAAGAACCAAGACACAAACGGGCTGAGTAGAGTGTTTGTAAGTTAGGCCATTCAGTTTCCCGTGACTGCTCAGGGAAAGATGACCTCTCCCAGTTTTCTTCTGCCTCCCTTGGCTGTACAATAGTGGGTCAGGAAATCATAAGCCAGTTATCAGCCTCTCCAGGCTGGAAATATGCCTCTGTTTCCAGAAATAAATATGCTTAGGTGAACTTAGAAGGAAGGAAAAAAAGGGCTGGAGTCAAATCTGAAGTGTCTCACTCTTTCCCAAACCTCCAGGAAAATGGGATATAAAGGCCAATGCAGCACTTAAGATCAACACGCAATAAGTTTCTAGATCTATGAAACAGTTCCTCAGATAACCAAACTCCATTGTGGTTTGGCACTATTTATCTCACAGGATCAAGAAAGAATTACCCAAAATGTGCTCTTCCCTTTTTCTTCTAGGTATTGGATCAGGCATCCAGTAAGACATAATCTCTGTGTTTTTTAGGAGCGTAGGGTCTGCATTTGAGCATGCTTAAAACTTAATTCAACAAGCATTTCCCAGGAACCTATCATGAAAAGCAATGAACCTTTTTGGTTTGTTTTGTGTCAAAATGAGATGCTGCTTCTACTCTTCCTCAGCAAGGCAAAAACACAAAATTTTCCTTCTTTTCTAGACGTGAATTTTTCCTCCTCCAAATTGGCTCTTCTAAACATTAGTAGCCACTTAAGTCCTTCCTGGAGCTGTATTCTAGTTGTGTTAAAAAAAAAAAAAGCCAGAAAAAAGCATTCCAAAGAAAGTGATCCCATAGACTGGGTGGATGGTAGTTCCTCTCACTGGATGGTAGTTCATTTTCATTGTTGAATTGATTTCGTACTAACAACTGTAATACAATAGGCTACTAAAATCTTTCTTCCCTAAAGGAAAGAAAGTATCTTAGATTGGAGAAGAGGGGTCTTCTAGCAGGCCAAGAGAACTCGAAAAGCCTGGCTGACAAGGATTTCCCCCACACCATGGGTCACTACCATTGCAGTACTAGCCGGAGTTTTACCCATCCCTGTTCTTTGATATTTCATACAATAAAAAGATCTTTTGAAACTGGGTTAACAATATATAAAACTACAGCTAGGCTCAATTTAAAAATATCCGTTTCTTAACTCACTGCAGTGCCTGTCCACACTGACACACAATAGCATGACAAACTGTATTTCTATTAGCTTTATAGCTCTAACATACTAACTCCAATAAATACTACTGCAGGGATGAGTAAAAACTAAAGTCAAAGAGAATAGAGGGAAAAACAGAATGGGAAAATAAAGTAGGAAAATGAATGGAGAACGTTTTAGTGCTGAGAAATTATAAACAACTCAAGAAGGAAGCCGAGTTATCATAACATAGGAAAATGCAATGGATTGAAAATTTCGTTTTGAATTGAGCCATTTGTTAAACTAGCAACAAACTGTATTATTAATAATAATATAGGAATGTTTGATTTGTTTCCTTGTGGATTCTTTTGGCCTTTTCTTTGACATTTATTTGCGAGAAGACTAGAGCATTCTTTTACTATTTAATATTTGGGTGAAAGAATACATGGAATATATTTCATCTTTCTTAAACACAATTGTCATGACCATGACTCTGGTCTAGAGGCGGGTATAAGGCTCAAAGCCATAAAATCAAATATCAAATTCAAGAAATTAAAAAAATATATAAACAATTACATATAAATGTGACATAAATGGACTATTTCAGTCCGTCTTGAGTAAATGAATATATGATGGTTTCTTACTGATAAATCGATCAACTGTAGAGGCAGCTTGTTAATGCTTACACAAGGAATCATTCTATAGTATAGAATACTCACGTTTTAGGATGTTTCTTTGCTCTAATTCTTCAGTTGTGGGCCTCTGGCTCAGCCTCCTATGATGACAAAAAGGATATATTACAGGTTAAAAACAAGGTACCCTAGTAGGAGACTCAGAATAAAACAACAAAGCTCTATTTTTCATGTTTTGAGAAATAAAAATCCATTTTTAAAGCTGCAAAATAAAAGTCTCCTTCCCATTAGTTTGGAGACTACAGATCATGGCTGAGGCTGCTCACCGACCCCCATTACACAGTCTCCTTTCCTTTTAGCAACAGAGCGGCCTGGATGTTAGCTAGGTACCTGACTACAGACTTCTGCCTCCCTAGAAGCCAGATATCGTGCTGTGACTGAGTTTCTGCAATGGGATGTGAGCAGAATGATGTTTGTTACTTCCCCTTCTCATCCCTAAAATGCCTGGGTGCATGTTCCCTTCTTTCTCTTTCCTTTTTCCACAGGCTAGAACTTCAGCATGATGGTGTGAGCCAGCTTTGATCATGCAGCTGAGACCATCTAGGGTATGGGAGAGCAGCAAGACAGAAGGAATGGGGCTGCCAGGCAGACTTCAAGGAGCCATGCTCCCACCATACTGGATTGCTCACCTACCTTGGGAGTGTCATGTGACAGTAATATTAAGATTACCCGGCCAGGCACAGCATCCTATTTTAGACCCTAATGAGCTATATATTAATTAGACTATAAGCTAAGCTGTAGCAGAGACCAAAAACTGCAGTGGTTCAAACCAGGTATGTGTGGGCCTACAGATCATGGCTGAGGCTGCTCACTGACCCCCATTACACAGTCTCCTTTCCTTCTAGCAACAGATCGGCCTGGATGTTAGCTAGGTACCTGACTACGGACTTCTGCCTGTGAATAGTTAAGTATTTAAAATCTGGTTGTTGCTATGCCGTGAATGCAATCTCCCTTTTTCATTGTATTTTCTTCTATGTATCAATGTTATATAAACATAATGTTGATTTTTATAGGTTAATCTTACATCAAGCAAACCTGCTGAAATTATTATATATAGCAATCTGGAGTCAGTTTTTAGAGCTTTCTAGGTATACAACCATGTATAATAACAGTATATCTTTCCTACAATTTATACCTTTTCTTCACCACAAATAATTGTGACCAGACTTTTAGCACAGTAAGGTTAAGGAATTTTTCTTTGCTTCTATTTTTAAAGAAAATGACTTTAGGGTTTCTCCCTATAGTAAGATATTTAGTATATATTTTTTAAATTTATTTTTAAATTTTTTTTGAGATGGAGTCTCACTCTGTTGCCCAGGCTGGTGTGCAGTGGTACAATCTCGGCTCACTGCAACCTCCGCCTCCCAAATTACTGCCTCAGCCTCCTGAGTAGCTGGGATTACAGGTGCCAGTCATCATGGCTGGCTAATATTTGTATTTTTAGTAGAAACGGTATTTCACCATGTTGGCCAGCCCGGTCTCAAACTCCTGACCTCAGGTGATCTGCCTGCCTTGGCCTCCCAAAGTGCTGGGATTACCACTCCTCGTTTGTTTAGGATTTTAACAAAAACTTACAAAATTTTCTTTACTGCTACTTTGACATTTATTGAGGTGGGTATATGATACTTCACACTTTTTTACTCCTTACTATGATAACACTATTATTATTTTATGCAAATATTATTCAATGATTTACATTCTTCTTCATGGTAAAACATAAACAAGAGTAATAAAACAATCAGAAAAGCTAGAAGCATATACTCTCTTACATAGAGTAGAAAGTACAAAACAGGAGACAGTATACAAAAGAAAATTGGGCAGAGAGCCCAGGAGCGAAATTCTAATTCTGGTTCTGCTACTCAGTAACTGCATGTCTGTCCTTGAGACATTTCCTTAATCTCTCTGGGCCTCAGAGAGGCCCCTTGTTTTTCCTTGGTAAGATGGCAAGTTTAGAATTGTAGGTTTTTCCAGCTCGATACCATTAATCACGTTAGTCCCTCTTGCTTCTGCTGGCTTTTTCCCGAAGCCAGAAATGGTCACAGGTTAGGGCTGAATTAAGAAGACGAGAGCGAGAGAGACCACTGGTAAACATTCCCAAATTTCTTCCAGAGTCGCAAGAGGGTTTACAGAACAGAGAGACCCTCTAAGCCTCCCCCGAGGTTCCCTGGTAGGCTGTGCTTTTCCTTCAGATAGATGCCACAGCTGCTGTCTCTGACACCTTTCTGCACAACTCAGCTGTAAGGAGGTGCCTTAGGGGTTACTCTTCCTCTGGAGAAATGGTCAGCAGCCTCCATGCCAATCCTGCCTCCAGTTATACCACTTCCAAGCAAGGACAGCAATTATCCCCCCACCTCCAAATCCTGCTCTGGGATTCTAGACAGTTCCTTTCTCCCAGTTATGCACCCCGTTGTGTATGCAGAGTAAGACAAGTCAGCAGAACAACTAATTCTTACATGTGCTTAAACTGATCATCAAAAATAAGACCTCTGGCATGAATGCTCACTTCTATTAAAACTGCCAGTTAAAGGGACTTGTAAAGTCACCAGTGGCAAAAGCAAAAATCCTATACAAGGGTTGGAGGCAGGAAGAGATGTCAGATGATCCATTTACTTGAAGTTGGAAGAGGGATGTTCAGATATGAGGGTTAAGGCTACCTGACTTGGATGGAGGCAGACCACTGAAGGCAAATATTTCTGCAGTCTCACAGTCCACAGGGCAGAACCTCATGGCATTCCCAGGAATGCTAGTGAGTCTATAAATTAGGCCAGGATTGTTGAGCAAACTGTGATCTGCAGGCCAAATCCAGCTTTATGAATAAATAAAGTTTTATTGGAACATGGCCACACTCATTTGTTTATCTATTATTTATGGCTGCTTTTATGCTACAGCAGTGCAGTTGAGTAGCTGCAACAGAGACTGTCTGGCTAGCAAAGCCTGAAATGTTTGCCAACTGGTCTTTAAAAAAAAAGTTTTTGACTCCTGGAATAGGCTTTGGTGACCTCAAAGCCACTGGCTAGCTGGGCCAAAGGACAGGTTCTTCGAGTGGTTCATCATGCAAGACCAACTTTAAAAGACCCAGTAGGCCAGATGTATCTGTACATAAGGAATTCACAATGACCCCAGTTAGGTAGGAAGCTTTGGGAAGGAGAAAAATACAAATTAGTCAGTACTGTCCTAAAATGTTAGCAATTACCTGACTAACTTGGTTCCAATTTGTTGTCGGATTTCCTGCCTCTCTTCTTCAGATGTACGCTGCAAGATGTTTTTGTCCTCTAGTTCTTTCTTAGATGGTCTGTTGCCAAGTTTGATAGCAAGAGTATCCCTCCGGCGTATTTTACTTGCCAAAGCACCTGAGGATTGAAAAAGAGCAGAAATGCAGAGAGAGAGGCTTTTAGCCAGTGGCACTCAGGTTACACATGGCATGGACTTTAAATAGAGCCCAGACCAAATTCTTTCTCCTCATGCAGGAGGAGAATCTTAATTAACCTAAGGAAAAAAAGACTTTGAGTTGGATGCAGTTCATTTTGAGAGGACTGAAGCGCTATTTCTTTTTAATGTTCTGAAAAATATTGGGACACCATGAAAAAACTTAGAAGTATCACTTCATCGTTTGGAAAGTGATAGCTGCAGTTTATTTTGCTGAGAGAGTGGATCATAGAAATGAATGATTGCACAATTCTGTTTCTTTTTCAAGTTTAAAAAACTTAGTTCTTTTGCTTTTATTCTGTACAGTTAATCCTTGTCTCCTCCTTTCCTCTACTCAGACGCCATCCTGGCAGAGTCTACCAATGTTTAACTCTTAATTACCCCAGAATCCTGAAAATTTCAACAAATCATAAGTAACACCACATGGATGATAATGGTTTTTTTTTTTTTTTGCTCCATGCAAATTAAAAGGGATTTGAAAAAGTGCCATTTAATCACTAATATAGTAATAACTTGCCATAATCTACAAATTCAGTCCCACAGTGAATCCCTCCCATGTTATCCAGCACAAAGTTAAAAAAAAATAAAAGCACTTTCCATATCTCTAAGTTATATTAGGTTGATGCAAAAGTAATTGTGGTTTTTGCCATTATTTTTAATACATAAATGATATTATTATTTCCTAGAAGGCCTACTATCTTACTTATTGTGGAAGTATGATTTTTTTTAATGCTAGCAAGGTATTTAGCATTCTTTCTATTATTATTTTTTGAGATGGAGTCTCGCTCTGTCTCCCAGGCTGGAGTGCAGTGGCGCGATCTCAGCTCAGTGCAACTTCTGCCTCCTGGGTTCAAGCGATTCTCCTGCCTCAGCCTCCCGAGCAGCCGGAATTACAGGCGTGCGCTAGCATGCCCATCTGGATTTTGTATTTTTAGTAAAGATAGGGCTTCGCCATGTTGGCTAGGCTAGTCTCGAACTCCTGACCTCAAGGGATTCACCCACGTTAGCCTCCCAAAATTAGACATGAGCCACCGTGCCCAGCCTCTTAATGCTAATGAGGTATTTGGCATTCTTGACTCATTCCTCCTTCCCCTTTCTATAAACCCCAGTACAAAAGTGAGTGAAAATTTCAAACACCTCCAATGAGTAAGCCTATGAATCTGCACTGACTTTCTTTCTTCAACAACAGGCCCAGAGTGGAAGGGCTCTCTTTGGTCATAGTGAGAAAGGTCTCTGTTATTAGAAAGCTTTGATTCTCAGCACAAATACTAATATGCACATCTAGCACATCTAGCTCATCTAGCTCATCGACAAAGGCCAGATCCAGCCATGTGACATCATCTTCTGGAAAGGCCTCCCATCAAAAGCTAAACTTTAGGATATACACATTTCTAATTTGAGAAAGGAGGCTGAGGGGAAAGAAAACATCAGATGTCTGGTTCCTAATGAGGCTTTTATTCTTTATAAACTGCAGCTGCTTCTGCTTATCACCCACGCTCCTCCCTGCCTCTTGAAAACAGTCTTACTTTCTCCACTGCCATCCTCATCTTCGTCTTCATCCTCATCATCGGTGTACAAGATAGGCCCGTCCGAGTCAGAGTCGTTGGCTTGGTATTCCCTGTGGCCTTCATCTTCTGAGGCACTAAAGGATTCTGAAGATTCGCCCATCAGCCCAGGAGTCAGTAGCTGAGGCACTGTCTTCCCCAGCTCCTCTTTGGTTGTGAAACTGTTAAAGGCAGAAAAGCATGGGAGTGATGTGAAGCTCAGAGCAACCCTTGGCGGCACCGACACTAAGAAAAAGAGCTCTAGTTTCATGGTCTTCCTTCAGGCTGGGGAAAGCAGACACTTGACATAGGCCAGGCTAAAGTCACTGAAATGAAACCTTAATTCTCAAGGTTTTACATTTTTCATCTGTAAAATGCAAAGGCTTGGTATCTGATACATTTAGCAAACAAATAGGGTAAAACTACATTTTGCAAATTATTTTTTCCTTCAAGTGTCAGCTACAGCCTCAGCTCCTTCAGGAAGCTTTCATGGACCTTCAGTTTAATTCCTTGCCCCCACGTCTGTCCCATGGGGACCTGAAGACAATCCCGCTAGAGTGCTTAGCATACTACATCTTGACCACCCATTGCTTCTCTGCCTTCTCAATCTCACAAGTTCCTGGAAAAGTGAGACTCATTGTTTTGCATCACAGCACCCAGAAGGTAATGACATAGAAAAGTACATCTTCTTTCATTAATATATGGCTGGGTTCGGTGGCTCACACCTGTAACTCCAGCACTTTGGAAGGCTGAAGTGGGAGAATCACTTGAGCCTAGGAGTTCAAGACCAGCCTGGGCAACATAGGGGACCTTGTCTCCACTAAAAATACAAAATATTAGCCAGGAGAGGTGGCCGGCACCTGTAGTCCCAACTACTCGGGAGGCTGAGGCAGGAGAATCGCTTGAACCCGGGAGGTGGAGGTTGCAGTGAGCCAAGATCACGCCATTGCACTCCAGCCTGGGCAACAAGAGCAAAACTCCGTCTCAAAAATAAATAAATTAAATAAATACATAAATAAAATAAAATAAAATAAAATAATAAAAAATTAGCTGGGCATGGTGGCGCTTGCCTGTAGTCCCAGCTTGAGCCTGGGAAGGATTGCTTGAGCCTGGGAAATCAAGACTGCAGTGAGCCATGCTAGCACCACTGTACTCCAGCCTGGGTAACAGAGTGAGACCCTGTCTCAAAAAAATAAAAAAAAGCATATATATATATATATATATATGTAAAATACATATATGAATTAATCCTGCTTTTATCCCAATATGTAAATAGTAAAAACTCATTTATCCTATGTGTGTTTTCATTTTTAAAACTGCCTCTTGTAACATAACAGACAATGTGCAAGTTAAATACACTTCTTAGAAAAAAGGTAATATGACTCTAGCCTGGGTGACAGAGCGAGACTCCATCTCAAAAAAAAAAAAAAAAAAAAAAAGAAAGAAAAAAGGTGATATGCAAGGATGCAATAATTTTCTATTATTTAGCCTAGTAAAAGTCTATGATTTAAAGAGTTACTATTAATGTACAAAGATTGCCAATTTTCAAAGACTAGACTAAAAAATACATAGTAATTTACATAAAAACATCACATCAAAAATAACGTAATCTTCATTTTAAGACACAAAGATCCCCCAAATTGCTTTCTGGTAAAAAGTTCTTCCAGCAATAAACACAGATAAACTTTATCAGAATATGAGGTATTTAAAACCCTACTTTGTAGTTATAAACCTGAGTGATCACTGTCAAAATTTTGTTTCTCACTTATCAGAAAAACCCAACAGACTATATTCTCATTCTCAAACAGGGAAATAGGAAATCTCATTTTTATTGTGTAAAATATACATAACATAAAATTTGCCATTTTAACCATTTTTAAGTGTACAGTTCACTGGCATTAGACACATTCACATTACTGTGTAACTACCACCACCAACCATCTTCAGAACTTTTTCATCTTCCCAAATTGAAACTCTACCCATTCAACAACTCCCCATAACCATTATATCCCAGCCATTGGCAACTACCATTCTACTTTTTGTCTCTATAATTTGACTATTCTAAGCACCTTCTCTAAGAGAAATTATACAATGTCTGTCTTTTTGTATGTGACATACTTCACTTAGCATAATGTCTTCAAGGTTCCTTCATTCATGTCGTAGCATGTGTGAGAATCTGCTTCCTTTTTAAGGCTGAATGATATTCCACTCTATGTATATAACACATTTTGTTTATCCATTCACCAGTCAATACACATTTGTGTGTTTTCACCTTTTGGCTATTGTGAATAATACTGCTTTGAGCACTGGTGTACAAATTCAAGTGCCTGCTTTCAATTATTTTGGCTATATACATGGAAGTAGAATTGCTGGATCACATGGTAATTCTATGTTTAATTTTTTGAAGAACCACCATACTGTTTTCCACGGTGTGAAATCTCATCTTAAATAAGAGAAGATCTATTTTTATAGGAAAAATTTTCCACAGTCTGGGTTTTTAGTTGATTGCCACTGGAAGCCATTCTTGTTTGAATTGGCTGCCATTATGGGTGATCACAGCACGTTTAAAATACATGCCAATTAATAATATGTTCTGAATAACAGAACAAATTTGAGAGATGAGTCCTTTATTTGTTGGTGTCATTGTTCACTAATTAATTATCATATTGATTATTATTCTAATCTTACTATTTGTATTTTGTTTCATGGTTTTCAAAGAGTCCAGCATACATCTACAATTTACAAGTATTCTATTGTATAAGGAGGGCAGATAACTTATAGTTCATGGAATCAAAGAAGACCATGAGTGAGTTGCCTAACCAAGGTAGCAAGTCTTGTCTAGAATCCAGACTGAAGACTCTTGGTCTACCTATTAAATTTTACATTTATTATACTATTATATTTTACACTTAATGAGTTATGTTATAAACTATATCTGATGTTAAATATATTCCAAATTTGTATTAATCAACTCATGACTTACCCCTCATTTTTCCCCCTCGGGTTCCTGGGCACACTGGACAATATAGTGCATTCTATACATGTTTGTGAAAATGAACTGTACAAAGTAGCCTTTTGGATATGGCCTCCAAATGGGCTTATTAGTTTTCACCTTATATTGTATCACACATATGTGTTACTGATGAAGCTGCCCATGAATGGAAGCCTACCAAATAATTAGTACCCTGCCATATGGGAAGAGAGGTAGGTATTTTTATACATAGCCACTTGTCTTCTTGAAAGTTTTGATATTTGTATTCCAAACAGAAGTCTCTTCATAAAATGACAAGATTTTCACACATTAGTTGATGAAACATAACTCAGAAGGAAAGTTCTAAGTAAAGCAAGTGACTAAGAGCCAGATATTCTAATCCAAATATCCACTTGAAAAAGGCAGAAGGAATTTGGAAGGAAATTTGAGAGACTACTTACTCCAGGTTCATTAATTCAAGAGCAAACACAAACCATCCCTGTAGGATGAACTGAAATTTAAATTTTGAAGAACATACAGAGAAGAAAATCCCTATGGCCTCTTCTAGGAAAGCATTATAACTACCTTGATGGACAGGAATATCTATTATAAATAGCCTCAATGGCTAATGATGTACTAAGCTCACTCCCTCTGATTATAGTCCCAGTAGGAATGAAGAACAGATGCTTACCTCTTTGGTCTGACAGTTCTTCATATACTTGAGATGAAGACTGATATTAAGCCCTTAGTATGTTGTGTGTTGCTTAGCACAATAAAATGCACTCCTTAAATATTTGTGGAAATGAACGGGATAGAGTCAGGCCACCTTTGGATATGAGCTCTCTGAGTGTTTAAGACTATATCAGGAAGCACTTTACATGTTGCACCTTATTCTTTAGTATATTGAACAATAATCCCATATACCCAATCTAGTTCCCAAAATTCAGATGTTACCTTAAACATTATACTTCCTGGGCACATCAGACAATATTTTGGTAAAAGCTAGTCTTAACTATATTGCCTTGCTCACTTTTGTATCCTTGGTGCTTAGTACATTGCCCAGCACAGAAAAGGCAATCAAAAAATATATGCTGTAAGAATGAATGTTCAGTTGTAATGGTTGGAAGTGATCGCAATGTTGGAAAATACTCACTATAGTTAAATGAAGACATTTGCTGTGTGCTGGAAGTATTAAGAATGCTGCTAGGGTTTGAATGTGTCCCTCAGAATTCATGGGTTAAAATTTAATCCCAGCTGGGTATGGTGGCTCACGCCTGTAGTCCCAGCACTTTGGAAGGCTGAGGCAGGCGGATCACAAGGTCAAGAGTTCAAGACCAGCTTGGCCTATATGGTGAAACCCCATCTCTACTAAAAATACAAAAATTAGCCAGGCGTGGTGGCAGGCGCCTAGTCCCAGCTACTGGGGAGGCTGAGGCAGGAGAATTGCTTGAACCTGGGAGGCAGAGGTTGAGGTGAGCCGAGATCATGCCACTGTACTCCAGCCTGGGTGACAGAGCAAGATTCTGTCTCAAAAAAACAAAACAAAACAAAACAAAAACCTTCATCCTCAGTGTGAAAGTGTTGAGAGGTAGCGCCTAGTGGGAGGTGTTTAAGTCATGAAGGCTCTGCCCTCGTGAATAGATTAATGCCATTTTCAAAAGGGCTCACAGGGGTAGGTTCACTCTGTTGTGCTCTCTGCCCTTCCACCTTCCACCATGTGATGACATGGAAAGAAGATCCTTGCCAAATGCTGCTGCCTTGATCTTGGACTTCTCAGCCCCTAGGACTGTAAGCCAATATTCTAATCATTATAAATTACCCAGTCTCAGGTACTCTATTACAGCAGCACAAAATGGTGCTAAGAAAAATGGTGTCCTAAGAAAGACACCATAACTGTTCATTTCAATAAATCTTCTTTTCCCATATCTTTTATTAAAATGTCAAACAAAGAAAATAAATTAATTTGTAATTTGACATTTATTTTTTCTTGGCTGTCCTTCAAATATTGGTGCTCAAAATGACTTAAAAAAACCCAAAGAAACTAACAGAAGAGAAATGGCAGTAGAAGTAGAAGCCACTGCTTTGGAAAACATGAAATTATTCATTCAGAGCATGGAATTGGGTATGCATTCTGGCTTCACCACCACCAACTGGGCAGTCTGGTGCAAACTATTTTAGCTCTCTCAGTGCCAGTTTTCTTATCTATAAAACAGGGATACTTTTGGGAAGACTTGTGTAAATAAAATGATAATACATGTACAGTGCTTAGTTCCTGACATTAAATGAGTATTCAATAAATAAAGGTTATTATAATTAGCAATTAAAGTTGATATTTTAGTTTCTTGACCAAAACCAACCTAATTAATGTAATAATTTTTTTTTTAAGTCTAACATGACAGATTGTTTTGAAAGAGAACCTTTTACATGATTTGAACAATGAATACAGGTTTTGTTCTTAGACTCAGGAGCAAAAAGCCAGGATGCAAGAGCTCTAAGCCTTTGCTAGACAGAATTTATCATTGCGTCTACTATACTCTGACAGCCATCCATCCCTTCATACCCGTGGGACAGGGCTAATATATTTTATTTACCTGTAAGTAGAATATTTATAGGACTTTGTGAGTGATGAAATGCAAAGAATGAAAGAGAATGAGGAACCTTGGATGAACCCCAGGTTTCCAGCTTGGGCAACTGGGTGATGGTAAAGCAACTAACCCACCAACTGGATGAGGGTGAGGTAACATTGAGTTCCTTGGCCCATTTTGTTCAGGTACCTTCTTAAATGAAACTAAGACTACTTGAGCACTATCTTTTATCTTCCATTATACTCTACAAAATCTAGCAATAGGGTCATCTTATCTTCAATGCTGCTTCTGCAATGTTAAAGTAGGCTGACTTTATCTATAACCATCTTAAATCCCTTTTTTATTTTCTTTCAACAATTCAATGAGCATCCTTTGTGTGCCTATGGCATATCAGACTCTGGAGTGGTTGCTGGGCACACAGAGGTATATAAGACATGTTATATATACTGTGGGCTAATTCTGTGGGCTAACCCCTGTGGGCTAATTCTGTCCCACAGGGTTAAGTATAGTAGACACAATAACCAATTCTGTCTAGAAGTACTGAATGGCTTCACAGAGGACATAACATTTAAGCTGGGTGGGAATTTAAAGGAACAAGAAAGGGGACAACTCTACTGATGGAGAAAAAAGAGTTCAAATTTGAGAGTTCTCTTCTGATCTTCTTTATGTTCTTGGAGAAGGGGAAGGCTCAGTAACTTGCTGACATGAGTGGGTAAGCACAATGGTAAAGTAAAGATTTAAAATAAGCACTGAAAGGAAAGAGAAGGGAACTGTGGACTGCTGAGCAGTGCTGAAGCAGGTTCTAAGTGTACTTGAAAACATCGATCTCAAGTGGTATTTGTCAGCTCTACCAATGTAATTTTCTCCAGCAGCCCTAGGCATTCCCAGGGCAGGGCTCTGACAAAGCAATGGTTGGATCACATGTATGCCTACCTAACACTCAGTAGATTAAATTATATAAGAAAGCAAACCCGGTGCTTCATTTCCAACAGACTATATTAGTGATCTTTAGTTCTCAGATAAAATAGGGGGTTTGTTCCCCAACTCACCATTTTGCATTTTCTCTGTTAACACTTAAGCCAGTGCCTGAGTAGAGAGTGGTTCTGTTCGTCCGCTCTTCAGCCCAAAGAAGCTGACTTGGGTCTAAGGCAGAGACGGGCAGGTCAGCTCCAACGCTGACGAGGACAACTGGAGTGTCTGAGGCAGTAATGCACTGATCCTCAAGAGGGAGAGGGGGGGCCGGAGGAGAAGGTGCTGGAGCCACAGGGGGTGGAGGGACCATGGACTTGGATTTGCCTGTGCTCTGCTCCTCAGCTCCAGGGACAGTCTGTTCGAGTTTGAAACTCTCCACTCTGGTCTCTGAAGGCTCTCCTTTAAGGTCGGATGTGCCAGAAGTGGTTGTGTCTGAGGACAGGCGAGAAGTCATTGGCTGCTTGCCAGTTTTTTTCTTGCCCTTGGTGGTCCCCACTGTCCCTGCTTTGCTAGAAACTGTCTCCTTTGAAGCTTTGGGACGAGATGAGGTGGATGAAGTGGATGGCGAACCTGATGCTTTAGAGCCAGTTGTTTTTTTTGAATGAGAGGAGCCAGCTACAATAGAGAGATCTTGCATTAAAAAATCGAAGAATACAATGCTTTTTAAAATAAAGCAACCAAGGTGTAACTGTCAACAACATTTAAAATGTTCCCTTTAAAATTTGTTGAATAAATGTATAAGAGAAAATAGGCTAATCATGATAATAGTCTTGTCTTCTGCCCCTCCCTTCCTCCAATCCAGCAAGGAGCAAGTGATATTTACGGCAAAACTCAGAGGAACAAGAATCCTCTGTCTTCTCTCACTTTAGTCTTTAGCTGAGCCAGCCAAAGGGAGAATCTTCTGCCCCTTGTCTATGGGTCACTTGAAAAAAGCCCGGTATGCTCTCAAGAAGGAATGTTACGGTGCGTAAAGGACAGACATCAGCCGCTAGCTGGGTGTAGCACACAATTGGGCTCATCATAAATTATACATGCTCTATGCTGTCTTTCTAGGAATAGAGTGGTGGCCTGTATTCAGAAGAGACTGGGGTATATATCCAGCTTCTTTCTGGGTCAAAAACAAAATCACTCATCTTACTGCTAAAAGAGAAAATCCACACCAGCTTTCCAGTAGCTCCAGAGAAGAAAGCTCGCCATGCTGGACTCTACTTCCATCTGCAGTAGAGATGGGGTAAAGGGAAAACCCATGGCCACACAGGAAAGGTACACTCCCTTCAAAACATCAAAAGGCCAGAAAAAAACTTGTTGTTTACAAAACATATTTACATGGGTTGCTCCTAACTTTTTTTTTTTTTGAGACAAGGTCTTGTTCTGTCGCCCAGGCTGGAATGCAGTGGTGCAATATCAGTTCACTATAACTTCTGCCTCCTGGGCTCAAGTGATCCTCCTGCCTTAGCCTCCTGAGTAGCTGGGACTACAGGTGTGTACCACCATGCCTGGCTAACTTTAATGTATTTTTGTTGAGACAGGGTTTTGTCATGTTGCCCAGGCTGGTCTTGAACTCCTGGGCTCAAGGGATTCACCCATCTCGGCCTCCCAAAGTGAGAGGCTTTGGTGGCTCCAAAGAATTACAGGTGTGAGCCACCGTGTCTGGTTCTAAATAATGTGAATGGAAAGGATATCATTCTCAGGTCTTCTGACTCCACCTTCGCAAATGTGATCTTCCTTAATGCTTAAGTTCCAAGAAGGTCTTCATCGAAGGATAGCTACGGTATATTTGCCTACTTCCGGATAGGGCACCCTCAATCAAAACAGTTTCAAAACAAAAAGATTAACTACTTTTTTCTTTATGTCATCTTAGTAAATATATGATGATAAAATAAACTCCTATGAGAATACTCTTTTCTTTCATGACCTATAAATTTATCCTAATGGCTTCTTCTGTTGTAATGTTGTTATGCTCCTTCTCTTCATGAAGGGTTCAACTATCTTTCGCAGAACGATTAGAAAACATCTTGTTAGCATTGTGAAGCCAATCCACACTGTATACAGATGTTATTATAACTTACCTCCAGTTATGACTTTATTGAAGTCAATTGGGAGGGTGAAGAGATGAAGAATAAATGAAAGAATAGACAATGAGATGTAAGACTTCATTTATTCTGATTAGACTGATACTAAAGAAGCCAGTCTTATTTAGTGACAGGTTCCAGGCTTAAAAGGAACCCCTATGGTTTTGGGGTCTTTATCGTTTAAGATATACATAACTAGAATTCTTCTTCCCCAAATCTAGACCTGTTACTTTATAGAAAACAACCTTCCCTAGCCTAGAAGTCAAACTCATTAAGCACACTCCTTCAATCTAAGTCCAGTCTACATTTACTTTTCCCAACAAAGACGCTAAGGATTCGGTGCCTAACCATGTTCAATTATTTTCTTGGCTAAGTTAAACAGAATCCTTTCCACATAACAATTCTAATAATTTGTTAAAGAAAATTCTTTTTTTTTGTTTTTTTTGAGACAGAGTCTCCCTCTGTCACCCAGACTGGAGTGCAGTGGCACAATCTTGGCTCACTACAACCTCTGCCTCCCGGGTTCAAGTGATTCTCCTGCCTCAGTCTCCCAAATAGTTGGGATTACAGGTGCCCACCACCACGCCTGGGTAATTTTTGTATTTTTAGTAGAGATGGGGTTTCACCATGTTGTACAGACTGGTCTCGAACTCTTGACCTCAGGTGATCCACCTGCCTCGGCCTCCCAAAGTGCTGGGATTACAGGTGTGAGCCACAATGCCTGGCCAATAAAATTCTTTCATCATTAACAGAAAAGTTAATTTTAGTTTGGCTTGAAGAAAAAGATATATTTTTTTTCACTGCCCAGAGTGCAAATTCAAGCCACATTATAGTTTTTCTTAAAGAATCTTCTTAAATAACAGGTCTTTGTTGAAATCAAACATGTTGCTTAAGTTACCTTGAATTAAGGGCATGATAAAAAAAAAATGTTGCCTCTCCTCAGTTAAGTACTTTTGTTGTTAATAATGTGTAACAATGAGAAACAAAAATCAAAGAGATTTAACCCGATTTCTCTGGCAAAGAAGCTGAATGTTCTAAAACCGATATCTAGGTAGCTACAGGTCTATACTAACTTAGTAATAGAGAAAGAATCTTAACTTATGGTTGTTTTAACAACTTAAATCACTGGGCTGAACATCAAGAGTAGCATTTGAACAAACTTTTCCAGAAGGTCCATATTATTCAAATAAAACAAAGTTACTATGCAGAAAGTTCTAAATGGTTACAAATGGAATATCAGTAGGATCATAAAGGGATATTATCAATATTTGATAAAACGATTCTTACATGATGGGCTTGTTGGTGTACTTAAATGCAACCCCTGTTTTCTCTGTGATAGCCTCTGGAAAAGTCAGGCCTTTTACAATACAATGAATAAAATGACTGTGCTATTCTCTTAGGAACATCATGAGTGCCTAAATAAATCTTCAAGCAAAATATCTGGAAAAACCTCAAAATTGTTTATGAAAGCTGTCCCCTGTCCTGGTGTTAATCATTGGCTTTCTTCTGAGGGAAGTAAAGAGAGTCCAAGCTGAGTTCAGAGTGAGCCACTACCACGTGGAGAATGGGAAAGTGGAGAAGTTAGTGCAAGACAGGAGCTTAATTCCCAATGACAGAGTGATCGTTTGGGGCTGTTCTTTAAGAAGAAGATCAGTGCCTCCCTCACTTTAAGCAGTGCTTCTAGGGTTTTCTAGGAAGTCTGGAAAACACACACAGATCCCAACAAGAATGGACACTGATGGGTGAGGACAGCTGCTCCCTGAGGAGATGGCCACTGGGCACTGTTGGCACATCATTCTGGGAAATTTCAGTTTAGAGCTTATTAGAAGAGACCCAGACACTAAAGGTCAAAGGCGGGACATGAGGAGCACAGGGAGAGGGATGTCTCTTGGCATTCAGAGATGTGTTATACTGTCAACTAAACCGCTCTCTGAATTTGAGCATTATGGTCATACATTATGAGAGGAAAAAGATCAACACCAAGGCAAATCCTGACAGTCAACTGCTAGAAAGTTGCTGTTGATTTTAAGGAAAATAGATTTTTTTTTTGAGATGGAGTCTCATTCTGTCGCCCAGGCTGGAGTGCAGTGGCGCGATCTCAGCTCACTGCAACTTCTGCCTCCTGGGTTCAAGCGATTTTCCTGCCTCAGCCTCCTGAGTAGCTGGGATTAGAGGTGCATGCCACCACGCCTGGCTAATTCTTGTATTTTTAGCAGAGACAGGGTTTCACCACGTTGACCAGGTTGGTCTCGAACTCCTGACCTCAAGTGATCGATCCGCATCAGCCTCCCAAAGTGCTGGGATTACAGGTGTGAGCCACTGGGCCTGGCCTGATTAATGTCCTTTTAAAAGATAAATGACATGGTAGGCATCTTTCTTCCTCTTCACTAAAAAAATGGGAGTTTCCACTTTGCATCAAGCATATCTGATTGTAAAGCAAAGCTGGATACATATTGCATGAAGTTATTGCAGGTCACTCAAACATCCACTGGTGATTTATAATAGTAACTTATAACCACTTGACACCAGGATGTTTTGCCTTAGAACACACAAGTCTACAGGGGAGGTGTGGAACACTGAGAGTGTAACTTCCCACTCCACTGAAATAGTTTTCACTGCAGTAGAAAGTGGTGGGGTGGAGCTGAAACAAGTGACATGAACCCTTTGTCATTTATCAGAAGGGAGATGACTATGGATGCTGAGGATTTAACACATTAACATCCAGCAAATATATCAAAGTTATAATTGTCACATTTTTATATGCAAACCTTAGGTATTTTGAAAGAAAATCCAAGCCAAAAAGCCACCCATAGGCTCATATAGGTAGAAGGTCAGTCAATGTCTAAATAATGTTATATCAGATCATTGTCATTCATCAGGCATACTACTCCCAGTATCCTTCAACGGGTGCTGATAGTGGATACTCAAGATGAAACCAGTATATTCACTCAAAAACTAATGAGGTGAACTATTCAATGGGTTGAATTTCCTTTGGTAGAGGGCAACAAAGGAATCTCCTGGGCATTCTTTGTGTCAAAGCTGAACCTGCTGGTGTAATGTCCTAAGACACCAAAAGCCCATCACACCTAGAAGAAACAATTAGCCCCATCCCAGAGCCAAGCACCCTAGAAGTGACCCCACAGGGCACTGGGGGCATACTCACCAGCCTCTCGGGTCGTGTTTCGGCTTGTTGGCTTGGGTGGAGGGATGGGGGCCTGCTTACCAGGAGCCTTGGTATTTTTTTTAATGGGAGGCACTTCATCACCTTTGTGGCTGGCCCCAGCAGTGGCCCCTTTCGGAGGCACAGGTGATTTTTTGGGTTTAGGTTTGGATCTAGGCTTAGGAGGAGCAGAAGGAGGTAGAGCAGGAGCTGCCGGTGTTTCAGAGTGGTTTTCAGTGTTCTCTATAAACGAGAAAGTGAACAGAAGCAGACTGATACAGACACACACCATATAAACACAAGGAGCAAGACATGACGATAGTGACACAAAGTGTGGCTGCTTGGTACTTGAGAATCAGCACGGAGTTCTGCACCAGACAGAGCACAGTTTAGGGTGAAAACAAAGGCTGAAAGACAAACTGAGAAGTGTTCTCAGGGTACACGAATCACCCTTTAATAAAACCGGGTTGTACAAACTACTTTGACGAAATTAGGTTGAGGATGTGTGTAAATGTTTGCAGTCAGGGGCCTCAGTTCCAGCCTTGGATCTGGGGTTGCTGGATGATGATGTGGGCATGAAGTGCTACATTTAAATTGAACAAACAATGATTTAACAAAGTTGAAGGCTCCTGGAGAGTGGCAGATGAACACGTTACAGTCACTGCTGTGGGGTGAGGAATGACAGCTACAGCAACTGCTGGACTCATGGTTACCCTTGAGAACTCAAGCCTGATCCATCTGAAAGGGATCTGTGTTCAGCCTCGCTGTGATCAAAACCCAATTATTTTGTAAGCTAAGAGAGACTCTGGAGAATCTTTTACATGAGGCAACAATGCGCTTTAGAATGAATCATCTTCTACTAGCAAAATTTTCTAAAGCTTTCCCAGTACATTGGCAGCTTCCTGTTCTAAAATAACTTCCTCTGCCCTTTCCTTCCTTTCTTTTCTTTTCTTTTTTTTTTTTTGTGTGTGTGTGTGCATGAAAGAAAATCTTAAAAAAAAAAAATTTTTTTTTTTTTTTTCAGATAGGGTCTCGCTCTCTCACACAGGCTAGAGTGCAGTGGTATGATCACGGCTCACTGCAGCCTCTGACCTCAGCCTCCTGTGTAGCTGAGACCACAGGTGTTTGCCACCACGCCCAGCTAATTTTTGAATTTTTTGTAGAGATGGGGTTTTGCCACATTGCCCAGGCTGGTCTTGAACTCCTGGGCTCAAGCAATTTGCCTGCCTTGGCCTCCCAAAGTGCCGGGATTACAGGCATGAGCCACCATGCCTGGCCTTTTCAAATACTGTCACAACTATAGGTACATCTAGATGGTGCCGAATCGAAGAAATACTTAGGTCTATTTTGTAATGTAAACCAAATAATTATTTTGGAAAGACAAAGGCTAAAATTCATCCAAAACTCATACCTAAGAATAGCAGCTTCTCACAAGGTTTTGTGTAACCGGAGGAGAAAGAGTATTAGTCTCTTGTTACTGAAAGACAGATGAGATGCTGAAAGTTCATTCATATATTCACATCTGTATTCTTTCTAATAGTGGCTGATGAGAATTAAACTAAAATACCATTCTAGTCCAAAGAGCTAAGCAGCATTTCTTTAAAAATGGGGCACAATAAAAACCTTGAGACAGTGTTAAGACAAGATCGAGCCTTAACCAAGGCTCCCATAATTGAATGCTCTAGAAAGGGTTTTAATATTGGAATATATTGCATTTTATTATTATTTATATTATTTTGTTTCTTATCCTAATGAGTGTGAAGTATAGAATTCTCTTTTAACCACATTCCCCATCAATCCACATATATAATTAGCATAGATGACTTCAGTTACAATAGGTAATTAATAAAGCTTTACTTTTAAAGTTCACCTTTGATCCTGCCTCAGCCACAAAATCCTCTTCTGTCACTGTGGCCCAAGTTGACCCTTCTACCTCTGAACTTACTTGGGCTTATTGTGTGAGCCACTTACTCAACATTTATCAGAAGCTATTTTGTATTTTTGCCTTTCTGTTTATATATCTTGTCTCCTCAACTAAGCTGAGTATCATGTATACTAATAGTAATGGCCCTCTTAACTCAGCCAGTCTTAACCAGGCAAGTAAATCACAAAAGTCAGTTAGGTTTGAGAATGATACAAGTTGATACACACCTATAACATTTAATTTTAACTTAAAATATATAAATATACATTAATTTCCCAGTCTTCTGACATATGGTGGAAGTCTATTCTTTAAATACATCTTTGTAACTTTAGCCCCCAGTATAATACCATGAAGTATGGAGACTAAGCCCAATAGTGTCATCCATAGTGAAAGTCAAACTGATCTGTAACACATGTCACCTTAATTCTCTTATATACCACAAACTCTACACATGTTTTATCCTCTCCCTTAATAGCATGTCACTGAGGGATGTTTTTCCTTTCTGCCTAAGGCTTAAAATTCTAAAGGTATACCGGAAAGAATCCAGCTTCTGGGTTTGGGAAGGAGGAGATAGTTCACCAGATTGGTTGGCAATGACAAGACCTACTAGGGAGAAAATGAACACACTGCAAACAGACTTTCTCCTGGCTCCTTAGAGAATACGTCCGCTCCTCTTGACTCTTCGAACGCTACCAACTATGTGTGAACATTTGTCATTCTGGTAATTCTTAAGTTATGTGTCTGTGTGTGTGTGTGTGTGTGTGCACGTGGCATGCATGCACACGCAGGGACATATGAGTATGCAAATAGTATAATTTTTTGACTGAATTATAAACTCCTTTTGTCTGAAATTTAAAATTCCATCAAACACAATGCTGTAAACACTATGTCTATTCAACGAATGGGACTGACTGTCTAATAGTTATTGACACACACATCAGTAGAAAACAGAGCTTTAGTTGGAGCTGGGAGGTAATGAATTAAGTCAAGTTGTATATTTTACACTTACCATGTGATCTGAAGACATGATATAAACTGATGGCGTATAGGAGTATTATCACTTCAAGAGAAGGTTAAGAAAGGGCTGCCTAGTCATTCTGGCTTGATAAGGACGCTAGCCTTTCCAGCAATGCGGTCTGGAAAACAAGCTGTTTCCCATACTTCCAGGCTTGGCTCCTTTGAGCACTGGAAGGTTTGAGGTCAACGATACTCAGAACAAGCCTGGGGCTGCATGTGGTCCTCACCCTGCCTCGAATGCAATTCTTACCCAATTCCTCTGCTTCACTTGATGACCTCCTTCTTGTTTCCTTCATGTCTTAGTTCATAAATATCTTCCTCTGAGAACCAATGTCGGTCCTCACTGTGAGCTCCCTTGGGTTGCTGTGCTCAGGCCTCCTATGGTACTTTGCATCTTGCACTACAATTGCCCGTTTGCACTCTGGTCTCCTCACAGGTCATGCTCTTAAGGCAAAGGCCATTTTTCATTTACTACTCTTTTCCTGGCCCCTAGTAGAGTCTCACCTATGGTAGACCTTCATTATTTGTGGAACAAATAAGTGTTCACCACTTGTTATTTCATTGAAGATTTTTAAATAATAACAATAAAAATAATGTCAAGCAAGATTTCTTAGAATTCTTATAAAATCTTATTATTTAAAATTATTATTATTTTCTTTTTTTGAGACTGGCTGTCACCCAGGCTGGAGTGCAATGGTGCCTGACCTCAGCTCACTACAACCTCCACCTCCCAGGTTCAAGCAATTCTCCCTGCCTCAGCTTCCCAGTAGCTGGGATTACAGGTGCCCACCACCACACCCAGCTATTTTTGTATTTTTAGTAGAGATGGTGCTTTGCCATGTTGGCCAGGCTGGTATCGAACTCCTGACCTCAGCTGATCTGCCCGCCTTGGCCTCTCAAAGTGCTGAGATTACAGGCGTGAGCCATAAGATTTCTTATATTTAATACTAAGCTTTGTTTAACAGGGAGCAAGTGCGTTTTTCTGCTCTTATATATATAAAGGCACTTACTGAGAAAGAATAATGGGAGACCAAGAGCCCCAAAGACCTTAAGGAAGAAGTCTCTAGTATTAGGCAGAGGAGGCCCAAGACCACTGTACCAACTACAGAATCAGGTGCCTTCAGGAGCCCCAGAAATGCCCAGGGGGCCTGGGTGGAATCTACTCACAGAGCAAGTATGAAGGACACCACGTGCCATTTGTTTTGCTTTCTTTGATGGTGATGTTTCAAATATTAAAGTATTGAGATATTGTCTTATGAAGAGATATAATACACATCTAGGGCTCTAAAGGCAGATGATATGGTTTGGCAAATATAACCAAATAGATGACAGAATGCTCTTGAATAAGTTGGCTTCATGCAGGAGGAAAGGGAGCACTGTATCCCAAAATAAAGGGTGAATTAAGATCATGGGATGGTGGGGTTTGCATGGTAGTGAGCTCACACAAGCAGTGAGACCAGAAGAGAAGCAGAGGCAAAAGTGAAGCTTGAGCTGGTCTTCAGAATGAAAAATGTGTTTTTCTAGAGAAATAAATTGTTACCTTTGTCATAAGGCATTTTCTAATTAACATAATACACTGTAATATTAGTTATGCGTGACATTCTTTTCAGTCTCACGAAGTGGCTTCTATACATAGTGCTTCTCCTTGTGGCTCTGGTGTGTGCACTTTCCACACAGGAGGGAGCTGCACTGCCTCTTTAGTGGTATGTCAGCATCCAGCACTCCCAGCTCCTTCCTCATGTACCTACTAGCCAAGCAACAGGCTCTCTTGGACCTTATCAGATAAGGAAGAATTGAATGTACTAATTCTAAGCAAAGAAAAACATCTCTCAACTATTCATGGACCCATAAGGTCTGCTATCTTCTTTCAAGAACATCAAGGTCTGTTGGTTAATTCATATAAAACTCTCAGGAACTTTTTATTATGTTGATAAGGGAAACACTTCCTTTGATGTCTGGCCAGTCCAGTGACGAATACCCTGCACGGACCAGGCACCAGAGATGGCACTGTTACGTAATGCAGGATGCGATTCTTGGATGTGAGAAGGCTGCCAGGGACAAACCACAGATGGATTTGAAATTCAACAGTCTGGCGAGACAGGACAGAAAGACTTAAACAAAAAACATCACTACTTGCGTTAATACTTTCAACTGAATCCCACTAAAATTTATTTAAGTCTACTTTCTTTTTATGTTCCAGGAATATTATCATTGAAAGTATTAGTTAATTTCATAATTTGTGTACATAAGCTTAACCAGAGTCCTTCAATGGAACAAGGCTAGATAAAGCCCTTGAAATAAAGCAAAATAATACATTTCCAACAGATTATTTACACAGGCTTCTAAAACTTTTAAAGGCTAATATATATGCAAATAATGAACGGTTATGAACTTCCAGAGAGGATGATTTTAAGTTACAATGGTGTGTTTAATAGGGCCATCAAATAATCTTTTTTCCCTTTCTCTCTCAAGGATCTGGGTCAAGAACAGAGGAAGAGAATTCACTTCCATCAGTTTCTAAGAGTTCAAAATGCCCACAGAACACACACTAGGTTTGACAAAATTTTACCATTCAACTTAGAGACAGACATTATAAAACAGGAAATAGTATATTTCCTAAAGATTCCTTTCTATGCTGCATGGAGGCATCTAGAATCTCCCCACAAAACCTTTCCTTATAGAAGTTTCATTTCATGTTTGGAGGTTCCTACGCATCACAGCAGTGGTATCGAGATGGCATCAATCCATAACTAGGAATTTGTGAATGTTCTGGGAGTCCCTGATAGACATGTATTTTGCAGGTATCTCAATCTACTGTAGCATATTCACTCTAGGAACCAAGGTCTCTAAAGAAGTCTTCTGGGAATAGCATAATCGCCTCTGGCACATTTTGAAGTTTCCAATTGCACAGAGGCTGTGGGAATCAGCCAGCAGAGCAACCACAGTCCGTGGCATCTCTGGGAGCTATTCCTGGGTCTCTCTCAGAAACGTCTGGAACCTATGATGCTGGATATGTGGATGCCACCAGCCAAGTTCCCACTGCTGGAGACAGCGCTGGGCTGAACAAGCCATGTGGGTTTTGATATTCCTCCATGATGAACTGCTCACAGGGCCAATTGTAACCAGCAGAGAAAGATGTTCAGATTTCTCACTTTCATTATGATCCTGAGACAAAGCTCCTAAGAAAGGATAATCTTCCCAGACATCTCTAATGATTAAAGAGGCCACCCCTTCTGGTTATTACTTTTAATTAACATTTTTAATAATTGAAAAAACAAATACTGTGCTTATAAAATGGATGCATCCACCTGAGAAAATCATCCGATTTCACTTTACTAGTTATCATTTCTTTCTTTTTTCTATTTGTAAACCTCTCCTCTGCAGACTGCTGGTTTTAGAGTCACTAGTTGGAGCCTAAGTGCTGGTTCTAGACATTGAGCTATATACTAAAGTAAATAATATGGGTTTGTCTTTATTTTACCTTTCTTATCTTCTGCCTGTTCCTCCAGAGGTGGTGTTTTTTCAGATACAGAGCCATTACCTTCTTCAGACTTTACTACATTTTCCTCTCGGGTAGATTCCTCTCCGATGGGTATCATGTGCCCGTTTGAATTTTCAAAGTTAACTGTTACATCTCCATCTAAAATGGGAAAGAAACACCTAGATGTCTAACTTGCTGGCTTTCTTAAAAACAAGTTTTCCAGTTACTAGGATTGTAAAATTTGGATTCATGTTTCAGTCCCTGGGAACCAAATACACCCTGCACTGTTTCACCAGTTTATTCAAAACAAAAGAGCTAGAAAATCCTCCGTCTTGGGGAAAAGCTGCTATGGAGGGAATATCTATGCGCCATTTCAAGACAACAGGAATGATCATCCTAATTATCCAACATCCCAGGGCAGCAAAGTCCCTCGTTCATGTGCTTAGGTTTGTCTGAAGTCAATACTTATGTGTTTCTTTGTCATTCAGAAACAGAATGGCGAGAGGAATAATCTGGAAAATGGAATAAACATTTTACAAGCACCAAAAACACAAGGTGAATGCAAATACACAAATAACATGAAATGTAATTACACATACAAACAATAAGTGGGAGAATATGAAAATTTCCAAGTACTACTGGTTCCAGAATATATTAAGTATATGATGTGCTAACTTCACACAGTAATATAACTGCTACTCTATGTTCAGGGAAAACATGATAGCAAGGCTATTTTTATTTTTATTTGTTTATGGAAAGATTAAAGTATACTCAGGTAATGATTATATATAACTAGCCAAAAAGTCCCTAAGTTGTCCTAAAAATAATTTGAAAACATTCGAGAAAAAAAAAACACACATAAAAAAGTAATCACAAAGGAATTTTAAAAAACCATAATGGATACAATGTTGAAGAGAGATCTAAATCATAAATTACTAATTTTAACTCCTGTATTTCCATAATTCCTGGGGGTTTCTAAAGTGAAAGAGACTTTGCAGAAACGTTTAATTCAGTGATTCTTGAAAAGATTAACCCTACTTTATATCTGGAAAATTTTAAGAGGCTTTGCTACCATTGTAAAAGAAAAATTAACGAATGGAAGGTTTGAGCAAACTTAAAAATCTGCTTGATTACAGCTCTTTCGATTTTTTACTACTCTTATCTTGGCAATCATTATAAAACAGAAACCATTTCCCAAATTGTCATTAAATATGATTGAATTGCTTTGGCTTAACAATAAAATCCATTTGCCTTCTGAACAAACAGACATGACATTTTAATAAATCAACTACATATCATGAAATTATGTCATTTTTAGAATGAAAAAGCAATTGTTGCTTAGTCATATAACTCCCAATAACCTATAACTAAGTCCCGTGTAAAACTAAAATAAACAATAATTGAAGGCAATGCCATTACAAGTAAATCTCAACTATTTTAATAAAATTAAAGTAAGAATTTTTAAAAGACTATACGTCAAACCAAAGAGAACCCAAATGATTCTTAAATCCTATTATTAGATCCCAAGAAATTAGCTATAAAAAGGAGGAGAACACAATATATCCAGATAAAATAAAAATGAAGAATGGAAAATTCCAAACAAAATAGAAAACCACTTGCTTATGTATAAAAATCTTCAGTTTTTAGGTAACTCAAATATAAATTTATCTTTGTTTTCTTTGACTTTAGTTGATAATAAAAGTATATTGAAGTCATGTCAATGACAATTTAATTCTATTTTAAGCATTATTGTATTAAAATTCTTTAGTTAAATAACTGATTTATTAAATTTAGAAAAACCTGGAAATTTTAATAGCTGTGACACAAGAAGAAAGTGGCTTATCCTATGATAGAGAGAAATAGTCAACAATGTGGAAAATACTTACTTTGAGGCATGAAATAAAGCTAGTTAGTATGAAAATAACTGTAGAAAAAAGAGACACATTTGTGATAAATACGGAATTCAAGAACAAAACAGAGGGGAAGTAAAGTTATTAATTAGCTGGTGTGTATATTGAAAAGGCTTTCTAGTATTGAGTGTTAAGGAAGTTGTTTTAGAATTAAAATAAGTTAAATCCTTGATATAGTGTGTGTGTGTGTGTGTAAGTAAAATACAAGCAGAGCAAAGGAAGGCAAGAAGATGCTGAGCTGGATGGCAGGTGACAATAAGCGGCCCAAGTCAACACATCTCACGAGAGCAAAGGAAAGAGAAAACTCAAAACATAGTTGTCAGCTTAAAGAAAACAGAGATAAAGCACAAACAGGAACAAGTGGTTAAATAAGGAACACGAGGGTGTTTGAAGGGGGTCACCTCCTTCTAGTAAACAGGTGTATTGGGGATATATCATAGTTAAAGGAGGGACAGATAGAAAGAGAATATCATGTATGACCAAAAGGCAAGTGACAAAAGTCCACAGTGGGAGAAAAGGAAAGGATGGCACACAGGCAAAACCACCTCCACAACCTCATGTCAAAAGCTAAGGGAAAAGATGGAGGGAAAAAAGCAGAGGTAAGCAGCAAACTTGGACTAGATCATAGACTTCCCAGGAGAGAAGACGAATCACTGAACTTTTAGGTTGAAGGTATGTCTGGATGTAAATAAGAGAACCTAAAAGGAAAAATAACAATAGCCGGGAGAGTATGGGATATGATGGGATGGGGTCAGACTCAGGGTAGCTAGAGGGATTTTTAAAGTCTATCTGGCTCACTGAATAAAGGGCTTGATGGACAGGCACTGTCAAGAGCAGACGCAAGGTCAAGAAGATCAAGGCAAACAATGAATCTTCACTGGCAGCAGAAAGAAGGTTGTTACCAAGAACAGCAGCTTCTAGTCTCTCAGACTGAAATTCTCCAGATAATTGCTTTTGGGAAAATCACAGAAAACTATTTTCTCCAGCCCTCAGCTGAAAAGGGGAAGGACTCCATTTACTACTGACATCCTCAGGAACCTTCAACCATTAGATAATTTCTACGGTTCTAGATAGGGACCATGGAAAAGCTGGAAAGTAAAATCTAGTATTTTATGACTTCTCAAACATTAAGCCTATTATTATATTATGCTTAGGTTAAAAAATTGTTTTGTTCTTTTATGTTTTAAAACTTTTAGTTTCCACTGGAAAAGTTAAATAAAAAGATCAGAGAGTCAGATTTCTGAGAAGTATATGTTGGCCCAAGAAATTATAATCTATGAGGCAAATAGTTTCACAGATTCGGCAGAATAAAAATCATTTCTTTAAATTGACTATTGCTACTTGGTTTTTAGACAGAGCAAATTCTTTTTCTACCTACAAATTTTAATTAGGGAAAAAAGAAGGGCTTTTAATCTTCACATTTAAACCCATTAACAGTTTCAATCATAAAATTTTCCATTTTGTACCTTCTTTAAAATATTTCTAAATAAACGATGTCTAATAAATGCATTGGCCCATCCCACAAAGCTGATGGCCCAGTGTTAAGCTTTCAATGGGTATATTATTTCTCTATTGCCTTCAGAGACATTGGACAGGGGATTAATTTTGATATTGCAAGTCTACCTTTAAGTTAAAAAAGTTAGAAATGTGCATTTTTAACTCTTAAAAGTCTCAAACAGGAAATAAATAGCTTCAAAATAATAGAAAAACAGGGAAAACATAAAATTCATTCATAAAGTAGAGTAAGAAAAGTTTGACAGGTCAGAAATTGAAGTAAAATACCTAAAATTGCGAGGGCTTAAGAAAATGCTACTATTCACTGCAGAGTTCCCTACTTTCTTTGAATCAGGAGAAAAACAGGAAAGCATTTCTCAGCTCCCCTCTGGAATTATTCAGATGCTGGAAAAAAGCATGTCATTTTGATTTACAAATAGTGAATGCCAAAAAATGTTAAGTCCTTTGCAAGGAACATATATCAGGAAAACAGCTGTATTATTATTTCAATTTCAATTTCAATTCTAAATTAATAGCATTTTATTTGTTCCCATAAAAGTACAATAATAATACTTTATTATTACAGTAAATGTGAGGGGAAGGGAGGCATGAGCTAAATCAACAAAATTGCAACAAAATGTCCTTTAATTTTAAATTTAATAGTGGAAGCGATGAAAATCATTAGGTATTATTTATTTGGAGAAATAACCAATGTTAGTGTCTTCTTTTGAGGGTCAGTACCAGTTTCTATCTGATCCTTGTCTTTTCTGAACAAAGTTCCTCCTCGGGAGGATAGAGAAAAAAAGAGAAGATCAGAGATAGGGGAAAAAATTAGAAATAATCATTGCTAGGGAAAGATTCAGAGAAATGAAAAGAGAACAGTACTGCAAAATTACATGAGAGAACGCAGAAAGCAGGTTAGTTTAGTTTGCCTATTCATGCTTTATTGATTGTACATTTCAGTGTTATTATAGAGTGCAAAGGACAAGAGGTATGTGTGCCTTCTCTCTTCTCTTTTATTGGTAGTCTTAAGAAACAAAATAGCATGAACCAAGCTAAAACTTTGCATTTACTCAAACACATGAGTTTCATGTGAATAGAAAGACTGAAGCTCAAGAATAGAGAAGAGAAGGAGCCATAAGCATTTGTATCTCATCTGTATTGGCCTCGGATGTACCTTTGCAGAGTTTTAGGTTTAGAATGACATATGGTGATGGATTCACCAGGAAAGTCACTAGAATTCTATAATATTTCAGATTCTCTGCAGCTCACAAAGGCATTACCAATGGAAGCACGGCTCTTGGAATGCAGTAATCACCGCTTTACCTTACAAAGACCATGATCCCTTTAAATTTCAAAAGAAAACAAAAGAAAGACCAAAGAATGAAGGACCAAAATATTTAAAATGTATGATTAATTTCCTCACCTTGATCAGGCAATTCCTTAAGCACTCCCCTTCTTATCAGCTCCTCTCTACTTTGTCGTGTGGATATCTTCCTTTCTAATACTTTTAAAAAGAACAAGCACAAGTAAGAATCAAGTCATTCCTTAAGATAATTATGAAAAACATTCCAAGTAGAATTGAGCACATTTATTCTCCTCACATGAGGGCTCAAACTCGTTTTCTTAGTTGCTTAAAAAAACACATGATCTGAGTTGAATCAACACAGCTATGACAAGAGCAAATGGCTGCAGCCCATGATCTGAAGTCCAACCGCCATCCCTGGTCTTTCAAATGGCCACCTTTGGCCTGGCGTCCAGGCATATTATTACATAGCAACTACAGAGCATAAAGGCTGCTTCTCACGCTGAAGCTAGAAATGTTGCATTCTAAAACATATAATTCTATGGATATGCAGTGTATGAAGAAGATATGTATGCTTACATTAAAGAAAAAAACACATAAACATCAGTAAATATTCTGGGTAACCCATTTGCATTCCAGGAAAATGAACTATTTTCTAGTGTTTTCTCTCTCACTCCATCTATTACAAAAGCCCAACACATCATATTTCTATAACTCTTTCCCCTGCATTCTCACTATTTCTAGAGAGTTCTCATATATTAGCTGACAATCCCCAGGTCTTAGGAGGATGGAGAAGGCAGTTAAGAATAATCAGCTTTCAGCCAGGAACGGTGGCTCATGCCTGTAATCCTAGCACTTTGGCGGGGGCCGAGGTGGGTGGATCACCTGAGGTCAGGAGTTCGAGACCAGCCTGGCCAACATGGCAAAACCCCATCTCCGAAAAATACAAAAATTAGCTGGGCATGGTGGTGGGCACCTGTAACCCCAGCTATTTGGGAGGCTGAGGCAGGAAAATTGCCTGAACCCAGGAGGCTGAAGTTGCAGTGAGCCAAGATCGTGCCATTGCACTCCAGCCTGGGCGACAAGAGCGAAACTCCATCTCAGAAAAAAAAAAATAATAATAATCAGTTTTCACAGACATGTAAAGCCATGGGGATCTTAACATTGATTCTTCCTTCTTCTGGAACAAATGTAAATGCCTGGTAGAACTTTGGAATGGGGCTTGGGAGCTCCGGAGCAGGATCTCAATCGTGTTCCCCTTGAGTGTGTATAGTATTAAATCCTGTGCTCTATATGTCCATGCAACTGCAAAGTCCATTCCTCACTTTCAGGGGCCAAGAAGGTGCGTAAAATTAACATGTGGTCATGTCATCTATTAATCCTGAGTCAACATTTCCCAAAGTGTGTTCTGCAGAACTCTATTTCCTCCAGACCTTCTGTTCAAAAATGCACTTTGATACAGCAGCGAAGGGCCAGATAAGGAGTCTAGGGCACTTTGAAGAGCAGGAAAGCTACACTGGTAGACAACAGGCAGCTGCAGTAGCACGAGATTTCTGACGCTCCCCGATTCCTACTCCTGGGCTCATTATCTGCAAATCCTGGAACTGCTCTAGACAACATCGTTTCAACTAAACTAAAGCCATTACCCCAAACCAGGTTCTGACACATCCAAAGGGAGCATGTGATAACACTAAGAAGACATTTGTGATAACACTAAGAACATGTTTGCTCAGGGGCTCCAGGGCCTCAAGCAAGGACACTGATAGGAGACAGGGTGGGAGGATGCGCCCTGGGCAGCCAGCTTTGTAGTAAGAGCATGAAAGTCTTCCTTAAGTGTTTGCTAATTGCATGTACCACAGAATAGCAACACTTAGTCTCTTGAAGAATCTGGATTTTTTTTTACTTTCTGATAACAGAAATTGTGTATTCCTTTTTAAATCCTGGTTGCTAGAAAGATCAGAGTAAAACTGGATATTTGACACAGATTTCATATGACAATTTGTGGATGGAATCTCTGTTTCCTCCTTCTCTAAAACCTGACTTGACTTATATTTTATGTACAATATATAAGCTCTTTACTGTACATTTTGTCAAACTTTTTTTGGATAGAATCAGAATAGAAACAAACAGGAAAATGAGTGAATGAATGAATAAATGGTCAAAATAATGACAATGAACAGCTTTGGGTTAAAAAGGAGACATACACAGAAGGCTTCCCTCCCTTCCTTTAGATTCCTCACTGACCCCATTCTTCCCGTCCCTTCCAGAAGCAAGTAACAACAGCTCACTTAAAGGTTAGTAATTTCAATGAAAAAAGTTAACTGGGCAAGGAGTCTTTTTTTTTTTTTAACTGGGTGTTCTATTATGTAAAAAGAGTGTTGTTATTTAAATACAGTTTCAATTTGTTCAGCCTCTTGTCAAAAAGGAGAGAACTCTAATCAACGCAGGAAGCCAAAGAACACCCACAATGACAGGTGGGACACTGCTGGGATTTTGCAGGTGCTTTAGAAGGACCTTGACCACTGCAGCCTCCTACGGATTGTAAAAGCCCATTCATGCTTGACTGGGCTCTGAGGGGTGGCGGGACTCTGTAGACCTCCTCCAACAGTTGTCTTGGCCTCCATTCCTGGGAACAGGCCCAGAGATTCACGGCTGTTCTGCCCTAAACTTAAGGATGAAGGTGGCAACTGCAAGAGCAAGTGCCGCTGGCCTAGGGATCGGGCCACATTCTCGCAAACCAAATGTACTGCCAATTCAGCATTCAATCACGGTGGCTGTCTTCCTAACCGGCCCTTTGCTCATAAGAAACAAAACTTTTACTAGTTTGCTGCTTCTTTAAAATTGCCCAAAACACAAAATGGCTGCCAGGAGTCCTGGATTCTAGTCCTTGAATTCCTACAACTTGTTGAGTGACCCTGGGCCGTCATTTTGAGTTCCTGGGCCTCTAATCCATTATCTGTAAAATAAGGGACACAATTCAAGGATCACTAAGGACAATTCATCCAGCTCAAATGCTGAGTGATCCTGTATCATTAATCGAGGCTGTCTGTAATCTCTGCTCGGGCACCTTTTAAAACGTTCGTTCTTGCACTAAAAAATCATCCGATAGCCTGAAACATACCAGGTTTCTTATTCTGCCTTTCCATTATGGATCCCGGAGAATTCTTTAGTTTTAGTTTTGAGTTTTGCTTAAATTCTAACTTAGTCTCAGCTAAAAATTCCCCCTTTCTTCCTTGTAAACTAAAAATTCCCCCTCTTTCTTCCTTATAAACTCTGGAGCTTTGAAGCAGCAGCCTTGGCTTCCTGCCAAGAATCAAAACCAACAGCTTTGTTCTTTTGCTCTACCTCCTATAAACAGGCTTTGATAGGAAAATGCCGTTGGCTATTTGTTTGGTCTTTCACTGAGAGCGTATTTAACACACAATGCGGATACCTATGTACAGGGCCAATGAGAACAAACTGCAGGCGACTGAGCACGGAAAGTATGTTGCTGGGGCACAACATTCCAACCACCGCTCTCACAGCAGTACAAGTATCTCATTCTTCACCTTTTAAAATATTTGCCTCTTGTTTATATAGTGCCTGCATGTTTGCAGAGCACATTCACTGGACACTTTTTCATGGGCTCAGAGGGGGTTTGCATTGCAATGAATCTGAGAGGTCATTCTAGTCCAACACACCGCACAAAGCAGGGGCTGTCTCAGAATATTCCTGAGATGTGCTCACCTGCTTAAAATCATTCAGAGGGAAGATGCTCACTTTAAGGCGCAACCCACTTCAGTATCGATCACCCTCATTTTGAGGAAGGTATTCCAGAGAAGGAGTCAAATCGCACTCCCTGTAACTTCTGCGCATCAATCTAACCCAAGCTCTCTGTAGCTCTGGACTAAAGTCAGTTGTTTGTGAGCAGAAAACGGCAGCAGTCGGCTCCATCACTGAGAGCCTGCTGTTATTGCAGCCTGCTCGAATCTGATCCCAAGTATCCCACCAGCTGCTCTTTGACTTTGAAGCTCACACCAATCTATGCACAGAAATCTATGCACCACTGCTACAGCACAACCAAGATACTGCCAGGGAAGACGCTAGTGGGGCACAGGTCGCTGAATGTCGTAGCTGAATACAGTAGCTAAGGTGTCTCCATGAAAACTATTATCGCCAGTTGAGTAAATAAATGACTCATGGCCTCTCACTTTTATCCCAACTGGAAAAGCATAAGAGATTTTTTTATACCAAGATCAAACAAAGCCATGATTTCTGTTTCACTCTGCATTGAGCTAATCGATGTTTTGACAGTTCAATTCTGATAACAGCAGCGCACACTCTAATTCTCTCTGGGAAGTGAAGGAAACACTGCCCTGTATTTTCCTGACTTCAGGCTTATACTCTGGTAATCTTCCAAAAACTTCCCATGGCTGCCCATCTTACTTCCAACAATCCCTGAACTCACCGCAGCCCCTTAGGCTGTCCCGCCTCCCACGTGCCTGGCTCCTAACCACTTCTTTCTGGCTCTTGGCTTCAATTTCTTGGGGCCCTGCATGGTGCTGTCCTTCCCAGGAGGCCATATCCCCAGACACCTGCTAGACTCACTCCATCCTGTCCCACAAGTCTCTGCTCAAAGGTCACCTTAGTGGAAGTCCCTTCCCTGAACTCCTGATGTAGAATGGCTATTCCCCTTCCCAACTTTATCTCTTCTTTCCCTGCAAAACCCATCGTCACCTCCTAACATGTGTAAGTATAATCTCATTGAGAACCAAAATTCTGTTTTGCTTACTGCTGTGTCCCCAACGTTGACTTGCAGGCTGTTGGCTTTGAAAAAATATGTGTATTTGTTGAATAAAATAAAAGAAAATAGCTAATCATGAGAATGGTATTGTTTCTGCCCCTTCCCAGTCCTCAATTTGGGAAAAAGCAAGTGAGGCTTTTGGCAAAACCCTGAGCGACAAGAATCTTCTGTCTTCTCCCTCCTTAATTCTTGGCTGGGCCAGTCCTAGGGAAAAAAATTCTCAACCTTCTGTCCTATGGATGATCTGAAAAAGTCTCTGTATGCACTGAAGAAGGGAGCTCACAGTCTGTAGACGACAAACACCAGCACCTAGCAGGGTGTAGTACACGACTGGGCTCCTCATAAATTAGAAATGATTTATGATGTCCTTCTGGGCATGGAGAGGTAGCTGTGGAGCTGCACTCAGGAAAAGAGGCTGGAGCATATGCCGCTGGCTTTTTTCTGCGGATACTTGGCCGGGATTTCATATTACTCTGGAAATATCTGTGAGAGTAAATCTTGTAGTCAACAAGTCACTTGTGTTTTTCTTTGGCGAGGAAAGAGAGTCCTAATTCTCAATTCTAACACCATTTAATGACTGGACAAAATAGAAGAGCAAATAGAAGACTATTAAATAAGCGTGCCATGTTATCTTCTCAGTTCTGAGTACTGAATGGCCTCACTGTAAAACTGTGACAGAAACACACAAAACCACTTGTCTTGTGTTGAAAGTGTTCTACAAGAGCCTGGCTTGGCTTTGCCCCTCTTCAATAGCAGTTGCAGAAAACAGAATGTCAGAAAATGGTCTGCTTTTAAAAAGATCTTCACTAAGGCAGAGCTAAGTCATTTAAAGAAACAACCACCTCAATGCCACCCAACAGGACATTTGCAAAAACCTTCCAAAACATCCCAAGAATGTACAGCAGAGATACAAAGCCAACATCCCCACCTAAAAACACTCAGGGGTCTGGCGATTTTTTTGTTTATCTGCTCCAGCCACTCCCCTACTAAAGAATTCTACAGTCTGTGGAACCAGTTGGACTTGGAACGGCAGCCAAGCTTTACAACCCGTCCCAGCGAACCATTTTTCCCATCACTTTCCTTCCATCTCTTTTTTGCAAGCCTGGCGTTAAAGTCAAACTTTACTTCTTGCCATTTCCTAAACATCTGCGGTTCTTTAGCTCCATTCCTTCATGTATTGTTCCTTCTTCCTAGAATTTAGACTGTTTCCCTATCCCTCTCGGGTGAAATCTACCCTAAAATGTTAAGTTCTCTTCACACAGTAGCTCTGCATGGAGATCTCACTATCCTGATGGGCTAGAACTTTGTGTTCCAAAAGCACTTTCAACCAACTTCTCTGTGCCTCAGTGTCCTCATCTGCAAAATGGAGAGATAGCAACTACTTTCCTGGTTCTTTTGGAGACTAAATAGGTTAAACCAAGTAAAATACTTAGACCAGTACCTAGGATCTAGAAAGCATTCAATACATATTAGCTATTAACTATTATTTCTGTTATAGCACTTACTAAGTTGTTCATTACTAAATTCATGTGTATGCGATTGCATAATCACATGATTCTAGTCTAAGCCTTCTGAGGGATGTCGTGTTTATCATGTCATTCCCATAATGCCCAAAATAATATATCGCACAGAGTAGATATTGGGGACCTAAGTGTCTTTTTCGGGGGAAGGAGGAAAGGCATGTCTAGCCTCCTCTTCTACTTCTTTTAGAAATGGCCTTCCTGACATTTTTCCTTTGGGAAACCACATTCCCCCTCTCTTAGTCCATGTCATTTGTAGAAGGCTAACCTCATCCCTGGGCACAAGGCTCTTGGGCTCCTGGGCTTATCCAATCAGAGCCCAGTTTCTCCCTGGCACTGGTGACTGGTTCAGAGAGGGACACATGCTCAAGTTGCAGAAATAAGATCCAGGCCCAAAAAATTTGCTGGAACAATAGGAAAGCAAGGCTTTCTCTTTCTTCTGGAGCTGTTAAAACCAGACAAATATGAGCAAGAGTGGCTAGCGGCCACCTTGCCTCCGCAAGAGGAGAACTGAAGTTAACAACCACAACAACAACAAAAGCCAATAGAGAGGAAATACAGACTCAAAAGAGGGAGTGAGACAGGTTCTTAATGAGATAGCTTGGAAGCACCTGGATCCAACCATGCCTGAAGGTTTTCTGCCCCTGGATTTTTCAGTTACATGAGCCAATGAGTTCTCTCTTTCATTAAGTTTGTCATGATTCATCAGCAGTGAAGAGCCCTGACTAATCAAAAAAGTATCAAATAAATGTTGTTTTTTTTTTTTGAGATGGAGTTTCACTCTTGTCACCCAGGCTGCAGTGCAGTGGCGCGATCCCAGCTCACTGCAACCTCCACCTCCCACGTTCAGGCAATTCTCCTGCCTCAGCCTCCCAAGTAGCTGGGATTACAGGTGCCCGCCACCATGCCCAGCTAATTTTTTTTGTATTTTTGGTAGAAATGGGGTTTCACCACGTTGGCCAGGCTGGTCTCGAACTCCTGACCTCAGGTGATCCGCCTGCCTGAGCCTCCCAAAGTACTTGGATTACAGGCATGAGCCACTGCGCCCAGCCTCAAATAAATGTTTTTAAATTGAATTTTCTTCCAGTAGTCACCACAGATTCTCTAGGTTTTTGAGGGCAGAAATATGAAAGGAGAACTAATATAGCCCCTCTTTACCCACTCAAGAGTTTGAAACTTGGCCAGGACTTAAGAAAGACGAAGATGAAGAGATCTGTGTTCCTTCCTCCTCTTGGGAAATTACTGTCGCAACTTCACCCAGAAATCTGATAGTAATCATCTATTTCTTATGTGCTTGGAGAACATTTTCCTATTTATTTTCTACCCACTATCCCTAAAAGATAAGCGAAGCAATTCTTCTTCTTATTATTATTGTTATTTTTGTTTTCAGATGGAATCTCACTTTGTCACTCAAGCTGGAGTACAGTGGGGCCATCTTGCTCACTGTAACCTCTGCCTCCCGGGTTCAAGCGATTCTCCTGCCTCAGCCTACTGAGTAGCTGGGATTACAGGCATGCGCCACCATGCCTGGCTAATTTTTATATTTTTAGTAGAGATGGGGTTTGGCCATGTTGGCCAGGCTGGTATTGAACTCCTGACTCATTCTCCTCCCTCAGCCTTCTGAGTAGCTGGGATTAAAGGCGTGCGCCACCATGCCTGGCTAATTTTTGTATTTTTAGTAGAGATGGGGTTTCCCCATGTTGGCCAGGCTGGTCTTGAACTCCTGACTCATTCTCCTGCCTCAGCCTCCTGAGTAGCTGGGATTACAGGCATGCGCCACCATGCCCGGCTAATTTTTGCATTTTTAGTAGAGATGGGTTTTCGCCATGTTGGCCAGGCTGGTCTCGAACTCCTGACCTCAAGTGATCCGCCTGCCTCAGCCTCCAAAGTGCTGGGATTACAGGCGTGAGCCACTGCGCTCAGCTAAGCAATTATTTTTATTTTCCTCCTCAGATAAGGGTATTGAGACTTACAGAGACTAAATACATTTTCCAGTCACACAGTAGGAACCTGGTTGAACCCAGGTGTGTCTAACCAAAAGACTCCTGCTTTGTATTCTCCAATCTGAGTTGATAATTGTAAAGATTCCAACTTTCCCACCAGAGGTACGCTGCTTTCTGATTTTTCTTAAGAAAGCAGACAGCAGAACACTTTTTAAAGTTAATTTTAAATGGGTATTTTAAAAATGGTAGTACATTCTCACAGAGTTCAAATTATAAAAGGATACAGTGTAAATTCTCACTCTCACCCCGCCTCCCAACTATTAGACTTGAACCTCAGCCTTACTCCACAAGCAATTCTCCACTTTTATTAGTGCCTCGTGTATCCTTCCAGACATACTTGAACAAATATTCATTTTATTTTTTCCTTTTTTTTTTTTTTTTTTTACATAAAAGGATTTGTGTGTGTGTGTGTGTGTGTGTGTGTGTGCAAAGATTATTTCTATTTGCAGGAATTCCAAACCTTTAAACAAGTAGGTTGTCTATCCTTTTCTTTTTCTTACTAATAGTCAATGAGTAAGCAATGTAAGTAATAGCTTTTCATTTTCCTTAAGCCAATCCCAATCTCAAAATCCTCCTATTCTCAAAATAAGTATTTTTTTTTCTTGTTCATCTTTATTTTATTACTTGATATCTGACCTACCTTCTTGTGTATTCTTTTTTTTTAATTATAAAAGGATGTTTTGTAATAGTTGTTTTGTTTTTGTAAAAGTGTCAGAGGCGTGTGAGCCAGAGCAACTCCATCTTGAATAGAGGCTGGGTACAAGGAGGCTAAGACCTGCTGGGCTGCATTCCAGATGGTTAGGGCATTCCAAATCACAGGATGAGCTAGGAGGTCAACACAAGATACAGGTCTTAAAGATCTTGATGACAAAACAGGTTGCAATAAAGAAGCCAGCTAAAACCCACCAAAACCAAGATGGCCACAAGAGTGATCTCTGTTCATCCTCACTGCTACACTCCCACCAGTGCTATGACAGTTTACAAATGGCATGGCAATGTTAGGAAGTTACCCTATACGATCTAAAAAGGGGAGGCATGAACAATCCACCCCTTGTTTAGCATGTAATCATGACATAACCATAAAAACGGCAACCAGCAGCCCTCAGGGCTGCTCCATCTATGGAGTAACCATTCTCTTATTCCTTTACTTTCTTAATAAACTTGCTTTCACTTCACTTTATGGACTCCCCCTGAATTCTTTCTTGTGCGAGATCCAAGAACCCTCTCTTGGGGTCTTGAGCAGGACCCAGTTCCTGTAACAAAAGTATATAATAGTTGACAAATTTCAGGT
Source organism: Pan paniscus (assembly GCF_029289425.2). NCBI lineage: Eukaryota > Metazoa > Chordata > Mammalia > Primates > Hominidae > Pan > Pan paniscus. Next base: position 163,722,175 of record NC_073254.2, on the reverse strand, counting down.
AGTAGGAGGTCACAGATAAGACCGAGGTGGGAGGAGGGAAGAGGTGATTGTCTTTGACCTGTGCAAACAGCAGAAGGGAATGGACATGGGAGATCAGCCCATGGGGACCTATGGTTCTAATTCCGAAGGAATAAAGGTCCAAGATTCAAACAATGAGCAAGCCCTCAATCCCAGAATGGCCAGGAAGTACAGGCAATCTCAGGAGAGTAATTAGAAGCGAAGCTTTGAGTGCTACGTGTAACACAGCCTGTCCTTCCCCTTCACTCGGACTCTCGCAAACTCATAAGAAACACGAATGCCTAAGACAGGTGTTTTTGAATTCATCTAGTTCAAAGAAAAGCTTGCGTGTTTCCATTTCCTGTTTCTTTACAGTAAAAGATGGTAAACCTAAGACACAGTGACACCACAGAGGGGACCAATGTTTGAAATATGAATAATGATAATCATCCCTAGAGAAATTACATTCTAATCTCGTACCAAAAGGAACAGGCTAGAGAACTGATTTTAAAGTGAATCTCGCAGCCGGGTGCAGTGGCTCACACCTGTAATCCCAGCACTTTGGGATGCCGAGGCGGGTGGATCATGAGGTCAGGAGATCGAGACCATCCTGGCTAACATGGTGAAACCCTGTCTCTACTAAAAATACAAAAATTAGATGGGCGTGGTGGTCACGCCTGTAGTCCCAGCTACTTGGGAGGCTGAGGCAGGAGAACGGCGTGAACCCGGGAGGCGGAGCTTGCAGTGAGCCAAAACCGTGCCACTGCACTCCAGCCTGGGGACAGAGAGAGACTCCGTCTCAAAAATAAATAAATAAATAAATAATAAATAAAGTGAATCTCAGCTGTAAATGGTAATGAAGCTTTTCAAACTAAGAGATCATAAACAATAGCCACTGGAAGAGAAGCTCCAGAGAGCCTGAACTTCTAACACCCTTCTCCATGATCTGCATTCAATCTACACATTTCAGGGACTCAACACCTTTGATCAAGATGGGATAATATCTCATTTCATCAGTCAACAGCAAGCAAGATTAGATATAAAAGAAATCTTAGTGACACTAAAGCATCCTAAATGAAGACATTTCCATTCATTTAATTTTTTTTTCTTTCTTTTTTTTTTTTTTTTAGACAAGGTCCCGCTCTATCACCCAGGCTGGAGTGCAGTTGCACGATCTTGGCTCACTGCAGCCTCCGCCTCCCGGGCTCAAGCCATCCTCTCACCTTAGCCTCCTAAGTAGCTGGGACTACAGGCATGCACCACCATGCCCAGCTAATTTTTGTTTTGTATTTTTTTTAAGAGATGGGGTTTTGTCATGTTGCCCAGGCTGGTCGTGAGCTCAAGCGATCCATTTACCTTGGCCTCCCAAAGTGCTAGGATTACAGGCATGAGTCACTGTGCTGGTCCCAACTCATTTAAAGATCTAATTCTATTGCCCTGGGGTAAAGGTGGCTGAAATTCTTCATATTTTAGGTTGATCTTTTCAGGGGGGTCATGGAAAAAAATGTATAATCTTTTGTTTTGTTTTGTTTTGAGATGGAGTCTCCCTCTGTCGCCCAGGCTGGAGTGCAGTGCCACAATCTCGGCTCACTGAAACCTCTGCCTCCTGGGTCAAGCGATTCTCCTGCCTCAGCCTCCTGAGTAGCTGGGATTACAGGTGCCCACCACTGGTTTCGAACTCCTGACCTTGTGATCCGCCTGCCTAGGACTCCCAAAGTGCTAGGATTACAGGCGTGGGCCACCGCGCCTGGCCAAAAATGTATAATCTTTAAAAGCCTATTTTTTATTGAGTTGAGCCATGAACAATACATATTAAAACAACACCAACTCAGGTAGGTGGGGATAACCAGTCTAAGTTGTAAGAAGATTTGAGTAGGAATTTCCCCAAATCCATGTTTATTACTTTCATTTTACATATCCAATCAGACCAGGTTTCTTAAGATGATTAAAAAGTTTATTTTCTGGAGCATTCTTCACATTCTGTCCACTACCTACCATCTTGCCTACACAACAGAGAGCACAGTATTTGTAAAGAACAGTATTCCTTTGGCAAAACTGGTCCAGGCCTAAACTAAAGCAGGAAAGATAAACTACACCTGATTCCTGCCCAACCCTGCAGTGATAGGAAAATGGGTAATTTCAACTAAAGTTTTTATTTTCTAAGATAAACACAAAAATGCAGTTTGGGGAAATGTAACTTTTCACTGTAGCTGAAACTGTAACACTTAAGGTTTGATAGCAAAGCTAAGTTTGTACTTAGACATTATGCTCTCTTTCAATAATCCCTCCTTTCCACTTTGTGTTTCAAATATTGTGATTATTTGGGTAATATCAGGGTCTCATCCTTTTTGAAGACTGAAAGGCTATGAAATGTAGAAGGAAGAATATATTTATCTTAATATACACTATATATAATAGAATATTTCATACAATAGGTTAGAATAGACTGGGCTGGGTGTGGCAGCTCATGCCTGTAATCCCAAAGCTTTGAGAGGCCGAGACAGGAGGATCACTTGAGCCCAGAGTTCGAGACCACCCTGGGCAATACAGTGAGACACCATCACTCTAAAAAATAATAATAAATAAAATTTAATTTAATTTAAAAAGAATAGACTGCTATATACTATATAGACATATATATAATATATATAATTCTTAAGAGGTCTAGAATATGTTATGTGTAGAAGTATTCTTGTCCTATATTGTTTCCTGTATAATATTTACAGAAAGGTATAACATAAATATCATTCCTATATAATATTTATATAGAAGTTCACGATGTTATATTACATTATATATAATAGACTCTATATAATAGAATACTTTTATATAGGATGTATTCCAGTCCTCTTAAGAATATACCTTTGTGTTCAAATCCAGACCCTGCAAGTTATTGGTAGGTGATCACAGGCAAACTCCCCAACTTCTCTGAGCCTTTATTTCCACATGTGAAAACACAGGTACTAAAACCTAGCATCAATAGACATTAGGATGATTAAAATATCTTGTAGGCCGGACGTATTGCTTCACGCCTGTAATCCCAGCACTTTGGGAGGCCGAGGCGGGCGGATCACGAGGTCAGGAGATCGAGACCATCCTGGCTAACACAGTAAAACCCCGTCTCTACTAAAAATACAAAAAAATTAGCCGGGCATGGTGGCGGGTGCCTGTAGTCCCAGCTACTCCGAGGCTCAGGCAGGAGAATGGCTTGAACCTGGGAGGCGGGGCTTGCAGTGAGCCGAGATCGTGCCACTGCACTCCAGCCTGGGTGACAGAGCAAGGCTCCGTCTCAAAAAAAAAAAAAAAATTGTAAAGGGTTTGGCATAAATTACAGACCAAAGAAATAGGAGTTTTTTTCTCCTCTACTTTCCGTTCCTCCTGTATACATTTGCATATTCCTTGATAATAATCCACCAATATTTTCATTTGACATGCTTATTGACCTAGAAGGCAGAATAGTATAGGGATTAAGAATGAAAACTCAAGGCAGGGTTCTGAGGATTAAATACTGGCTATGCTTTGCATAAGGCCTGGAACTTAGGGTGAGTTACCTAACTTTTCTGTGCCTCGCTAGTTTACTCAGGAGTAAAAGTGAGATTATAATAGTAACCTGCATCATAGGGTAACTGGGAAGATTGCAGGCATTTAAAATAGTATCACAGGCTGAGCAACATAGTGAGACTCCATTTTGACAAAAAGTTAAAAAATTATCTGGACGAGGCAGGAGGATCACTTGTACCCAGGAGTTAGAGGTTACAGTGAGTTATGATTGTGCCATTGCACTCCCGCCTGGGTGACAGAGAGAGAAAGTGTCTATAAAAATTTATTAATAATTAATTAAAAGAGTGCCTGACACATAGTAAATACTCAATGAGTTAGTTATCATTATTATTAATACCCACATATCTTTTTCCTATATTGTTTAATCCTAAATGAAACTTCAAATGAGTAACAGAAATACATTTTTTAAACTTTAATTTTTTTAGGAAAAACTACTTTACTTCACAATGCTACACATATAGAAATTACCCAAATTATCCAAAGGGAACATTTTCAAGCCTCATGGGGTAGTAACTAATTTGAACTTTTTAGCATTGAATTGAAATGAAAAACTCAGCAAAAAGAAAAGATGACAGAATGCCAGCAATATGTCACTGTCTTACTTAACACAGGTGATTAAACTTTCATTGGTGTCAATAATGTTTTGCATTTGATTCATCTGAAGTTTTTTTAAAAAAACATTACAGAGGGTAAGTGGTGGGGTGGGGGGATGGGAAGTTGTTGAATGGGCACAGAGTTTTCATTTTGCAAGATGAAAAAGTTCTGGAGGTCTGTTGCACAACGATGTGAATATACTTAACACTACTGAACTGTAAACCTAAAATGGCTAAGATGGCAAATTTACATTATGGATTTTAAAATAAAATCAAATTGTAAAATATTTTTGGACTATAGATTTCTATAAATGCTGAAATGAAAAACAGACAAGAAAGAATTTTCATCACGATAATGCATAATCAGTTTTCTAATAATTTTCTAATATCTAGTCTTCTTTCCAATCATGTTTTTTTATTATCTTGTATTTTTGTATATAGCCTCTTACGCCCTGTCTTATGGGTACTAAGTAAACACTTATACTTTGGAATAAAGGAAACTTCATGAGTACCAATTTCAAAACTTAGAGTCTAGGCTTGGGAATCAGTTGGAGAAACCTTCGGACAAAAAGTGTTATAAGCCTAGGTGAGCAAACACCTAACACAAAAGAAGTAAAAATTAAGATTGCATCTTATATTCTAAGTGAGAAATAAATCAGGAAAATATGTAAGCCAAAAAACAGTCACTTTCCAGGACTTAGCCCTCAGTGATAAGGACCAGATTCATATCACAGGATGAAAAAGACAAAACAAAACCACAAAGGGAAATAATATGCGAAGGAAATAAAATAATGGACTTTCCTGACATGAATTCTCTGACCCAGGCCAGAAGGGCTTCTGTAGTACCTTTAAAAGTGTTTAAAGTGGCACCACTCCAAAGGAAAATGAAATTAGGAAATTATCCACCCAAGCAAGGGATATAAACAATCGGATCTTCTCTTAAAGCAATACAAACCCACTTTGTCTCAACCCAATGGAGGCCTTATTTAATTAAGATGTGGGTGGGAACAGTGCTCCTTTTCTCCACATCCCCCTTAGCAATCAAATGTGATGAAAAAAAAGGGAAAGCAAGTTAACAATTCTGCAATTCATTCTATGTGTGTGATTTTTAAAATGTGTCATTTGTAATCAGAAATCAGCAAAATCAGTAGCATCCATGTCTCATTTGAGAATGCTTTCACAGAATGCTCAGTGAAAATGCCTTGCTTATCTGAATTCACTAGAAAAACCTAACTCCCCCTGGAAAAGACGGGAGACTTGAGATACTAGTCAGGTCTATGGTGCAACCCATTTAAATCCAGAGCTCGGCTTGGATTAAACACAATATCCCACTTTTTCCAGAATGTACAGGAAGCAAGGGAGACTCCTCAACTCCATTTAGAAAAAGATTTCATGGTTTTATTGATCTGTAAGAGGTAGGACCTGATGGTTAGGCCATTTATTGTGCAGCTGGGCTATTCTAAACCCATGGTGGAAGGATCCCATATTTATAAAACCACTAACTTCAATTATGACAAATGCACAAAAAGTTAGCACTCATATTCTATTACTCTTTCCCATAAATGGGTTTTACCACTAGAATAGACCTATAATGAATAATAAATGCTCCATAAATAAAAAAATGGGCCATAATGAGTCTTTCCATCCACCTATGTATAAAAAGATTGAACCAAGAAAAAAAATCCATTCTACTGGGAGAAAAAAAGGAGAGAAATAATTAGTCTCCTTTATATTTAGAGCACATAGAGGAAATCTGTTTTAACACAATTATATACCTTTAGGAAAATAATAGAAGATATTTTTTAAAAGCATACGTAATAAAATTATTATATAATATCTCTTGCCCACAGAATTTCTAGCACTCATTTGGTCTCATTAGGTTTTGTTGTGAAATACACAAGAACACAAATGGTTGAATTAAAATACAACCCCCACCCCACTTCCTTTTTTGAGAAAGATGTTCCCACATTGACCTTTGCAATGCTGCCATACAGAGCAGTCACAGTTACTTAAGGTCATTATCCATTCATGAGAGAATAGCTCCCCACCCTACCCACTAAATTGGTAAAATATTCATTTAGTCTGTTATGGCTTTTCAGGGTTTCTTGAGGCTGTTTTAAGCAACTCTCAGTGGTATGAATACTAAAGAAGGATTGAAAACAAGCACAGTCATTCCCTACCCCTCGCCCCAAATCCAGCACTTTCCAAATCGAAAAGATTCACTTGCAAATGCTCCATATATAGGATGGGATAAGGTCCATCAAGAGCCATTCATTCATTCATTCGTTCATTCAATATACATTTACTGAATGTTTAACATAAGCCAGGCACTATACAAGTTCCTTTGAGATCTCACCAAAGAAGAAAACAAAAATCCCTGTTCTCATGGAATTTATAATCTACTAAGAAGTGGGGTCAGATAAAAAACAATAGAAATAATTTATAGATGTTAGACGGTAAAATGTGCTATGGAAAATGAAAAAAGTAAGGTAGAAAAAGAGGAGGAATCAGGCTAGGCATGGTGGCTCACATCTATAATCCCAGCACTTTGGGAGGTCAAGGTAGGACAATCACTTGAAGCCAGTTGGACACCCAGCCTGGGCAGCTGAGCAAGCCTCCATCTCTGTGAAAAAAAATTTTTTTTAAAAATTAAGTTGGGTGTTGTGGTGCATGCCTTTGGTCCTAGCAACTTGGGAGGCTGAGGCAGGAGGATTGCTTTGAGCCCAGGAGTTAGAGGCTGCAGTAGAAATGATCACACCACTGCACTCCAGCATGGGTGAATGAGCAAGACCCTGTCTCAAATAAATAAATAAATCAGAAAAGAAAAGACAAGGAGGAATCAAAAGTGCTGGGTGGAGCTACTTTATACCCACCAGGATAGCAATAATAAAAAAAGACAGGTAGTAATACATGTTGGCTGGAGTGTAGAGAAATTAGAATGCTCATACACTGCTAGTAGGAATATAAAACGGTGTGGCTGCATTGAAAAACAGTTTGGCCGTTCCTCAAAATGTTAAACATTGAATTACCACATGACTAAGCAATTCCATTTCTAGGTATATAACCAAGAGAAATGAAACCAAGAGAAGTGAAAACATATATGTACACAAAAACTTATATACAAATGCACACAGCAACATTATTCATAATAGCCGCCAAAAGAAAGAAACCCAACATCCAGCAACTGATGAATAAATAAAATGTGGTATATTCATACAATGGAATGTTTGGTATTTGATAATGAAATGATGTACTGATACACGCTACAACATAGATGACCAATGAAAGCTTGCTAAGTGAAAGATATCAGTCATAAAAGACCACATATGTATTGTATGATTCCATTTATATGAGATATCAAGAATAGGCAAACCCGCAGAGATAGAAAGTAGAGCTGGGAGACTGGTGAAATGGGGAATGACTGCTAATGAGTATGGGATTTCTTTCTAGAGTGATGGAAATGTTTAAAATTGATTGTGGTGATGGTTTCACAGCTCATGAATATTACTAAAACCTATTGAGTTGCACGCATTAAATGGGTGAACTGTTTGGTATATCAATTATATGTCAACAAGGCCATTTAATTTAAAGAATTCTGGGGGAGAGGAGAGATTTGAAATAGAACATTCCAGATAGATCTCACTGAGAAAGTAGCATTTGTACATAGACTTTATTGAAGGAGATAAGGCAGTTGGTTAACCATAAAGAAATCTAGAGGAAAAGTTTCACTTTCTTTTCCATTTCAGAGCACCAGAGGGCCTGCTTAAACTTACCCAAGTTAAAAGAGATCACCTGAATGGTCCTATAACTATAAAAGAAATTGAATATGCTATTTAAATCTTTCAAAAGAGAAATCTTCAGGTCCATAATGCTTTACTGTTTATTCTACCAAACATTTCAAGAAGAAAATAACAACAATTCTACACAGTCTCTTCCAGGAACAGAAGAGGAGGGAACAGTTGCCAACTGATTGTATAAAGTTGGTGTTGCCCTGATATCAAACCTAGACAAAGATAGTGCAAGAACACTACAGATCAATACCATGAATCCTCAACAAAATATTATTCAATAAAATCCAGCAACATATAAAAAGAATACTACACCACAACACAGTGGGGCTGGCTGGGCGCGGTAGCTCACGCCTGTAATCCCAGCACTTTGGGAGGCCGAGGCGGGCAGATCACCTGAGGTCCAGAGTTCGACACCAGCCTGACCAACATGGAGAAACCCAATCTCTACTAAAAATACAGAATTAGCCGGGCGTGGTGGCACATGCCTATAATCCCAGCTACTCCGGAGGCTGAGGCAGGACAATCGCTTGAACCTGGGAGGCGGAGGTTGCTGTGAGCCAAGACCGTGCCATTGCACTCCAGCCTGGGCAACAAGAGCGAAACTCCGTCTCAAAAAACAAAACAAAATAAAACAAAACAACACAGTGGGACTTATCCTAAGGATGCAAAAACTGGTTCAAAATTCAAAAATCTGCCAATGTAATCAACCATAATAGTGGTCTAAAGAAAAAAACCGAAATGACCATATCAATTGATCCAGAAAAATGCGTTTGAGAAATCCAATATCTATTCATAATAAATACTCTTAGAAAGTCAGGAACAAAAAGGAACTTCCTCAACCTAATAAAGGGCATGTATAAAAACCTTCAACTGGGCCGGACGTGGTGGCTCACGCCTGTAATCTCAGCACTTTTGAAGGCTGAGGCAGGCGGATCACGTTGTCAGGAGTTCCAGACCAGCCTGGCCAACATAGTGAAACCCCGTCTCTACTAAAAATACAAAAATTAGCCAGGTGCAGTGGCACGTGCCTGTAGTCCCAGCTACTCAGGAGGCTGAAGCAGGAGAATTGCTTGAACCCAAGAGGCGGAGGTTACAGTGAGCCGAGATCGCGCCACTGCACTCCAGCCTGGGTGACAGAGCAAGACTCCATCTCAAACAAACAAACAAACAAACACACACAAAAAATCTCACACCAACATCATACTTAATGAATGCTTTCCCCCTAAGAATAGGAACAAAGCATGGATATCTCCTTCAACACTCCTGTTTACTATTGTAGTAGAAGTCCTAGCTGGTGAAAAAAGGGAAGAAAAAATAAAAAGCATGCAGATTAGAATGGAAGAAATAAAATGATTCCTATTCACAGATGACATAATTGTCCATGTAGAAAATCCTAAGGTATTTTCACTAGAACTACTAGAACTGATAAGTGAGTTTAATAAGGTAGCATGATACAAGGAACAACTGGAAATTGACATTTAAAAATATATATAATTTACAGTAGCTAAAAAATAAAGAAAACAAATACTGAAGTATAAACTTATTACTGTTTTCTAAAAACTTCAAAATGCTAATAAAAAAATGGAAAAGCTAATCAAATGGAGAGGCATACCAGTTCATAAATTAGAAAGTTCAACATGGTATAGATATCAGTTCTACCCAAACTGCAGCATAGATTTAATGCAGTTTAAATAAAAATCCTAGCCAAAAAAAAGTACCCCAGCAGTAATTTTTCAACAATAAAAACAAGTTGGTTCTAAAATTTAAATGAAAGCCAAACAAACTAGATTAGTTAAAACAATTTTAAATGAAGAATAAGGTTGGAAAATCACACTACCTAATTTTCAGACTTATAAAGCTATAATAATCAAGATAGTGTGATATTGGTGAAAGAATAGACACAGATTAAGAGAATAAAGTAGTGAGTCCAGAAATAGACCACATATATGTTGCCGATTAATTTTTGAACAAAGGTGCAAAGGTAATTCAATGGGGAAATGATAGTCGTTTCAACAAATGCTGTTGAAATTTCTTACACATGACACCAAAAGCATGATCTGAAAAGAGAAAAAAAAATTGTATTTCATCAAAATTAAGAGCCTTTGCTCTTAAAAGACACTGTTAAAGAATGGAAAGACAAGCTACTAGAGCCTGGCAGAAAATATCACCAAGTAACATATCTGACAAAGGCATTGAACCTAGAAGATATAATACTCTCAAACTGAACATTAAGAAAACAAACTACTCAGTAAAAATTGGCCAAAAGACTGTTACCAAAGAGAATATGTGGAAGAACAATATATGCTTATTGATTTTTAAAACAGTACAAAGGCAACTTAATAGAAAAAGGATGATCTTTTCAACAAATGATATTGAAATAACTAGACATTTACATGCAAAAAACCAGCCTTGACCCAAACCTCACCCCTTGCATAAAAATGATCCTAAAACTGATCATAGATCTAAATGTAAAACATAAAACTATAAAAACATTTAGAAGAAAACATAGGATAAAAATCTTTGTGACCTGAGATTAGGCATGACAAGAGACCAAAAGCATGATCTATTTTAAAAGAAGCTGATACGGTGGATTTCATTAAAATTAAAAATTTTTCCTCTGCAAACGGTACTGTTATAAGAATGAAAAGACAATCTACAGAGTGGGAGAAAATATTTGCAAATCACATATACAACAAAGAGCTTGTATCTAGAATATATAAAGAAATCTCAAAATTCAATAGTATGAAAACAAATAACCCAATTAAAAAATAAGCAAAAGACCTGAATAGAAACTTCATCAAAGAGGATATATGGATGGCAGATACGTACATGAAAAGAAGTTCATTGTTGGATGAATATTTTGCAAATATTTTCTCCCATTCCACAGATTGTCTCTTCACTCTGTTGATTGCTTCCTTTGCTGAGCAGAAACTTTTTATTAATAGTTTAATATAGTCAAATTTGTGCTTTTTTGTTTTGTTGCCTATACTTTTGAGGTCTCAGACATAAAATCTTTGCCTAGACTGATGTTCTAGAGTGTTTCTCCTATGTTTTCTTCTAGTAGTTTCATAGTTTTAGGTCTTCTGTTTAAGTCTTTAATCCATTTTGCATTGATTTTTATATACTGTGAGACATAGGTGTCTATTTTCATTCTTTTGTGTTTAGATATTCACTTTTTCCAGCACCATTTATTGAAGAGGATGTTCTTTCCCTAATCTATATTCTTGGCACCTTTATCAAAAATCAGTTGGCTGTAAATGTGTAGTTTTATTTCTGGGTTCTCTATTCTATTCCATTGGTCTATGTGTCTGTTTTTATACAAATGCCATGCTGTTTTGGTTACTATAGCCTTGTAATATATTTTGAAGTCAGGTACTATGATGCTTCCAGCTTTCTTCTTTTTGCTCAGGATTGCTTTGGCTGTTTGGGCTCTTTTTTAGTTCCATACAAATTTTTCTATGTCTGTGAAAAATCTCATGAGGCTGGTGGATCACTTGAGCCCAGGAGTTTGAAACCAGCCTGGGCAACATGGTGAAACCCTGTCTCCACAAAAAAAATATAAAAAACTAGCCAGGTGTGGTGGTGTGCGCCTGTAGTCCCAGCTACTCGGGAGGCTGAGGTGGGAGGATCACCTAAGCCCTGTAGGTAGATGCTGCGGTAAGCATCTATGCAGCACTCCAGCCTAAGTGACAGAGTAAGACCCTGTCTCAAAAAAAAAAAAAAAAGAAAAAAAAAGGAAAGAAAAAAGAAAGAACAAAAGAACGAACGAAAGAAAGAAAGAATGAAAGAAAGAAAGAAGAGTCACCACTGATTTTTATGTTGATTTTGTATCTTGTAACTTTACTGAATTTGTTTATCAGATCTAAGAGTTTCTAGATATAAAATCATGTCATCTGCAAAGTTTGTCTTTCTCTTTTCCAATCTGGATGCCTTTTATTTCTTTCTCTTGCCTAATTGCTCTGGCTAGGACTTCCAGTTCAATAGGAGAGGTAAAAGTGGGCATCCTTGTCTTGTTCCAGTTCTTAGAGGAAAGGCTTTTAACTTTTCCCCATTCAGCATTATGTTAGCTGTTGGTTTGTCATATAAGGGCTTTAATATGTTGAGGTATGTACAGGGAACTCAAATAACTCAACAACAAAACACCAAATAATCCCATTAAAATGTGGGCAAAAGATATGAATAGACATTTCTCAAAAACACATACAAATGGCAAACAGGTATATGAAAAAACCACTAATCATCAGGGAAATGCAAATCAAAACCACAATGACATATTATCTTATTTCAGTTAGCATGGCTATTATCAAAAAGACATCATCAGGGAAATGCAAATCAAAACCACAATGACATATCTTACTTCAGTTAGCATGGCTATTATCAAAAAGACAAAAAATGACAGATGTTGGTGAAGATTCAAAGAAATGGGAACTCTTACACAGTGTTGGTAAGAATGTACATTAGTACAGCCATTACAGAAAACAGTATGGAGGTTTCTCAAAAAAACTAAAAATAGAGCCACCATATGATCCAGCAATCCCGCTACCAGGTACTCACCCCCACAAAAATGGAACTCAATATATCAAAAGGATACCTGCATGCCCATGTTTATTGTAGCACTGTTAACAATAGCCAAGATATGGAATCAACCTAAGTGTCCATCAGAGATGAATGGATAAAGAAAATATGATTATGTACACACAATGGAATGCTGTTTGGCCATAAAAAAAGAATAAAATCCTGTCATTTGTAGCAACATAGATACAACTGGAGGAAATTATGTTAAGTAAAATAATCCAGGCACAGGAAGACAAATACATGTTCTTACTCATAGGTGGGAGTTTAAAACAGTTGATCTTTTAGAGGTAGAGAGTAGAATGACAGTTACGAGAGGCTGGGAAGGGTGTGTGGGTGTCAGTGGGGGAAGGGATAAAGAGAGGCAGATTAACGGGTACAAACATACAGTTACATCAAAGAAATAAGTTCTAATGTTTAATAGCACAGTAGAGTGACTGCAATTGCAACAATGTATTGTATATTACAAAACAGCTAGAAAAGAGGATTTGAAATGTCCCCAATGGTAGAAATGATACATGTTTGAGGTGATGGATATCCTAAATACCTTGACCTGATCATGACACAGTATATGAATGGAACAAAATATCACATGTATCCTATAAATATACACAAATATTATGTATCAATAAAAAAGTTCAACATCATTAGCCCATTAGGGAAATTAAAACCATGACAAAATACCACTACATACCTAGTAGAAAGGTTAACATAAAACTAATTACAGCACACCTATGTTCAGAGCAGCAATATCCACAATAGCCAAGAGATGGATGCAGCCCAAATGTCCACTGACCAATGAATGGATTTAAACAATGTAGTATACTACACAGTCTTTGAAAAAAGGAAATCTTGTCACATGCTACAGCATGGAGGAAACTTGAGGACATTATGCTAGGTGAAATAAACTAGTCACAAAAAAATACTATCTGAGTCCACTTATATGAGGGATCTAAAGTAGTCAAATTCATAGTCATAGAAAGTAGAATGGTGGGTTACTGGGGGGGCAAAAAGGAAGTTGGCTAATAGGTGTAGAGTTTCAGTTCTGCAAGATGAAAAAGTTCTGGAGATCTATTTACAGAACAATGTAAATATATGGAACACTACTGAGCTGCACATTTAAAAATGGTTAAGATAGTGAATTTTATGATAAATGTTTTTACCTTAAAAACAAAAAATAATGACAATACCAAGTGTTGACAAGGATGTGGAGCAACTGAAACTTTTCTCTGCTACTTGCAGGAATGCAAAACTCTGGAAAACTGTTTGGCATTTGCTTATAAAGTTAAACACACATTTAACATATGACCCCAAAATCCCATTCCTACACATTTTCTCTAAAGAAATGAAAACTTTTGCTCACACAAGAACGTACACAAGAATGTTTATAGCAACTTTATTTATAATTACCCCAAACTAGAAACAACCCATGTGTCTTTCATGTATGGATAAACAAACTGTGGTACATCTATTCCATGAAATAATATTCAACAAAAAATGGAATGATGAATACATGCAACAACCTGGAGGAAGCTCTCGTGAGTCACTCTGCAAAGTGGAAGAAACCAGTCTCCAAAGATTTCACACTGAATGATTCCATTTATATGACATTCTTTTTTTTTTTTTTTTTTTTTTTTTTTTTGAGACAGAGTCTCTATCGCCAGGCTGGTGTGCAGTGGCACAGTCTCGGCTCACTGCAAGCTCCGCCTCCCGGGTTCAAGTGATTGTCCTGCCTCAGCCTCCCAGTAGCTGGGATTACAGGCACCCGCCATGATGCCCGGCTAATTTTTTGTATTTTTCGTAGAGACGGGGTTTCACCATATTGGCCAGGATGGTCTTGATCTCTTGACCTCGTGATCCACCTGCCCAGCCTATGACATTCTTGAAACAACAAAACTATGGTGAAGAAGAACAGACCAGTAGTTGCCAGAAGTTAGGGGTTGGGAAGGTGTGACTATAAAAAGACAGCACAGGGCTGGGTGCAGTGGCTCACGCCTGTAATCCCAGCACTTTGGGAGGCTGAAGTGGGTGGATCATGAGGTCAGAGATCGAGACCATCCTGGCTAACATGGTGAAACCCCATCTCTACTAAAAATACAAAAAATTAGCCAGGTGTGGTGGCAGGCACCTGTAGTCCCAGCTACTCGGGAGGCTGAGGCAGGAGAATGTCATGAACCCAGGAGGCGGAGCTTGCCAAGATCACGCCACTGCACTCCAGCCTGGGTGACAGAGAGAGACTCCGCCTCAAAAAAAAAAAAAAAAAAAAAAAAAAAGACAGCACAAAGGAGATTTGGGGAGTGACAGAACTCTGACATATCCTGACTGTGGTAGCAATTATGCAAAACTATACGTATATTAAAATTCTTAGCACTATACACACATATACACAGACACATATAAAACAAAGAGGAAACACCCACATGGTGAATGACCAAGAGATAACCTCTTTGGAGAAGGTCATGATCACATATTCGCCATAGAAAGTGAACTCGTTCATGGTACCTTTGTACATCTGCCTCCAGCATATGCCACACCACAGCTATTTCTAAGAAGAATCTCAGGAGTCCACACTGGAGCTGTCAGAATGAATACATACATTTTCCAGTGAACTATAGGCTCATTGGCCCATGGCCACAACCAAAGAGAGAGGCAAGGCAGGAAAACATTTTGGAAAAGTCAAAAAGCTACTTGTGTTTTCTGAAAGGTCAAGGGATTGACATAGCTGGCACAAACCAGGGCTCAACAAAAAAGCCCCATTTTTAAAGGCCCAGTTTGTTGAGGGGCTATTTACAGGAAATGTTTCCAAGAGGGGCTGCCAAAAACAACCAAAGGTAACCCTGACACCCCATGGTCTGGGACTGTGTAGAAACTCGGGGCTGGGACCTCTATTTTTCTTCCTTGGAGAGGAGCCACCAAGAGGCAATCTATAAATATAAACCAGCTTTCCCACTAAAAGGGAAGGTGAAAGAAGTTGGGTTGCATCATCCTTTGCTCTAGTCTGGAAAAGATGAATGTTTTCTAGAAAAAAATGAAAGAATTAGGCTGGACGCGGTGGCTCATGCCTATAATCCCAGCACTTTGGGAGGCCGAGGCGGGTGGATCACGAGTTCGGGAGATCGAGACCATCCTGGCTAACACAGTGAAACCCCGTCTCTACTAAAAATACAAAAAAATTAGCCAGGCGTGGTGGCGGGAACCTGTGGTCCCAGCTACTCGGGAGGCTGAGGCAAGAGAATGGCATGAAGGAGGCGGAGCTTGCGGTGAGCCGAGATCGTGCCACTACAGTCCAGCCTGGGCGACAGAGTGAGACTCCATCTCAAAACAACAACAAACAAACAAACAAACAAAAATTAGCCAAGTGGGGTCTCACACACGTGTAATCTCAGGTACTTGGGAGGCTGAGGCAGGACAATCGCTTGAACCTGGGAGGCAGAGGCTGCAGTGAGCTGAGATCATGTCACTGCACTCCAGTCTGGGAGACACAGCAAGACTCTGTCTCAAAAAAAAAAGAAAAAAAGAAAAAAGAAAAAAATGGAAGAATTATACAGTTAAGAAAGCCACACAAAAAGAAATGTTTTGAGGAAGAAAATAGGAACCAAGAGATCAACCTCTTGACAAAACCAAGATGTCCTGTCAAGAGTTAATAGGAGAAAAAAGACAACACACAGGAGAGGGAGAATTGACGTGCTGTGTAGATCTGGCATGGAGCAGTAGGTAAGATAGAGAAGGGTGGTGTACCAGAGACTCCGACCCAATGTCTTGCTTCTCTCACTGACCGCTATTCTCGATCTCCACGTATACTCTGATTTTCCCCACAACACCCTTCCCTGGTATTTCTTCCCTGGAATAGCAGCTTCATGAGCTTGTTTCTCTAGAACAGAATCTGGGCATAGGGTAGAAGCTCAGTGAATATTTGCTGTATGAATGGATGACAAGGAGGATTCATGAGACCCATCAGGAAAAGTCAAAAGTGGTCACTGAGGAGCTCTTGATGAGGTGCCAGTGCTAGAGATGACAGCCTTGCACAGACCTGCCTGGCTAATCAGAAGGAACGCTGTCTTCTTGCAATGTGTTTCTTAGGACATGAAAGAGGGCACATCAAAACTCCTCAAACCCTCCTCTACTGATTTTTAAAAATAAGAATAATTGTCTTCCTCAGAAGCCATCTGGATGGTCTAGCTAGTCAGAAGTCCTGAGTGGAAAACAGGAAGGCGTGGAAGGTGAGATGTGGTTCTCTTCTCTTCTGGCTAGAGATCATGACATATGAAAAGAGTGGATAAAGAAATGGGAAAAGCCATTTCAACTGATGGTGTCGAAGACAAGATCTGACTTTCTGGACCGTAACAGTCCTACAATAGCCTGACAAGACATGTGGTTCATTACATGAAAATAGGAATGAGATGCCAGACTGTTCACAATAGCCAAGACATAGAATCAACCTAAGCGTCCATCAACAGATGAATGGGTTAAGAAAGTGTAGTACATATACACAATGGAATATTATTCCACCATAATGGAATACTATTCAGCCATAAAAAAGAATAAAATTCTGTCATTTGTAGCAACACGGATGGAACTGAAGGACATTATGTTAAGTAAAATAAGCCAGGTACAGAAAGACAAATGTTGCATGTTCTCACTCATATGTGGGAGCTAAAACAAAAAAACTGAACTCATGGAGATAGAGTAGAATGACAGTTACCAGAAGCTGGGAAGGGTAGTGGGGAGGAGGGATGGTTAAGGGGTACAAATGTACAGTTAGATAGAAAGAATAGATCTAGTGTTCAGTAGCACAATGGGGCGACTATAGCTAACAATAAATATTGTATATCTCAAAATAACTAAAAGAGTGGAACTGGACTATTTCTAACAAAAAGAAACGATAAATGTTTGAGGTGATGTATATCTCAATTACCTTGATTTAAACATTACACATTGTATGCTTATATAAAAATATCACATATACCCCAAAATATGTACAACAACTATGCATTCATTAAAAATAAAAAAATTTAAGAAAAAAATGACATGCCAAGAAGATGCTCACCAAATTGGCCTATTGAAGAGAACCTTAAAGTTGAATTCAAGAGAGAAGAAAACACCCACATAATAGTATAAAACCAGATATCATGGAGGACAGTGGCCAGAATAGAAAAAAAAAAAACCAATGCCAGAGACTTCTAGTGCTTTCGGAGAAACTAGCATCCAAGAAATGTGGATATGATATGTACATATATCCACATGAGGGTACAGAGAAAGAACAGAAAATTTATTGTTATATAAAAAGTAAAACAGATCACCCCGTTAGGAGGCTCTGGGTGATATTTTCCACAAAGAGAACATTAAATAAGCAGAAAAGTGATAGAGAGTTTTCATGGGAACTTCCAGCTCCCTAGACATTTACAAGATGCTTAATTCTTACTGGTAAATTCCTCTTTAAGTAAGATGAAATTCTATTCTAGACTTAATTCTAAATACTGAAAATGTGGTTGGTGAAGTAGAAATAATAAGAACTTTTGGAAAAGTCACCATGTTAGCTTAGGATTAAAAATAGCTAAGAAAGAACACATGAGGTACTGCCAGATGCACAGGCACCCTGTGGACTCCATGAGCACAGGGAACTGGTCAGGCTTGTTTATGACCATGTCCCTAGCACACACCTGCATTGGGCCAGGAACTCCATAAAAACTGAGTGACCTAGACAATCTAGTACACTCCTGTGGTGAAAAACTCTGAAACTGACAATAGATAAAGGGATGAACAAACTTAAAGATGGGAGGATGATCATGTAACAATGTAATTAGGAGATACACACACACACACACACACACACACACACACATCAGAAGATAGTTAGAAAGACTGGAGATAATTTGTTTCAGGCCAACACAAAAGGAAACCTCCTCAACAATTAGAGCTGGGAATAAGGAATTCAGGGAGAAGCTCAATGACTGCATGTTATCAGGGCTGCTGGAGACAGGGTTGATTCCTGCCCTAGAGACAGAACTAGATGGCTAAGATCCTTTACAACTCAAAAATTCTTAATTTCAATTGAAAATTATGAAAGTGTTTTACTATAGTAACAATAAATAGTGTTTGGCTGTATTTGAATAAATATTAATAGTCCCAGGCTTCAGGCATATTATGGGTTAAACTCAATTTTGTAAATTAGTTTGGGAGCATACCCATAATTCCAAATAATCTAAAAATGCAGTACCAGAGACACCACCAGTCTGTAAGTTAAGGATTGCTTAAGACAGAGGCAATAATGCATTATTATTTCAACTTAGAAAGGCAGTCTCAATAGGACTTGATACTGTGTCCACCAGAAAACACCAACATATGTGCCATTCTAAACTGGAACTCCATGAGGTTGGCTTTCTGACTTTTGGTTTGATGGTGGGTCAGAATCTGCCTTGCGAATTTGAGTTGAAGAAAGAAAGCCATAACAAAATGCTTATATTATAGAGTTAAACCCTGCTCCTCTTCTGGTAGAATTGTATAGAATGAAGTTCCATAATTTGTTAGGAGCCATGGAGCTGCAGTAGATATCAAGATTGACAACCAAGGCAGGTGCAGTGGCTCACGCCTGTAATCCCAATACTTTGGGAGGCCAGGGTGGGAGAATCACTTGAGATCAGGAGTTTGAGACCAGCCTGGGCAACATAGCGAGATCTCGTCTCCACAAATAACACAAAAATTAGCCAGGCATGGTGGTCCATGCCTGTGGTCCCAATGACTCAAGGGACTTGAGGTGGGAGGATTGCTTGAGCCCAGGCGGTCAAGCCTTCAGTGAGCCATGATCACTCCATTGCACTCCACTCCAGCTTGGGTAACACAGTGAGATCCTGTCTCAACAACAAAAAGATTAACAACCATGAGGTTCGTGAATGTGAGGCATTTTAATGGTTAAATTATCAGACAAAATTTGTAAAGGCCTAGAATCACAATGTGTCCACACCATTACTGAAAGTGCATGCTATTGCTAACTCTGTGATGACTTCCCAGGATTCTCTCAGTGCTTTCCCTTCCCTCCTTCCTGCCTTTCCTTCAATGTTACCTTCCCAGGAACATTTCCCAATTTGAAACTGTAACCTCCCTCCCATATTCTCTACTCCAATTCCTTGCTTTAATTTTCTCTTCTCACTTTCTAGTACAGTATCTAACTTATTTGGGTTTATTTTCTGCTTCTTTCTCCTACTAGAATGCAAGTTTTTGCAAGAAGGAAGATTGTCTCTTTTATGTCACTAAAATCTATGAGAGTATCCCTAGAGCCTGTAACAGTTCCTGACATATTGTATGTATCACATACAATAGATGAAGATGCTCAGTA
This sequence comes from Pan paniscus, assembly GCF_029289425.2. Taxonomy (NCBI): domain Eukaryota; kingdom Metazoa; phylum Chordata; class Mammalia; order Primates; family Hominidae; genus Pan; species Pan paniscus. The sequence continues at coordinate 163,702,328 of NC_073254.2, read as the reverse complement.
AACACTTGCTGAGGACAAAGAAGTGTCGAACACTTGGCTGGGCACAGTGGCGCACGCCTATAATCCCAGGACTTTGGGAGGCTTAGGTGGGTGAATCACCTGAGGTCAGGAGTTTGAGACCAGCCTGGCCAACATGTTGAAACCCCATCTCTACTAAAAATATAAAAATTAGCTGGGTGTGGTGGTGCATGCCTATAATCCCAGCTACTCAGGAGGCTGAGGCAAGAGAATTGCTTGAACCTGGGAGGTGGAGATTGCAGTGAGTGAGATTACGCCATTGCACTCCAGCCTGGGCGAGAGTGAGACTCTGTCTCAAAAAAAAAAAAAAAAAAAAGTGTCGAACACAAAGCAAGAAGCCCTCTGTGGATGTAGATGTGCTGTGTGGCCTTTGGCTGGTTATGTAACTTCTCCCTGATACAGTAAATTGGGAAAAAGGAAAGATTCCTTCCTCTTCCTCCAATATGATGTGAGAGTGAATGATAAATAAAAGCACTTCTAGGCCAGGCACGGTTGCTCACGCCTGTAATCCCAGGACTTTAGGAGGCCGAGGCAGGTGGATCACCTGAGGTCAGGAGTTCAAGACCAGCCTGGCTAACATGGTGAAACCCTGTCTCTACTAAAAATACAAAAGTTAGCTGGGTGTAATAGCACACACCTGTAGTCCCTGCTACTCAGGAGGCTGAGGCAGGAGAATCACTTGAACTCAGGAAGCAGAGGTTGCAGTGAGCCGAGATCATACCACTGCACTCCAGCTTGGATGACAGAGCGAGACTCCGTCTCCAAAAAAAACACTTCCAACTTTCCAACTTCTTAGTGGAATAAGATAAGCAAAATCAAAATGCTGTCATTTATTAATGCAACCAGAGCAATCCTTAACAAATATCACCTTAAGCAAATCCTTTAACTTCGCCCTACTTTCTAGATGTGGAAAATAATCCTAAATAGCAACATTAGGTCTCTATGGTTACAAGAGAATATTATCCTTTAATAGGACCAAACATAACTTTGATCCTTGCCAACCATTTTTCTACATGTGCACTGTGGAAAGCAGGCCAGTCAAGTAGAAATAAAGTAATTCTTCAGACAAAATCCTTCTTACAGCAAAAACTAGTGTGTGAGGCAAAACCATATATTAGAGCCACCTTTCAATGATCAGTCCTTTCTGATATAGGTAGGAAGACACCTTTTAGAGAGGCAACTAGTGAATGGTCGAAAGTACTGGCTATGGGACCTCATTGCTTAGGTTCAAATATTGCCTTTGCCTACTGCCAGGTGTGTTTTCTTGGGCAAGTCATCTGAATGTTCTAGCCCCAGTCTCCTCATCAGTAGAACTGGGATAATAGTAGCCCTTAAAGATTGCAGTTCATGAGGTTGTACTGATGATTCAGTGAGTTAATATGAATCAAGTTCTTGGAGCAGAACCTGGTACCTAACAGCATTCAATAAAAATTAGCCATTATCATTACTATTAGGGAGTACACATTACCTTCAGAAAATCAAAGATCTGATTCCTAGAATGCTACCTAAAAATCTAGACAGGCATTCTTTTTCTATTACTACCAACACAAATAAAAGTCTCCATTTTATTGAAGATAGGTTGCCTTGATTTTCTTTATACAGGAATATAACTTACTTTTAAATAAGGACAAAAGATAGGAAAATATTTTTTTCTAATTTTATTGGCTTCTTAACAGTGGTACATGGCTGTAATTGTGAAGTACATGTTTTGTTAGTATTTTAATTTGTTATAATTGTTAAAATCTTTAATGTCTTTTATAAAGTCCCAAAGCATAGGCAGGGTATGATGGTTCATGCCTGTAATCCCAGCACTTTGAAAAGCCAAGGAGGATGAATTGTTTGAGCCCAGGAGTTTGAGAACAGCCTGGCAACACAGTGAAACCCTGTCTCTACAAAAAACACAAAAATTAGCCGAGTGTGGTGGTGTGTGCCTGTAGTCTCAGCTATTTGGGAGGCTCAGGTGGGAGGATCATCTGAGCCTAGGGAGGTTGAGGATGCAGTGAGTTGTGATTGTGCCACTGCACTCCAGCCTGGGGGAACCGAATGAGACCCCCTTCCCCCACCAAAAAAAAAAAAAAGTCCTAAAGCACCCAGTACTGCATTTTTGGTTACAGTGGGTATTTAATAAAGAAGCAATTCAAGGCGTGTTTTTTTTATTACATCCCATGTATGTTATTACATAAAGAACCTATGTGAAGTGCAGCAAAAGTGAATGTGATAGTCTCTGCCCTTAAATACTTTACATAGTAAATTAGGAGCATAAGACAGACACTTAAACAAGAAAACAAGTTAAAATAAACATGTCCTAACAGGAGTACAGGCAAAGGAGGATCAGCTGGTGCTGAATCAAAGTCAAGAATATCTGCAGGAGGAAGAGACATGTTACTGACCCTTGAATGATTGGTAGTATTTCAATAGGTATAGCTGGAGGAAGGAGGTGCTCATAGGAACAGGAGAGAGCAAGAAGAAAAGCCAGGGGACCAAGAAGGCTTGGGGCATGCTGAGCCAGTGACCCAGCATGACTGAAGTCCAAGGGCTATGGACGAATAGAAGAGATAAGGTCAGTTTGGGTTAAACTGAGAAGAGCTGAGGAGTCCGGATTTCACTGAAGAAGCAATGCGGACCCAGTCACACTTTTTGAGCAAGAAGTGACAGGAGCAAAGTCCCATCTGAGGAATGTTTCCTGATGGTGGTATCCAAGAGGCTATGGAGGGGCAAGAGGGGAGACGGGTGCTCTGCCCACCTATGTCCCCAGATCCACACACGTTGGGCCACTGCTGCTGACCAGAGCAAGCCCTCCTCTCCCTGCTCACCCAGCTCTTGGGCTATGTCATTTCTAGCAACAGTAGCTCCAGCACCACAGGCTTAGGATCTTTGGAGACTCCTCTTCCAAATCCATTCCCTGTGTTCCACTTTATATAGCAAGTTTCTGTCCTGAGTCCTTTGGTAAGTTCCTGTCCTACTTATCAGCTCTATTCCCTTGTTCTTTAAAAAAGGATAGGGCCATAGGCTGAGTGAGGTGGCTCACGCCTGTACTCTCAGCACTTTAGTAAGCTGAGGTGGGCAGATTGCTTGAGCCCGGGAGTTTGAGACCAACCTGGGCAACATGGTGAAACCCCATCTCTACTAAAAGTACAGCAGAAAAGTACAAAAATTAACTGGGCATCGTGGCGTGTGCCTGTGGTCCCAGCTGCTTGGGAGGCTGAGGCGGGAGGATTTCTTGAAGCCAGGAGATTGAGGCTGCAGTGAGCTGTGATAGCACCACTGCACACCAGCCTGGGTGACCAAGGCCCTGTTCAAGTCTTTCTGATTCCCATAACAGACACCATCTGCCCCAGCTACATACTCCTACCTGAGAAAAGAATACCCTGGTTACTGAGGACTGCCTGAATTTTCTAATACTGCTCACCTGGATGCTCTGAGATTTACCCTACTTGTTGGAACCTGTGCCATTTTGTAGTGAAGTACTCATTGCTCTATTTGCCAGGCTTGATACTTGTAAAGTCATTATCTTGGTCACTCGGCTTCCTGACAGCCTGTGACATCCCAAACCTCCCCTGTCAGCCTCACCAGCTAGGTCAGGTTCCCCTTGTAGGTAGGCTTGCTGCTAGAACCCTACCTCTCCCTGTCTTCTCTAGTGGCCTACAGATTTCTACAGCTAGCTACAAATAAGCATAGCTAAAAAGCTATGTTGCACTAATTGAGACATTAGGTGATAGGACTAGACAACAGGAATTGACAGGATAGGCTGATGTTAAAGACTCTGCATGAGGAGAAAATAAATCAAACGTTTTAGGAACTGATAGAATGTAGAAGATGGTGAGAGAAAGAAGAGTCAAAGAACTCCGTGGTTCAAAGTCTGGATGCCAAAGGAAGCCATGTCTACAGTAACAAGGATAGCTGGGGTTGGCAGGGGATCTGTTTTGGTTGGAATGCATTTATACATAGTACTTTTCCACTCCCTCTTCCTTCACTCCCTGTGTCCATCATAGCATTTATTAGTACCTTACCTGTCTAGAATGAAAGCTCCATGAGGGCAGGAACCTCACTTGCTTATTGGCGGCAGAACACCAGCTTCCAGAACAGTGCCTAGCAACTAGCATGTTTTCCACAGAAATACATTTAGACCATATGAATGGATTTTGAGTTAACATGCTGTCCTCAAATAGTGCTACCCATCAGGTGCTTGGGTAGATGTGCATGGGCATCAGCTGGAGCCTGGGCCAGTTTGAGGGATGTGGGTATGGGAAAGAAGGGCATATTCAAAGCAACAGAAGGGCTAAGGCACATAGCAACCTTCCTGCTGGGGGTTAGGGGTGATAAGAAGAAGAAGAGAAAAGGCAAAAGAGAGAAAGAGAAGTCAAAGACAAACAAGACAATGGTAGCTTTTGTAAATTAAGGAAGAGGTATTTTGGACATTAAGGCAGGACTGACTGTTCAGTAATGGAAAATGTTGTAGAGGTTGAAATGAATGAAAATAAGAGAACGACACTAAATTTAATGGTTAGGAGGCTTGGAGTAACCTCGGTGAATACAGGACACAGAGATAGATTGCAGTGGGAAAAGGAATGAGAATGTGGGAAGAAAGTAGAGGCAGCAGAGATAGGTTAGATTTTCAGTAAGTTTGGTTTTGATGGTAATACACTGTGATAAGTTAGAGAAACAACTGTGTTTATTTAGGCAGGGCATTTGTACTCTTAGCTTTGGGGAGATACAAGCATATATAAAAATCCAAAGGAAGGATGTTTATATCCTCACCTCCCACCAAATCAAATCAAAGCAAAGCAAAATGGGAAAAAAATGATTATGTAGGGGAAAAAAAGATGTAAATGCCATTTTGAGTTCTAACAATAGGGAAGGGATAGAAGAACCTAGAGCTTAGGTGGGACCTCTCATGCAGGAGAAGAAAAGAAATGAAGAGGGGTATCTGAGAGAAGTGGACGGAAAAGAGATCTATTCTCCTGCCCTAGAATCTAACAGCCAGACACTGAACAGCCTAAATCAGAGTTGAAGATATTGGAAACTTTCTGCTTTAAAACCAGGCCAGAGAACTGGAAGCTGGGGCATAAGCCCAGCCTGCCTTATAGGGCAAGATGTCCTTTAGATGTAGAATGAGCATTCCAAAATACAACTGATTCAAGGACCACCAAAACTGGCCACGAATGGGACCCTTCTTAACTCCCACTACAATAATAAACATGTTATTACAGTGCATTAATAAATTAGCGTTACATCCTATCTACTACCGATTAAGAATTCCTATAACAGAAACCCATACTAGGAAAAGTGGTATTTATCGCTGTGCGGCAGAACACAATAAGGTTCATATCCATGTGAATACCAACCCAGGAGTTTAAGAGAAGGACAAACGTAGAAGAGTTACTTTTCTTGGAAGAAATGAACTTTCTTTTATACCTCAAGATATTGTGGGTCTGGCCTAAGGTGTACTTCATTGATTATCAGACAGCAAATGGCCCTGATCATATCCAAACAGCTTGATTCCACTGCTTGAGATAATTTTTTAAAGAAGAAAATAACTTTCTCTTGGTTATATCCAAATATTAGTTTTGTGCAAAAGTAATTGCGGTTTTTTGCCACTAAAAGTAATGGCAAAAATCGCAACTACTTTTGCACCAACTGAATATATCAGTTTTCCTCTAGATATGACATCTTTCTCCAATGTGAAAAAAACTAATGTATGATACACCATTTTGTATCTTATGTTCGTTTTCGTACGTTACGTCTGGAGCCCTGCTCCCATCTTGGGTAGTCTTGGTAACGTGAAGAGCCAGATTCTCCCAATGCTTAAGCACATGTGAGAGGGAGGCACCGGAGGAAGGCCAGTGAGGTTCCTTCCACAACCAAAAAACAGAGGAGAACAAGATGCCCAGCCAGGGACTGGAAGGAGTCAAGGGTGTAAGGGTGTCTCTGGGGACCAACAACAGAATCAGGAACTGAAGCACCTCTGAGTTTAGCACATTCAACTCCCCGATTTTGCAGGCGAGAAAACTGAGGCTGATCTGACCTGTTCAAAGTCACCCAGCCGGGTGTCCTCACACAGCACAGCACCCTGTCCCTCACCTCTCACTGCCTCCTAACCCAGAAAGCCACTTAGGTACTGAAGAGGACCCAATAACCAAACTAGCATTATTTTCCCTTAAGCCAAGTTTCTCTTCTTTCTCTATCTTTTTATTACAGAAATTTTCCAATATCTATAAGCAGAGAAATGAGAATAATAACCACCATGGACCCATTGCCCAGCTTGAACAACCCATTGCCAGTCTTCCTTTATCTATAATCTTACCTACCTCACACTCCTCCAGGATTATTTTGAAACAAATTCCAGGTAGCCTATCATTATTTCTTGTTAAATATAAAATGCTCAAATAAACTATATAGCTGCAAATGCATCCGAGACCACTTTTTTGGGGAGCTTTGATGCTCCTATTCCATATCCTTGCATTGTGTGTAGTATTTTTAATTTCATTTCACAGCTCTAGAACAAAACTCTAGGTCTTATCTTAGTACAGACCAATAAGATATGCTCTGTGACCCTGTACATCCACTAACAATATTAGACTGTGGTGCAATGAGGAATTTTGATGAAGGGATTGCCTTGGACAGTAAGCATGGGGAACGTTGAACTTACTAAACACTTTTCTGTCTTAGACACAATACACTCACACTGACACTTGTTTAAATTGGGCTGAATTCTGGCCTGAGATTTAAAGCCAACTTTGTCCACGAGTTGATATGAAAGGCACTAAGCAATGTAACTTTTAAGGTTTAACAAATCTACAAACTAAATTAACAATCAAACATTTTCACACCAATAGGGTTGTGCCTCTATTCTCTTAAGACAGAGACCATTTATTTGTCCTAAGGATATGATAGAAATCTAAAATCAAATATAACAAAACTTTTCTTTCATATAGCCACTAAAATCTTTCCTAAAGAATAAATACATCAAAAAATACATTTTTAAAAAAGTTTTAATTAACGAACAAGACCGTTAACATTATGTTATGTGTATAGCAGTATAGTCTACTAGTTAAATCGTTAAATATTTATATATTAATATAAATAGTATAGTCTAACTAAATATATATCTAACATCATGTGTATATAAAAATGGATACCTGTCATCACAATGTTGATGAATAGCATTTCCACTTATCATTTTCTACTATTTCACTCCCTCGCCTCACCCATCCATTTTTTATATAAATTTACAAATATATATTTTTAAATAAGAATATATTAGAAAGTCAAGGTCAGTACAGAAAGAAGGCAAATCAGAACTCTTAAGTTGTTTCATCCTTATTTTATTCTTAAAATAAAGAATTTCATTTCAAATATGGATTAATTTTTTTCTGGGAAAAAACACACTGTAAAACATAATTTTCTACCTTTTAAAATATTTTACAATTTATCCCATCTTCTAACAAGTTATGATACTCATACCTGCTGAGGTTTCTCTAAATTTGTCACTGGTCTTCTTTTTCCTCCATTTCCAAGGCTTAAAGATTTTACCAATGGTGGATAGTTTCCCCTTTCTTTTGAAGGGAGGTGTTTGGGAACCTGCTGTGGGGCCATCTGAGTTTGCTATAGAAGCTTTGTCCAGTCCGTCAACTGTATAAAGAAAGATATAGACAGAGAAAGGTTGTAAAAAAGGTTGTAATAAAACGACATCATCAATTGGTCCCTGGGCTGTTAACGGTAAGCACGTCCACTCTAATTGGAATCTCACATAAAGTTTATTTGTCCCATTTCGCAGCTGGTAGGACTTCCCTCATATCAATCAGTCAATCAGAAATTACAGCCCACTTAGAAAATCATTCTGGGGAAACAGACTAGAAGCAAGAGACTTACATTATAGATGGGGCCAGACAAATGAGTGTCTGTGCAACACAGCTGAATCCATCTGCAACAACCCCATCAATATTTTGTACAGGAATAGAGTATTCTAAGTATTTGTGAAATAGGCTGTTCCTCCAGAGACTAGTCTGACATTCTCAGTAATGAATATTACAGTTATGATGTAGTTAAAATCATGGTTTCTCGTTCACAAAATAAAATTTGGTGCCAGGAAGCTAAATTCTATTTTTACAAGGCTAAAACTATCTTTTGCTTCTATTACAAAAAAGGTTTTGAGCTTCAAAGAAACTGATAACTACACTAACAACAAGAAATATGTGGAAAATTTGGGTACTGTGTGTGATAAAAACATGTCTTTGTATGTCTTCACTATTTTATTAATCAGAAGAAATGCACAAAATCTTAAGTTGCCTTGCTTGCACTGTGTTCTAGGCTGACAGAAGATAGCAATGACTTATGTTACACCAACTATCAAATTTTAATGGCAAAGAACTGGAAGCAGGCCAGAAGGGATGAACTATAATATTATTCCATCAATAAAATAGCACTTGAAATTATGGCAAAAAAGAAAAAATCAAAACAGTAGTTTCTTCTTGGAGGCAGAAATGACCTGAGAAGAAACTTGAGGGAACGTACAGGGGTGATGGAAATTATCTCAACAATGGTTGGATTACCCAAAACTCATCAAATGGTATTTACAATTTTTTGCATTTCACTTTTGTAAAATTTACCTTTAAAAAACCGTAAACAGACAGTGAAGTCTAATTAATGACATGTATGCTGAAGTGTTTAGAGGTGAAGTGTACTGATGTCCGTCAAAAATAATAAATGGATAGATAGATGGAAAAGGCAGATGGATAGAAGTGCAATAAAGTAAAATATAGCAAAATGTTAAGTGTTGAATCCAGCTGGTAGATATGCATATGGGGCGTGATACCAATTCTTTTATCTTCTCTGTATTTTTAACAACTTTATTAATATAATATTGGTAATAGTAAAACAAATAAAAACAAAAATTGAATAGCAAGGACTTCTGCTTCCAAGAAGATAAAACAGACTTACTTTTTCTTTTTGAGACAGAGTCTTGCTCTGTCGCCCAGGCTGGAGTGCAGTGGCGCGATCTCAGCTCACTGCAACCACCGCCTCCTGGGTTCAAGCAATTCTCCTGCCTCAGCCTCCCAAGCAGCTGGGACTGACTACAGGCACATGCTACCAGGCCTGGCTAATTTTTGTATTTTTAGTAGAGACGGGGTTTCACCATGTTGCCCAGGCTGGTCTTGAACTCCTGACCTCAAGTGATCCACCCGCCTCAGCCTCCCAAACTGCTGGGATTACAGGCGTGAGCCACCACACGCAGCCCAAACTTAACTTTTTCTTATTTCTCTGGCTAAATACAACTAAAAAAAAAACCACGGATGTTACATAAAAATGTAAGAAAATTCTGTAAGGCCAAGGGAAGGTAGACAAGCCTGGGACCTCAGAACCCAAGAATAAACATGGTGGTGAGATTCCTGGGTTTTCTTTTTGCCTCAAATATCCCAGACTCGTAGCTGAAGAAGTAAGAAACCTCGAAAGGCCAACAAGCATGGAAGCCAGCAACCCAGAAACACCAATGGGCACAGACCACAAACGTCTGCACTCTCTAGCCACATAACCAGGAAAGGGGCAGAGTAGCAACATAAGAAACTTTTAGACAATAACTGCTCTACTACAGCCGAGCACCACAGAAGAAGCTGTGACCATGCATGCCAGCAAAGGCTGAATGGAGTTACTAGATTTCCACCCTCATGAGGCTCTGAAAAGGACCCCTAATACCCCTACTAGAGTGGTGTCAGAGAAGACCAAGCAGGAAACTAGCACCTTTATGCCTCGTGGCTGATAATGAAGCATCTTCCACAGTGTCAGTGGAGACCATGTAGGAAGCCCTGACATCCATCCCTACCCAGCAATAACTGGGTATCTCTCCCCTTCCCCCTAATACAGAGGTGGCCAAATCATTGCACACTGGGAACAAGACCACCCCAACTGTGGTATCAAGGGAGACCACATGGTTCTGGAAATTCTACCTGTGCCCAACAGTAACAAGGACACCCCACACACATACACAGCATGTCAACAGAGGACAGGTGGAGAAATGGGATTTTTACCTCCATGTAGGGGTGACAAGGCGGCACCCACTGCTTCCCCTGCTATAGAGGTGTCAGACAAAGCCAGTTAAAACCAAAGGTTTCAAACAAGATCTAGAGTCACATAACATAATACAAAAATGTCCAAGTTTCCATCGAAAATCACTTGACACACTAAGAACCAGGAAAATCTCAAACTGAATGAAGACAGACAATCAATAGATGCCACTTCCTAAATCCTTATGAGTTCTCCTTCCACACAAATTGGAATAAATCCTATTCCTCCCACTAGTGAAGTCTACTCTAATTTCAGGTACTATCTGGGCAGAGATGGGCAGACACTGTGCATTGCTAGGGAAAATTGGAGATTCAAGTCCTACGCTAACTGATTCTTCTGAAAGTGGTTCCTAACCCTACTTTCAGCCATAGCGCAACAGACAGAGATACAGGGGACAGACTGATTTTGAAGCTAATTCAGAGTAAAGGAGCAAAATATTTATTACTTCAATTTAACTCCTGTCCAACTTCCCTCTTTGAACCAGAGGGCAAACCCAGGGGGAACTGAGAGTATGGTTTTACTTCTTCATGAAGACTTTGTGCTGAACTCTCATGGAAGGGCTTAACTTTGAACAACTTAAATGTTGTAAAATATAAAAGGGCTAATTATTATGAACATAGAAACAAAAGTTTCCATCTCAAATTCATCTCTGTGGCTACATGTCCAGTTTTCATTTTCTTACAATATATGGGATCTTTCTCTCCCACTCCACATATCCAGTTCCCTGATGCTGCATAAAAATTCTACTTTCCCTCTGAAGCAATTAAGAACAGCCTATTTTTCCCCTATCATAGACCATATTTGCAATTAGAAACCATATGTTGGCACAGTTGGCCGATGTGCCATTGTACTTCTCTTAAATCATGAATGTGAGGACCACTGTCATCTGCTTTTGAGTAGTGTAGGCAGAATATTAACTCTCCTCTTTAGATACCCAGGACACTGGGCATTGCTATTGATATTTCTATAATTTTTCTTGTGGATCAGTTTTCCATTAAAATCCATTTGAAACTTTCCATAAATTATTTCACAGTAAGTCTGGTGAATTTTGCATTTACATGCAGATAAGAACAAACTGCCAGGTAAATCCTAGATGAAAGGTAAAATTTCCTGATTGTTTTCAGTGTTAATTTTGATCCATTTTTATGTTACTAAGAGTAACTTGTCATTCATCAGAACTTACCTTTTCACACTTGAGTTCTACATTTTAAAACACAGCATATTTTGAAATACAGTCATTAGCTAATCAAATGTAGAGACTTTAAATGACACAGCTCAGTCTATCTTCCCACTGAAACAAGCCCACCCCTAACAGAATTTCCCCACAACACCAATTGCTAAGAAATCAGAAAATATACACAGGTTTTATTTTTTATTTAAACAGAAATGTATCAGTTAGGCAGTCCCAGTGCAAATGTGACCATATAAGCCAAAAATAAATGAGGCTAGATAATTATCATATTGATAAGGTTTAGAAATGTATCCTCACCCAAATCTCATGTCAAATTATAATCCTCAGTGTTGGAGGTGGAGCCTGGTGGGAGGTATGGATCATGGTGGCAGAGTTTTCATGAATTGCTTAGCACCGTCCCCTCTTGATACTGTATAGTGAGTGAAATCATATGAATTCCAGTTGTTTAAAAGTGTGTAGCACCTCCCTCTCTCTCTTCCTCCTGATCCAGCCATATAAGACATGCTTGCTTCCCCTTCACTCACGTGCCATGATTATAAGTTTCCTGAGATCTTCCCAGAAGCTAAGCAGAAGCTGGCCTGCAGAACTATGAGCCAATTAAACCTCTTTTCTACATAAATTACCCAGTCTCTGGTATTTCTTTACAGCAGTGCGAGAACAGACTAATATACATATGAAATAAATTGTAGGTTTGAATAGTCTTCCCTTTGAAATTTGATAAATAAATTATAGAGATTCTTAGAAAAATTGATTCTACCTAATAGAGTTTGTTGTATGTTTATACTATTTAATAGATATGACATTTTAGATATTAATTTTTCACCACACATAATTATTTCAGGCACTGAGAAACTGAGACTAATGTGGCATAGTATTCCAGCTCACAAATGTTGTAACTGAAGGACCATTTAGAAAAGAATCTCCATAAAAGAACTCCTGGTACTAATTTTGTACAAACTGACAGCCGCCCTGCGGAAAAAAAGTAGGTGGCAAAAAACATGGTCTCAACTTTTCTCCAAATATCCTTAAATATCTGAAGGTCGATGAGAATGCATTTTTGAAGCCCAATCATAGCAAAAATAACTAGGAGAAATCGTGTGTGGTAAATAATGCTTTGATAACACTCTGCTGTGTATGCTTTAAGAAAGTTAAAACACTAAGGATATCAAACTTTATTTCCTTAAAATATGGTTTCCAGGCTTTGTTATTTTTTGTGCTTTATTATGTTTTTACAATATTAAGATTATCTGTGTATATTTTTATTTCTATTACAGTTTTTGTATTTCCATTATAATTCTGTCACTTTCCCCTTTAAAAGCCACAGAACATATGGCAAAGAAAAATTAGAACAGTGCTTAGGGAAGATTTAACTTTATTACCTACATTTACATGAGATCTCTTTGTCTCTCTCAATTGAAACAATAACTTAAGATACATGCTATCATTAAACAAGGGCGGATGTACAACATCTGGGCACAGAAGCAACCCACTACTGGTTAGGGTGAACTGATGGTATAAGCCAGTGATGAGGTCAGGGTGAATTGATGGTATAAGCCATCACAGATGAGCTTGGATCATGGTTTCTAAGGCAGCCAAGTGGCTATCCTTGCCTTCCGTTGTCTAAAGGAGTTGCTTACTCTCTTGCTAATCAGAGTTTACAGCAGATTGGGTCAAATATCTTCCTTTTAAGGGTAAGATAAATGGCAAATGGAGAAGAGAAAATGAACAGAAGAATCAAAATGTGTGGCATCACACGGGGTGCAGGTTAAAAATTCTGAAACTGCTGAACGTGTATATTGGGATCAAACAAGGAAGTACGGGAGTGGCAGATGGTGGAAGGCAGGTTTCTCACTACTGCAGAGAGAAGTTACAGATAAGTGAGAGAGTAAAGCTAGAATGCTCCATGCAGCCCTGATGAGAGTTGGAGACATCTGCATGAACCCATGTTTGCCCAGGTAGACAGATAGATAAGTAAATGAATTATAGACATGTATATATGCATGGGTTTGCTTACACACATGTATTTGCTAGCTCTGTCCTCTCAGAAGGCCTAGAAGCAGTAACACCCCAGTAGCAATGAGCACGCCCAATGCGCAGATCTTGGTTTCTAATAGCATTCTCCAATAGGCAAGCACCACCTCCTTACAGAAAAGGCTGCTTCAAGGGCTGGGGCATGGAAAACACTAGATGGGCCCTGCAACATCTTGTAGTCCCAGAAAGTGCTCAAAAAGCAAACTGATGGGAGGAGGTAGGTTAAAGGGACAGAGGAGGCCACTCAAGAGTTTCCGAAGGCCAAAGCTGGAATAATCTCAGCAACAAAGTAAAAATATAGTATTAGATTATAACCCAAAGTATAAAATAAACATCCACAAATCCATACTCATATAGATAAATATTGAATGAATAAATGAATGTGGGAGAAGAGGTAAGTCCTTACAGAACTCCAAATAATTTATATACATAACCCTCTCTCAAGAAAGTGGAGCTTAACTCCTAACTGCTTAAATGTGGGCTATCCATAGTGACTTCCTTCCAAAGAGTGCAGTATGGAAAGAGAGGAGAAAGGGGTGGCTTTACGGTGAAGATGCTGACAAACAGGACCTTAGCCAGGGATCGAGGTTCACATCACCAGTGATAAGCTGTGCTGACAGTATGTACTCTTGATATGATATAAGGAGAATGGTACTTCAAAACCCACAACCCTGTAGTAACTACAAGGGAAACATCAGGCAAAACTAAATTGAGAAACATTTCTAAAATACCTGACCAGTACATCTCAAAATTTTCAAGGTCTGGCCAGGCATGGTGGCTCATGCCTGTAATTCCAGCACTTTGGAAGGCTGAGGTGGGCAGATCACGCGAGGTCAGGAGATCGAGACCATCTTGGCTAACACGGTGAAACCCCATCTCTACTAAAAATACAAAAAATTGGCTGGGCGCAGTGGCGGGCGCCTGTAGTCCCAGCTACTCGGGAGGCTGAGGCAGGAGAATGGCGTGAACCCAGGAGGCAGAGCTTGCAGTGAGCCAAGATCGCGCCACTGCACTCCAGCCTGGGCTACAGAGCAAGACTCCGTCTCAAAAAAAAAAAAAAAAGCAAAAATTAGCCAGACTTTGTAGCAGGCGCTTGTAATCTCAGCTACTTGGGAGGCTGAGGCAGGAGAATCACTTGAACTCAGCAAGTGGAGGCTGCAGTGAGCCAAGATCGCGCCACTTTACTCCAGCCTGGGCTACAGAGCGAGACTTGTCTCAAAAATAAAACAAGGCCGGGCGCGGTGGCTCACGCCTGTAATCCCAGCAATTTGGGAGGCCGAGGCGGGCAGATCACAAGGTCAGGAGATGGAGACCATCTGGCTAACACAGTGAAACCCCGTCTCTACTAAAAATACAAAACATTATCCGGGCATGGTGGAGCGTGTGTGTAGTCCCGCTACTCGGGAGGCTGAGGCAGGAGGATCCTTGAACCCAGGAGGCAGAGGTTGCAGTGAGCCGAGATCACGCCACTGCACTCCAGCCTGGGCAACTGAGCGAGATCCCATCTCAAAGACAAAAACAAAAACAAAAACAAAATTGCCAAGGTCATTCAAAACAAGGAAGGTCTGAGAAACTGTCAGACCAGAGAAGCCTAAGGAGACACCACTGCTACATGTAACATGGCATCCTGAATGCATCCTGGAACAAAAAAAGACAACATTAGGGAAAAACTACTGAAATCCTAATAAACTGTAGAGTTTAGTTAACAGGAATAATATCAGTGTTTGTTCCTTGGTTGTAACAAATGTATCATGCTGATATAAGATCTCTCTGTACCATTTTTTCAGCTTTTCTGCAAATCTAAAACTATTCTAAAATCAAGTTTATATTTTAAAATGTGGCATTCGCTATCATGGAGGTAAATGAGGATAAAGATTTTTTTCTTAGGAGTGAGGAAGTCAGCTCGAAGGGGCCTCGGTGCCTACTGTCTTTTGCCAACAGTAAAGATTTCAGCTGAAAGGAGTTTTGGAAAGTAATATGCTTCAGACTTGGCCATCTTTCTCTCCAAAATTCTCCCTTTACTAATACTTCCATTCCCAGTATTCTATAAGTAAGAGAACATTTAAATGGCTGTTTCAACACTTTTTAGCACATGATGGATCCAGATAAGGTAAGTAGTATTCAACACCTTGCAAAATGGTAGACAATGGGCCCAGCTCCAGCACGCATCAGGAGGTATACATCCACAGTTACTGTGTAAACGATACACAAAGAAGACATTCCAAACATCCCTCCACCACACACACACACACACACACACACACAGAGACAGAGACACACACACACAGACACACACACACACACACCCACGATGGACTTACCATGAAGTGAATAAATCAAGGCTGGCTGACCTTTTAAAGTAATGCCAAGAAAAATTTTCTCATTATCAGTACTGTGTTCATCAGAGACATATGATACATATTTATGGGAAAAAATTAAAACAAATTTATAGTCATGTCCTTGAACATGTGAAATGGTTAAATGTAAAAATTTTTAAAGAAATGATCTAAATATCTAAATAATCTAAAAATTTTAGATTATTTTTGAACTTTCTATATATAAATGTATTCCCTCACTTAAAAATCTGAAAATAATAGAATTTTAGAGTTAGAAAAGATCTTGGCTCAGAAGAAAATTGCTTTTTATCAGCTGATGGTTCCTTTAAAAATAATCGGCATTAAGGTAATAATCATGGCTAAAGTATTTTAAAAATTATTTTGCCATCATCTTTTTAAATCCCTAAGAATAAAAGAACAGAATGTAAGCAAGAAATTAAATTTAAAGAAAAAGAATAGAATGTGAAAACATTACTATATTAGAGTGTATTGAAAGGATTTTGGTCGCTCTGGAGGAAGATTGCTCATAACCCTGCTATTCATACTTGCCTCCCAATTTGCCAATTTCCATTCCCCCATCACTTGAAAGAAACTACAAAGTTATCTAAAGGCAGTTGGGATAAGATCAGTTGTTCCCACGGTCATTAAAATTAGTACTATGGAGATTTTCCAAAAAGATTTTTTCGAGGCATACAGACAGAATGTAAATGATATTGCACTCACAATCACATTCAGACCAAAGTATCAATCATTCCAAAGCCCCAGAAATCCTCCTTATGCTTCTTCCAAATCAATACCACCCTCTCACCTCTATTCCCCCAGATAACCACTATTTTGACTTCCAGCAGCATTGATTTGTGTTACCTGTTTTTTTTTTTTTTTTTTTTTTTTTAGTAATTTTTTGTAGAGACAGGGTTTTACCATGTTGTCCAGGCTGGTCTCAAACTCCTGGACTCAAGTGATCCACCTGCCTGGGCCTCCCAAAGTGCTGGGATTACAGGTGTTAGCCACTGTGCCTGGCCTGTTATATCACTTCTTGAACTTTAACTTAGTGGAATTACACAATATAATCTTTTGTATTTCTTTCACTGAATGTCTGTGAGATTCATCTATAAACTTTGTTCCCTTACTTGGTTTCTGGGAAAGCTAATCTACTTCTCTACCATCTTTTGATGTTGCCCTGAAGCCATGATAAATTAGAATTTCACCAAAGCAAGATTAAAGGTAGAGCAGTAGTTTATTTTCTGTAAAAAAAAAAAAAAAAAAAAAAAAAAAAAAAGTTGTATATATATTCTTACAATGCATATTAGAGCACTCAGTAGTTCTGAGCAATGTAATTTATAAAAGCACTGGGTTACAGTGTTATCCACCATGGGACAACTATCATGTTTAGTACTTTCACATTATGCTATATATTAAAGCCCTATATATAAGGAAACTGGGAGCCAGGAAGGCTATCTGGCTTCCCAAATTGTTAACTAGTGAAAGAGATAAGAGTCTAGGTCACCTGATTCCTGATCCAGGCTTATTTCCCACTATACCAGGCTGTCTCCATTGGCATATGATAGCTAAACTCATGGTGAACCAGCAACACTCCTAGTAGCTCTAAAATAGCAGTAAGACTATTTGTAAAAAACAAAAAAGCAGGCTGGGCGCCGTGGCTCAAGCCTGTAATCCCAGCACTTTGGGAGGACGAGGCAGGCAGATCACGAGGTCAAGAGATCGAGACCATCCCGGCCAACATGGTGAAACCCCATCTCTACCAAAAATACAAAAAATTAGCTAGCTGTGGTGGTGCGCACCTGTAGTCCCAGCTACTCTGGAGGCTGAGGCAGGAGGATCGCTTGAACCGGGAAGGCGGAGGTTGCAGTGAGCCAAGATCATGCCACTGCACTCCCGTCTCAAAAAAAAAAAAAAAAGCAAAGAAGACGTTGCACAATCAGGACAAGCAATAAATCTGTGTTATTGTTCTGGGTTTTGACCACCCAACTGGGATGGTAAACTGTAAGCCAAGAAGAGAGTTGGAGCCTAGTTCCAACTCTGCTACTTAATCAGCCCTGTGACCTTCTGCTAGGACCCCAATTTTTCATTGCTGAAATTAGGAGACTAGGTTAAATGATCTCTAGGCTCCTTTCCAACTTTAAAAATTATATGACTTCATATTGCTTTGTGCTGAGTGTATCAGTCTTGTAGGTCACATTAAGACCTATTCTATTACTTGATATTTTATTATGCTAAACAAAGGACCTGTTCTAAGTGCTTTATCAATACTGCCTCTTTCATCATTACTACAACCCTGCAAAGTAGTTGCTACTAGTATTCCCATTTTATAGATGAGGAAGTTGAGGCTGAGAGACCAAGCAACTAGCAAGATCCCACAGCTGGTAAGCAGGATTTAAACTCAGGTAGTTTACCTCCCAAGTATTCCCTGTACAAAAATGGGGAGGAGGGTAGTGGGTGGGAGTGGATTTCTATTTTAAGAGAAGGCAAGAGATAAACCCTAATGAGTAGTAACTCAATTCAACTCCCAGCCACTTATTGGGCTAATCCAAGGAGTTAGGGTAGGTACTGTTTGGCTGTCTAAAACAATGCCCAGTGTCATCACGGTTAATTTCATGCTGGTGGCAGGCAGTGTACTCTATACTTTATACTGACTAAAGTAATTTGATTGTACAGAATCCTTATTTATCATAATATTAATTTTAGAAGTTTGATACTATCAATTTTTAAACTTGTTTTTTTAACAGAGGCAGACATTATTTTTAAACTCCCAGAGGGAAAAGCTACTAAAGACTTCCATCTGCCTGCAAGCACTGACAGAGAATTCCAGAGTTTAAACTTGTGGCCAACAGGCCTGCAGAACGAATATGTTTGTGCAGCTGCATGACATCCTGATTCACTGACATGAACAACATCCCCTAGACTTGCTACAGGATATTTAACAGATTAAATAAAGTCGCTCTTATTTGGGGTTTACAGAAATTCTGATTGAGTAGGCAAAGGGCCACTTTGCTAATGGAAAAATCAATTTTAATGTAAATAAAAGCATTTTACGTTTTGAATGCCACTGTTATCGCTACAAGGGAAGGGTTGTCTCTATGAACAGATAGGATGACTGCTTAGGAGTAGCAAGATGTTTGCTACAGAGAGGAAAAACGTGACAGGAATCAACCAACAACCTATCTTGTTCCCCGTAGATGTTAGTCATATACAACAACTCCCGGAGTCTGAAGTGGAGCAGGTCGTGGTGTGTAGAGTGTGTGGTGTGTTTGTGAAAAGGAAGAAAAAGCTGATATATCCCCAATGGACAATCTGCCAAGTGAAAGAATTTCAACTCATCCATGATAGGATAATGATCACCCTGTTCATGCTGGGAATGTGTGTCGGCACAGAACTTTAGGGGAGAAGCTGGTAGACCTTATATATAATTTGTAAAATAAAATATACTGAGATATCACAGTTCTCCTCTCGCCCCCCCTCCCCACTGCCCCCAATCAATGGAGTCTCGTTCTGTCACCCAGATGGAGTGCAGTGGTGAGATCTCAGCTCACTGCACCCTCCGGCTCCTGGGTCCAAGTGATTCTCTTGCCTCAGCCTCCCGAGTAGCTGGGATTACAGGTGCATGCCACCATGCCTTGCTAATTTCTGTATTTTTAGTAGAGACGCGGTTTCACCATGTTGGCCAGGCCAGTCTCAAACTCCTAAGCTCAAGTGATCCGCCCACCTCAGCCTCCCAAAGTGTTTGGTTTACAGGCATGAGCCACCGCGCCTGGCTGAAATATCACAGTTTTTAAGGGGCTAAATTTTGTTTCACACAAAATTATGAAAAAATTCCCATTGAGGATGAATGTAACACAAATATTATTAAAATAACACATTAAATCTAGACCAATATCTTTAAGTCGAAAGGCTGGTGGATAAATAAAAGCCCAGAGAATATATATAATGTGACTAACGTTCTCTCTATGTCCAAGAGCCTCCTGGCAGTCATACAGAGTCCCCAAGGCTGGTATCTGTGGAGAGACCGTGGCCACATGTAGTATCCCGGACAATCTCCCCAAGGCAGACATGAAACCTGCAGGCATGTACTATGGAAAACAGGATGCTGGGAGATCCATCCCATGGAGAAGAATTTATGTCAAGTAGTCATACGGAGTCCCCAAGGCTCCCAGATTTATGTCCTTATTGCTCAGTTAAGAGATGACTGCAGCAACCCAGGCATCTGAACTTGGAGAGAAGGAGCGAAAAGGGACTGGAAATGATGGATGATCTGAGGGACATTGAGGAGAAAGAAGAGAGGAGTCTGAGGAACTGCCTGAGAACTCCATGGCCTGAACCTCTACAAGGGTATGGCTGGATGTCAAGAAGAGAGAAGATTTGGAGGAGAGACCTTTAGTTTGTGTTCAGGCACCATGAACTTCAGGTGCTGGCAGAACATTCAAGGGAAGGTGTCCAACGGACAGTCAGAAATGCATTACTGGCACTCTAGCAAGAAGCTGGAGTTGAAGTTATTTGGTGGAGTCTTCTAAACAAAAGCAGCTGTTGAGGACCGGGGTAAACTCCTAGAGAATGATTACATTTAGGAGCAAGTGGGCTTTGCACAATAAAGAACGTTGAACTTCTTTGGCATTGAGAATGAACAAGTAAAGAAAAAGGTTTTGTTTGCTGTTTGTTTTAAATTCATAAAGTGTGAAGGACACCCAAGCAGGTTCATGGGCTGAGGAGAAGGAGCCCTGGGTGTTGGGGTGTTGAAGATGCAAGAAAGAAGAAGGGCTGCAGAGCTGCACCAGCCAGGATGTCAGACCAGCCACACGGGGACTGCATGGGGACTGAATTCCTTCAGGTCATAGCAAGATTTGGGGTGGAGAGGGAGAGTCTGAACTTCATCCAGTGAATATGAGGAAATGACCAGGAAGTCAGGAGATGACAGCACCAAAGAAATGTGAAGGAAAACTCAGCAGACGGCACCTACCTCAGATGAGGGCATGCACAAGACTGGACAAAACACAAGCAGGAAATAGCACTGGGGAGTTGATGCAATGTCAGTGCCCCCTGTGATAGGAGAGGTAAAGGACAACAGAGCCTCCATTGAAGAGAATTACCAGGGCAACAGTGTTGCCAAGGAGACCCAGGGTTCGGACAATCCAAGGGAGAGGAGGAAGGAGATATCTGCAAAAATAATGAGGCTGTAGAAAAGTGTGTTCACTGTGGAACGGAAACATTCATTCACAATTAACTGAGCAGCTATTATAGAGGAAGGGCTACAATGGTAAGCAAAAACAGATCAGATCTCTGCCCTTAGGAGGCTTGCAGGCTATGAGAGAGGCTGACATTAGTCAAACAACCATCCACCCAAATGTAGACCTGCAGTGTGTAGTGAGTAGGAAATGTGGGGGACCCCAGAGGCTCACACGGTGGTACTGTGGCATTAGTTCCCACGGCAGACATAGCACAAAATGGCCTCCAAATTATGAGTTAAAATTCAGGGTAAAATTGTTTGAGGGCTACAAAGGTTTAGTCTAGTTTCATAGCATTGCCTAAAAGGTAGAAATATCCTATGCAAATTAAACAGGAAACCATTTAAAAGCCACTGAAAAGCAAAAGATTAACATTCCTTGGTTTGTACACCTAATTCTCGAGAGAAAAAATTCCACTAGTTGCTTTTTAAAAAAAATAATTTTATAATAATGATGCTTTTAGGATTGATTTTATATTTTTTCTAACATAGTTATTGAGGATGCCCCACTTGCGAGATGTTCTATTTTGGTTTCTTTCTTTAAAATGACAGGTGTGTTAAGCAAGCATTCCAGAGAATGAGTTGCTCCAGCAGGATTTGGATAAAACACATACAGAAAGCCTCTGAATCCAATTAGAGCACCATCAAACCAACCAGCTTATTCCAAAATCCTTTTCTAATATAATTTTTATTTAGATTTTCAATACTGGCCTGAAGAAACATTGCACATGTTCTAGAATGATGGGAAAAAGCCCACAACAGAACCTCAGAATAGCCAGTTGCAATTCACCAATGTTTTCAGAAACCATAAAAATGATTTTTAATTGTTGTTGTTATTAAGTGAGTAGGTTAAAAAAAAGACTACCTCTCTGAGAAGCAAGAAAAAATAATACTTCTCACCACTAGATTAGGAGTCCCATGAGGACAGGGAGCAAGTTGATTTTATTCCTGGTGGTGCCCCTATACTGTACTTAGGCCACAAAAAGGTCCCTAAAAATATTTACAAAAAGAGTAAGTCATGGGTAAATGTGGGGCAATAATTTACAAGGCCTAGGCTATGATTTATTTTAGCAGGTCTTTAGATTTTTCACAGAGGAAATTGTTTCCAACAGTGCCTTCCTGTAGAATTCCAAATATTTTGAAAGATAATATAACAAACACTAATGTTTGAAATTGGGAAAATATCAGAGCCAGCAGGAAGGATGATTAACACTCATAAGAATGGTACAGACATTGCTGACACAGTTTTCAGGTAAGCAGACACTTAATTGCTCTTTACAAGGTAGTTGAAAGACAATTCATCAAAGACAAATAATTGAAAAACAGCTGGAATAATTTATATGTGAAACTGTCTTTTAAGAAGTTTCTATTTTCACCCGGTGATGAGTGGTGAAAATTAATTTCTTCAAGAGCACTCTCTTTGTTAACATTTCCTTCTTTCTCATCTCAGATTTTTCTTCGGTCTTAACCTTCTTTCTCCTAATTGGGGAAGCCAGAAAAGCAATTTTGTTCCATGGCAAAGAAACAAGAAAATAAGTTACCTAACTAAATCGGAACTAAATCCAAACTGCTTTTGTTTTTTCCATTCTCTTTAGGCATCACACACGAGAATGTGAATCTCTTAGAAAACAGTGGAAGAATATAGAAAACTATAAAACCATTTTAATCTGAAATTAAATTCGTTGATAATATAGCATTATGACAGATGTTCAGTTATGTGGCAATATTTTAGGCTTTCAATTAACTAAATATATCGGAACTACAAGGTAGAACTACCTTGCATAATAGCCCAGTGTTGTGGTGGCAAACATCTGACTCTACAATGTAACATGTTCAATGACGAGGAATCATTCTTTGAGACTGGCAGCCAGCAACAAGTTTTTATTCCAATTTAAACAGAACACACCACCTTTCCTATCTCACCTTTCCACTGTGAAGCAAATATCTCCTGTTAGAACAGTACCCTAAGGGGAGCAAACACAAGTGGAGAGAGGGCTGACACTTAGGTATTTCCACACTAAAGCTTCCAGAGAAGAAAATGGTTTGTTTTGTTTAATTCTTTAGCTATTTGTCACCCTGATACGACTTTGCGTATGCTTAAAAAATAGGAAATAGCCATTTTAAATATAAACACAGACCTGTGAGTACTGCAAAGGAAAAACATGGGCTTCCAGTGCCAGAAAGATCTGAATGTAATAATCTTTTCCTCCCCATCCTAGCTGGTAACCTTAGGTCTGTAATTCAACCTTTCAGAGTCCCTTCCTCATCTGTAGAATGGGTAATACAATTCACGATTTGGGTTGTGGCTACTGTTAATAGCGATAATACATGTAAGCAAGTGGAAAAAGGCTGATAAGAGGTTTTGTGGGGAATAAAAATGGAGAGTGGGTTATTTATGATTTGGAGCAATTGGGGCAGCAAAATTTCTTGGAAAAATATTTTCTTGGTCTTCTAGAGGTCTCCAGGAAAACAAAAATGCCCCCTGAAATAAATAAACTCCTGTATACCCACCCAAAACAGTTACCTACATTCTCCGTTGGTCTCAAGATAATTGCTGGGAGCTGTTAAAACCAACTAAGACTCGAGGGAAATCCCCACTACTCTATAGCAGAAATGCCCTGGATTAAGGAAAGAAACTAAGCAAGAAGGTTGACATTATATACAAGAATGAGAGAGGAGCTAAGAGTTGGACTTGGCTCTATTTCCTACCAGCTGGGAAATTGCTGAATTTTTTATTTTTATGCTTGCACCTGCAAAAAATAAAAAATTTTAAAAATCAAACCAACAAACATAAAACTATTTTATAGAAAAGGCCAGTTGCTTACTTGATTAATACAACGCTTAGTAAATCAAGGTGAAACTGATTAGGCGCTATTTAGTCAGATACAAATTGTTGTTCCTTTTGGTTTTTAAAAATCCTGCACCGTATAAGATGTGTTGCTATGGCTGCTAAATACAGGAAGTTGCATTTTACTGTTGTTTCCAAATATGCCTAATGTCACAATCTAAAGAGAAAAGAAAGATCTGTTTTATGATTCCATTAACTTCAGATATTTTAAGTAAAGACCACCTATAAATTCAATGTAGATGACAAAGTCCCAGAGGATTCTTGATTATGAGACTCATGTTATCCACTGGACTGGCTAAGAAATCATTATCAAAGGGCCCTCTGTTTATTCTGCCCTTCTCTTTTAAGATCTAGCAGGAACCTTATGCTCATTCCCTTTGCCTCTAGGACTGCAGTGCCCAGCAATGAAAATAAACTTGGACTGGCACTGCAAAACCACAAGCAATTAATTAAATCCTTATCAGTTATTTCCACTGTCTATAGTAAGACGCCATTTTTATGCCTTAGGGTATTGAATGTTGAATCTGAAATAGGGTCTTGGATCCAAGTGTACTGTTCTCAACTTGGAAGAACACCAATATTCTATGACTTTTAACCTTCCTCAGATTGAGTGCTCAGCATATTCTAATCTGCAAGATGCCTTAAAAGTCTACAATGACAGAGTCACAACTAAAGGGTGTAGAGGTTTGGCTAAGAGCTTCTGCATGCCCTGATCCCCACGCCCAATCCATCATAATCTGGATTCGGATCAGGGCCTAAGAGAAGTGAGTCTTGTTTGCAGCCTTTGTAGAATGCTTGTATCTCGCCATCTCAAGGCAATTCCTGGTCCAAGAGATGCCTATAAAATTAAATAATTTCTGAGGTTTAAGGAGAGTTTTAATCATTTTACAAAAGGACCTAGGGTCACTAGATTCTGATGCACCCAATTCTTATTTGTGTGCTTAACCAGCTTGAGGGGCCTTTTTCAATAAAATAAGGAATTTTGAACCTAGAGGAGGTGGGTGTGCTGTTGAAGCATTATCTTCACGTTGACAAGATAAGCAGTCCACCAAAAGTGACTGCACCAGTTAAAAGTTTCCTGTGAGATTTACGAATTGATAGGAAGACATCATTGGAAGCCTGCTAGGTGGTTTACAATGCATATGGGCTAGAATACAAATGCAGTTAGTCGTAATGAATCATCTTCGAATTACCAACCTGTCTCAATGGGGCTCTGCGTTTTCTGGCAAGAACATTCTTGTGCTGACTTTACTTTGACAGGTGTTTAAACACCATCTTTCTTTAACACGCTTATTCATTTTCTTTCTTATTTTAGCAGCTCTTTGAAAAGAGACATGTCACCCTGCAGATTTCAAACACATCTAAGACAATGAAAGCATACAGAGCCAGCAAAACCAAACACAGAAAAGGAAGACTATATATGTAGTGACATTTGAGAACAAAACATTTCTCCAAATACAGTGCTTCACATTCAGAGCCCTCAAAGAAGATTATAAAACCAGTCAGGTGGCCACATTAGTTACTGACCACACTGGGATTAGGATCTTGATAAGTAGTTTGGGGGTTTCTTTCCTGAACATTACTCGATCAATTTGGTGCTCCAATCACAAGATACTGGTATTGATTTCTTACACAATGGCAGAAACATAATGTCACATATTCCATTTCTTTCTTTCTTTATTTCCTTTTTTCTTCCTTCCTTTCCTTTCCCTCCCTTCCTTCCTTTTTTCCTTCCTCCTTCTTCTTCTTCCTCCTTCCTTTCCTCCCTCCCTCCCTCCTTCCTTCCCTCCCCACTCCCTGTCGCCGGCCTTCCTTCCTTCCTTCCTTCCTTCCTTCCTTCTTCCCTCCCTTCCTTCTTTCCCTCCTTCCTTCTTTTTCTTTAAGATAGGGTCTCACTCTGTCTGTCACCCAGGCTGGAGTGCAGTGGTGTGATCAAGGATCACCACAGGCTTGATCTCCTGGGTTCAGGTGATCCTCCCATCTTGGACTCTTGGGTATCTGGGACTAGAGGTGCACACCACCACACCCACATAATTTTTTCTATTCTTTGTATAGACAGGTTTCGCCACATTGCCCAGGCTGGTCATGAACCCATATTCCATTTGCTAAATTTACCCCATATACTCTACAGCCTATGCTTTACTTCCTAAGAGTACTGCCTAGTCACACTGGTTAATTTCCATTGCTGAAAATCATCTTCAATGCCTCCTCTTACTCAAGTAATATGAATATGGCACTGTTGAGGTGAGTGGGGAAGAGGCCTTAATCGGTTAAGAAATGAAACTCAAAAATCAGAAAAAAGACAATGGATGCAGTGTGCTTTGGGACATTGCTAATAAGTCCTGGTTTGTACATTGGTTTTAGGGACATTGCTTAAAGTCCTTAAATGGCCTATTTAAAAAATACAGAAAAAAGGGGCTGGGTACGGTGGCTCATGCCTGTAATCCCAGCACTTTGGGAGGCCAAGGCAGGTGGATCACCTGAGGTCAGGATTTCGAGACCAGCCTGGCCAACATGGCAAAACCCCGTCTCTACTAAAAATACAAAAATTAGCCAGGTGTGGTGGTGCATGCCTGTAGTCCCAGCTACTTGGGAGGCTGAGGCAGGAGAACCGCTGGAACCTGGGAGGTGGAGGTTGCAGTGAGCCAAGATCACACCACTGCACTCCAGCCTGGGTGATGGAGTAAGACTCCGTCTCAAAAAAATAAAAACAAAACAAAAACAAAAAAAGGACACTGCTATGGGCTGAATTGTGTCCCTCAAAATTCATACGTTAAAGTCTTAACTCCCAGTACCTCAACATGGGACCATATTTGAATACAGGTCCTTTAAAAAAGTAAAATTAAGGTAAAATGAGGTCATATGGGTGGGCCCTACTCCAATGGGGTTCTTATAAGAGGAAAATATTTGAGCACAGATGTGTGTGGGCACAGAGGATGGACCATATGAGGACACAGAGGGAAGGCAGACATCTACAAGTTAAAGACAGAGGCTCTGAGCAGAAGCTAACCCTGCTGACACCTTGATCTCAGACCTCTAGCCTCCAGAACAGTGAGGAAATGCATTTCTGTTGTTGCAGCCACTCAGTCTGTGGTATGGTGTTACGACAGCCTTAGCAGACGAATACTGTACAGACATTTACTATTATCTGCAAAGTTATTTATTAACATGTCAAAGGTAAAGTGAAAATGTCACACAGCTTTCAACCTCACCTCCACCTCAGCCCACTTGAAAGAGGGAAAAAGAAAAGTTCTTTGAAGGATTTTGCTATGATTACTTTATAATGGCTTCCTAAATTAAAACATTCTTGTTTGGAAAATGAGGTATACGTGTGTTCTGACATTCTGTGGTTGGATGACTGAAGGGGATTCCGTTTTTTAAAAGTGTACAGTTCTAAATTCTTCTAAAAATCTCACGTTTGATTTTATTCTTTTCATGTTTTCTTTAAAAAATTGGCAGTCAAGTACTTTCCAAGCGACAGAACATTAGACGTATACAATTCTGCTTTAGAGGCCTTTAGGAAAATGAAACAGCGCAGTCAGGCCAACAGGAACCCACGGCATGAGCTCAGTTAACTTGTTCTGGTTTATTCCAAGTTTCCATTCTCACCCGGCTCTTTCATAAACAGGTTGGCAGGTCAACACAAGCTAACTTTACAGATGCAGAAGAAATTTTGAAAAACACAAAATCCCTTTATAATAGATGAAATTGATCAGTGCAATCCTGAATCATCCCTTTAGACTGCCCTTCCCAGTCCTGTGAGCCACCCAGCTGTTGTCAGAAACATCTTTATACAAGAAGGAAGGTCAGAGGGAATGTTCAGCACACCCTGAAACACCTTAGGCAACAAACAGTGGCCTTCCACAGGGAGGCTGAAAAATTCTTTAGAAAAAGCTTTTAAGAGACCCCAATTAAGATTGAATGGAATTTACTTCACAGTGGGCAATGGGCTGCAAATAGGCACACAATTGAAAGGAAAGGATGCCTGAAGTACAAACAGAGGCAAAAATAAAAAGCCAAACATTATCCAAAACAGAATTCATGAACAGAAGTCTTAAATAAATGATTGCTTCCTTTTGGAATTTTCAGAATTTGCCTCCTACAGTTCTAAAAGGGAAAAGGGCTCAGCCTCCTTTTCAGAAATGTATTTTACAAAAATCTTTCTTATAGTTCTTCCTTCTCATTATTAAACAGCTATTTTCATCTAGTGCCCTGCTCTTTGACTTTGGTTTTGGGTTAAGTAATTAGCATGCAGCAC
This sequence comes from Pan paniscus, assembly GCF_029289425.2. Classification (NCBI taxonomy): domain Eukaryota; kingdom Metazoa; phylum Chordata; class Mammalia; order Primates; family Hominidae; genus Pan; species Pan paniscus. The sequence goes on along the minus strand of NC_073254.2, from coordinate 163,674,347 downwards.
CCCCAGATGAAGTTCACAGAGGTCTTCTTGAAAAGGCAACGAGTTGAAATTCTGTGGTCTTTTCCTAAACAGTAATTGGCATTCTGCTGATAACTTCCTTGCCTTCGAATGTAACTATATATTTACTTCAAACCTAGTTGTTGTGGGAAATGCATTATTTTGCTGCTTATAATATTAACAAAATGTACATAAAAGCAAACAGGTTTCTGGCAATAATATTCCATCAGAATCTCAACATTCTACTTGACAATAGGAATATTTGCTCATGAACAGTAAATATGAATGACCCAATTCATCCCAGCATTTGTGTACAGAACATCTGAGTCTCTGAACTGGATATTTTGTAACTTTTGCCTCAAGTAAAGAGAAAGACACACATAAAGATTCAAATGAGAATTTTTTTTTTTAATTTAAATACAGAAGGTCCCTGACTTACCATGGTTTGACTTACTATTTTTGTTTACTTTATGATGGGCTTATCAAGATGTAATCCCATCATAAGTTGAGGACCATCTGTACAGTACCACTAACCTATAATTTGTTTTCCAGAAGATGTTTCTCACCTTAGGAATCCTCTGGAATGTTTGTTGAAAACACAGACTCTGAGACCCCTCTCCAAAAGACTTTGATTTTGCTGACCTATAATATGGGACCCAGCAATCAGTATTTTGCACACTAGGTGAGTTTCACAATTGGGCACTTTTGTGAAATATCAATGGTAGTTTGTAATACCCCCAGGATCCTATCAGAACGAGCATCCCATAAAGATGACGCATCCCTAAAATAAAAACACAGAAAAATACAGGAATACCACAATTATTCAATGTAGATCTTAAATGTGAGTCTTCTTAAAAAATGCCAGCACATTATTATCACAGTAAACACATTTTTAAATTAGTCTATGTACCACAAAACTTTTAAACGTCCATAAAATATTTTTTAGACCATTGCAACAAGCCAGGTCAAAGTTGAGATCTTGTGTGACCATCACCCAAGAAAGTATTTTGAAATCAGTTAAAAGCTATCTGCTAAAGAGAAAAACTAAGTCTTCCAGATAAAAGGAAAATGTTCATCCTGATTAATTGGGAGGGATGGCGGTGTTTGTGCATACTGCAGCAAGTCTGCTTTGCTACCTTACGTCCCAGCCAAGCTCTCGCCCAAGCATGAAGCCAGAATAAAGCCACGTTCTAATACAAAGACTCAAAAACCATACACCCCGTGAGCTTTTCTCAAGAAGCACCCTGTGTGCTCTGCCAAAATAAGGAAATAGACCCAGAAAAAAAAAAAAAAAAAGGGCATGGGATCCAGCAATCTGGAGATTCAATGCAAGAGGAAAGTGGAAGGAATCCCCCTGGTGTGATGAAGAGAGATCCCAAGACAACAGCTGGACAGTGGGCTCAGAGAAAATCCAGTCCACATGGGAAGAGGACAAAGGCTATGTATGAAGCTCTTAAAGATGAACCTGTAAGAATAATTCGAGTATTTGAACATATTGAGAAGCTATTCGTTAAATACATAACAAGAGAAAGTGTGGGGATGGTATGTAGGACACTTAGCAAGCTAACAAAAACACCAGTAGGAAAAACAAAAGGTACGCAGGAGAGAAAAAGAAATCGTGGTTTACCACAAGCCTTAGCTATCATTGGCATTTCTGCTATTACATGGATGACTGATAAAATCAAAAACACAATATAAGAATGTTGGGGCTGGGCACAGTGGCTCACACGGGTAATCCCAGCATTTTGGGAGCTGAGGTGGGTGTATCACCTGAGGTCACAAGTTCAAGACCAGATTGCAAGACCAGCCTGGCGAAACCCTGTCGCTACTAAAAATACAAAAATTAGCCGGGCGTGGTGGCAGGTGCCTGTAATTCCAGCTAATCGGGAGGCTGAGGCAGGAGAATCACTTGAACCCAGGAGCAGGAGGTTGCAGTGAGCTGAAATCAGGCCACTGCACTCCAGCCTGGGCAACAGAGCGACACTCCATCTCAAAAAAAAAAAAAAAAAAAGACTGTTGAGAAGATGAGAAAATGGGAAAATGGGAAATAATAGGAAATGTATGATTCTGAAATGGGGAGAGGCAGGGGTTGGGGCAGGGTAAAAAAGAGAACTACGTGTTCGGTTTCCATACTGTGAGCTCAGTAGATAATGTGTCATGCTGAAAAATCAATCAATAGGTAGCAAAGAGCATGCTATTTAGAGACTGGAGAATTAAAGAATCAGTTTAAACAACTCCACATTTCTTAGATGCCCCTGAACTTTCTACTCAGTTCCTACTACTCTACTAACGTATGACCTGGCCAAACAGAGCTATTCATTTATTTGACAAATAGTTTGGGTGTCAGGCATATACCTAGGAATAAGAAGAGACATTGGTGAACAAGACAGATAACGTCTTTTAGATCATGGAGCTTATGTTCTAGAAAAGAGAGGCAATGAATAAAACAAACAAACAAGATCATCGGAGTGCTAAGTGCAGTGAAGGCACAGAGAGCTGTGGGTGGGACCTGGGTGGGTTATTCTGGAGAGGGGTAGGCAGGGAAGGTCTCTATGAAGCACAAGGATGCAGCTGAAACAAGGAGTCAGCTTGGCAAAGAGCAAAGGGAAGAGTGTCTCAAACAGGGAGCAGCAACGGCCAAGGTCCATGGGTGGGACTGATCCAGGCTTGTTTGAGGACTGAAAAAGGCAGTGAGGGGACCAGAGCAAAGTGATGGAAGATGAGGTCAGAGAGGTGGGCAGGGATCATATAGGCTCATGTAGAGCCTCGAGGGCCATACTATGCAATCTGGATTTCATTCCAAGTGCAGTGGGAGGACAGGAAGGTTTTGAGTGAGTGAGTGACATGATTTATGCTTTAAGAAATTACTTTAGCTGTTCTGTGGAAAATGAATTGCAGAAGGGTGGGAACAGAAGCAGGAGAGCAGCTGGAATCTACTGCAGTTGTCCATGTAATGGATGGCCCCAGAGCTTGGACGGTGGCAGTAGGGACAGACGGAAGAGCATAGACTTGAGATATATTTGGGAAGAGAAAAGGACAAGACCTGCTGATGGATCCATATGGAGGGGGAAAGGAAAACCTAAGAATAACTCCTAGATCTTGGGCTAGAATAAGTGAGTGGTTGGGGTATCATTTGGTGAAATGTAGAAAGTCAAGAAAAGAACTGGCTTGGAGGACAAAATCAAGCCTTCTGTATAGACTTATGTTACCTCTGGGATGCCCAGCAAGTTTTCAAGCAGACCTGTCAAATAGGGAGTTGCACATTTGAGCCTGCAGTGCAGAGAAAGGTCAGAGTTGCAGACACAAACTGGGTAACTCTGGGAGTTGAGAGTTGGGTGAGACCCTACTCCCATTTCTCTACCCACCCCTCACCCCAGATCAGGCATCCACTTCACCTTGCTGGATTATTCCAGCCTACTTCTTGGTCCCACTTTCAGTCTCTCCCCATGAAATCTATACTGCATGCGGCAGGCCAACTCATCTCCGGAGGCAAAGCAATAATCATTTCTCTGGTTTGATTTTAAAAAAAAAAAGCGTCAGTGGTTCCTATTGCCTGTGGCTTTCAGTATTGCCTTCTACCCCTTTCCTTTTCAGAGCCTGAATTCTTGTCCCCATTATGTGTTTTGCCTCCTGATCTAGTCCTACAATTCTCTACGTATCCCTTCCCTTCCACTCTCATTTCTGCACATTTTCACTAAGCATCTTCTAGACTGGACGCTTTGTGGGCAGGGTCTGTGTAGGATTTATCTTTGAAACTTCCCACCTTGCTTAGCATAACACCTTACACATAATAACTTTAATTTAGGAACTGTTTGCTGCATGAAGGTGCCACTCTTCTCCTTCTTAATATCCCCTCATAAAACAGGCTGATTTGTAGGACTATACCTGCCAAGCACATACCAGCACAGCTTTCCAGGATATTCTTAAGCAAAATAGCACTTCAGTCCTTCCTTGGCAGCCAAATTTCCTTAGTGTTAAGGGCTGCAGTGTTTTACTTGCCAGAAGGTTGATGTGAATAAAAACATCCAGCCCCTTGAAATGAAAATAAATGGAGGGATGGTTTATAAATATAAATGATAATGGTTAGACCGACCTTTTAGCAAGTAATGTGATTTGCCCATTCCTTTCCGCATTTCTGTAGTTTTGGTTTTTGTTCCCCTGCTTTTGTGGGGAGGAAACAAGAAATGTTTATTTTCTTAAGACTATTTCTATCCTTAATATCACTTTTGCATCAGTCGAGTCTTCACTAAATATTAATATTTTCTCCCAAGAATAGAGACTAGCAGTTAACCTGCTACAGTAAAGTCCCCAAAGAAAAGATGTTGGAATTTTCCCTCTATTCAAATTAAATAGGCTTAATTGTAAGACCAATTCTTACAATTCTTGTTTCCTTCCCCACTGCATTAAGAAGGCAAGAGGTGACGTGTGACTTGCTCATTAGTCATTATGTTTTCAGACTGCTAAAAATAAAATAAATTTATTATTTTCTATTTCAGACTGCTAAAAATAAAATTAAAATATTTGGGATATTAGTCACTGACCAAATCTGATGAGATATGGACCAAAGAGAAGTAGGTGATGTTGAAATTTTGCTCACATTCTTTCTCTCAAAGTAAGTGACATTCACATTATTATCGAACAGACTAAAAAAACAATTAAACCTAAAAAGAAGGTGGCTATATTGGGACCAATGTTTTCATTTTCATCACTGACAAAGGAAAAAAAAGTAGCTGAAAACCAGCCACTGAGCTTAAAGCTCAGAATCCACGCAGCTGGAGAAAAGCTAGTACAGTTGTAGGTGAGCTCATGACTTTAATTACGGTCGAGGTCCAGGTGGACAGTGGATATGGAAACCTTGGGTTTGATCATGTCCAAAGCAGGGGAAAGCCATGACTGTCACACTAACTCTTCAAGAATGAAGTTCCCGGGTGGGCGCAGTGGCTCACGCCTGTAATCCCAGCACTTTGGGAGGCCGAGGCAGGTGGATCACGAGGTCAGGAGTTCGAGACGAGCCTGGCCAACATGATGAAATCTCATCTCTATTGAAATACAAAAATTAGCTGGGCATGGTGGCTCACGCCTGTAATTCCAGCTACCCGGGAGGCTGAGGCAGGAGAATCGCTTGAAACCGGAAAGTGGAGGTTGCAGTGAGCCGAGATCGTGCCACTGCACTCCAGCCTAGGTAAAAGAGCGAGACTCTGTCTCAAAAAAAAAAAAAAAAAAAAAAAAAAAAAGAATGAAGTTCCTCTCCTCTATGTGTGTGTACATATAAATTTTTCTTTACATATTTTAAAAATGGAATCATATTACTTCATAACCTGCCTTTTCACATGTTGATGTTATTTATCATAAAAATCGCCTTTTACAAATATTTTTACATCATTTTTAAATGGCTTATTCTATCACATGTCTGTATCTCAATCAATTCAACGAGTCTCTTGATGCTTGACTATTAAGTTAATTCCAATTTTTGGCTTTTGTAAAAATTGTTTTTATGAGCAATTAATCATTTCTTTTACAATATACTTCTATAGGCAGAACTACTGGGTCTAAGTGTAGTCTACGTGCACTTTTTTTTTTGTGAGACAGAATCTCACTCTGTCGTCCAGGCTGGAGTACAATGGTGCAATCTTGGCTCACTACAACCTCCGCCTCCCGAGTTCAAGCAATTCTCCTGTCTCAGCCTCTCAAGTAGCTGAGATTACAGGCGCCCGCCACCACACCTGGCTAATTTCTATATTTTTAATAGAGACGGGGTTTCACCATTTTGTTCAGACTAGTCTCAAACTCCTGACCCCAGGTGATCCACCTGAATTGGCTTCCCAAAGTGCTGGGATTACAGGTGTGAGCCACCACGCCCGGCCTAAGTGCACATTTTATGACTTAATATATATTGCCAAACTGCTTTTCTGATAAGTTGTACCAATTTAAATGACCACAAAACAATTGTCTTTTGGGAATTACTCATTTTAATCTTTGCTAAACTCATAGGTGATCAGTTGCATCCCTTTTTTTTTTTTTTTTTTTTTTTTCATTTAATTGCTTAAACCTTATTTCATTTACCAAGTGATCACTTATGTTCTTCTTTGGTCAAGTAACATAGGCAAGTTTCTTAGCTCTCGTACTTTGGTTTTCCTCATTTATAAAATGGGGATATTAATATTAGTTACCCAGGATGAACGTCATAAGTTTTAAAAAGTTAATTCAAGTAAAGCACTTAGAGTAGTTCCTGGCCCATAGTGAGTTCACAATTGTAACCATTAGATATTTTGGAAAATGCCTGTTCATGTTGTTTACTTGTTTTCCTATGTGGTTGCTTATCTTTTTCTTACTGACTTTTAAGAGGTCTTACTACATTAATGATATTAACTATTATTTTCCATATATAATTAACTATTTCTTTCAACTTTATGATTTTCCTTTTCAACTTTCTGATGTTAATTTTTTTTGGCCATGTAAAAGTTTAAAAATTTTATATTATTAAATCTATTCATCTTAAGCCAGAATAAATTACAGAGATCAAATATTCAAAACATGAGAAAAATAGCAGAGGAAAGCATTTTTGAAATAGCCCTAGTCTGTAAGAAAGAAAACGACTAATCAATTTGACTTAAAAATTTAAAGTTTTCTATAAAAAAGTACTATAAACAAACTTAAGGTACAAGAAAAAAATTTTTAATGTTGAAACATATGATAGACATTAGGTTAATCTCCTGAATATACAAATTTGTAAGAAACCATAAAAATAAGGAAAGTCTATAAATAGGCAATTCAAAGAAAAAGAAATATAAATGTCCTACATCACTCATAATCAAAATAAGATGCCATTTTTTACATACAGATTTACAAAGAGTCTAAAAAATTATTTATGCACAGCATTGTGGTCATGTACAGTTGTGTAGAGTGTTGACTGCAGAAGGACACATAGGTAAGAGAATGAGTGGGAATTAAATACATGCTAAAGTTCCACTTGTTAAGTCTGTGCTGTGGAGCTAGCTGCCTCACCCAGAGGAAGTGACTTCTAATTCTCACAAGGCTATGGGCTAAGAGTGACCCTGATATGCAGTGGTGGTGACAGAGTACAGAAACAGAAATTCTCATATAATAAGCAGATAACACTGAGAAAGCCTCTTTGAGAATAATGTAGCAAAGTCTATCAAAATAAAACACACAAATCTTTTGACCTAGTAACTCTACTGCTAATATGACATTAGGACATGTAGTTTACAGTTGTCCATGTAATGGATGGCCTCAGAGCTTGGATAGTGGCAGTAGGGACAGACGGAAGAGCGTGGACTTGAGATATATTTGGGAAGAAAAAAGGACAAGAGCTGCTGATGGATCCATGTGGAAGGGGAAAGGAAAACCTAAGAATAACTCCTAGATCTTGGGCTAGAATAAGTGAGTGGTTGGGGTATCATTTGGTGAAATGTAGAAAGTCAAGGAAAGAACTGGCTTGGAGGACAAAGTCAAACCTTCCATTAGATCCATGTTACCTCTGGGATGCCCAGCAAGTTTTCAAGCAGACCTGTCAAATAGGGAGTTGCATATTTGAGCCTGGAGTACAGAGAGAGGTCATAGATACGGATGGTCATTTCAGTATTGTTCATAAGAGCATATACATATGCAAAGAACCCAGGAACAATATTAAAATACAACAGGATTCTTTTAAAGGAAGTTTTCATATATCCACATACTATAATAGTGTTCATTTATAGAATTAAAGAGAACAAGTTGGAAGTATTTTCAAGTTATATTACACGGAAAATTCAAAGTATAGAGCAGTAAGTACAGTATGTCTTGTTTGACTACTGATAAAGATATATCTATGAATGAAAACTGTGTGGAATGAAAAAAAATGTTCATGCTGGGTTATAGATGAAAAGTGGGACTGGAGGATTCTGGGAGGGAGTAAATTCATTTTTATCCCAAACCATCTTGTAATGTTTGACTTCCTACCATGTATATATTATGGAATAAAGAAAACAAACTCCATCAGCTTTTGCCTTTAGGACCTCTTCCTGTGCCTGGTTTACAAGGAAATGGATAAATATTCTGGACAAGACAAATACAGGGCCCTGAACAAAACTTGGAAACCCAGAGACACAGATGAATACAGGTTCTATCACAACATAGGTGTGATCCTGCACACTTTATTTACTTGTTCTCTTGTCTCTTAAAAATGGGGACAGTGGCATTGTCTGCCCTTTCAACCCAAGGATTGAGGAGAAGCAGCCAAGTGCTGGTCTGTGGCACCATGAAAATGGGGTGGGGTTGGAAAAAACTAGAAGAAATAATTACTAGATTCAGATACCACCCTTCAGACAATAGAGCCAGAGTAATGTAATTCTTGGACTAAAAAAAGAATATAAATAATACATACCTCTCATTCATATAATCATTGGTTTAAAGCAGTCAGGTTGCTCATTGAGACTATTTGTTGACTCATTCATATATTCATCAAAAATGTATTGTATCCAATCTACCATGCTCTACACTTCACAATGAAATACTAGAAGTCTCAATCCTCCTAGGGCATGATGCCAGAGGGTACCGAAACCATCCTATTTGAGGGCATATCGTTTTAGCCTGTACTTAGAAATAATGGATCCAATTCTCAGTAAAATACTTGTAAACCTAACCCAGCAACATACAAAAGGGATTATACACATTACCCAAGTGGGATTTATCCTAGGAATGCAAGGTTGGTTTAACAACCAAAAATCAATTAACATAACATGACAAATGAATAGGATAAAGGACAAAAACCATATGATCACCTCAATAGAGGCAGGAAAAACCTTTGACAAAATTGAACAATCTTTCATGATAAAAACACTGACAAAGTAGGAATAGCAGAGAACTTTTTGACAAAGTGAACCTATGAAGAAACCCATAGCTAATAGCACAGTTAATGGTAAAAACAAACAAACAAACAAACAAACTTTTTTTTGTTAGATCAGGAACAAGATAAAAATGCTCACAACTGCCACTTCTACTTAACATTGGACTAAAGGTTCTAGCCAGAACTATTAAATAAGAAAAAAATAAAATAAAAGGCATTCAAATCTAAAAGGAGGAATTAAAATGTTGTTTCTTTGCACATGTAAATAGATCTTGTATATAGTATGATCATGTATATAGAAAATCATAAGGAATCCACTGAAAAACTACTAGGACTAAAAAATGAGTTCAGGCCAGGCACGGTGGCTCATGCCTATAATCCCTGCAATATTGGAAGGCCCAGGTGGGTGGATCTCTTGAGATCTGGAATTTGAGACCAGCCTGGGCAACACAGAAAACCCCATCTCTATCAACAATACAAAGTAGCTGGACATGGTGGTGGGCACCAGTGGTCCCAGCTGCTCAGGAGGCTGAGGTTGGAGGATCGCTTGAGCCCAGAAGGTTGAGGCTGCAGTGAATAAGCCATGATCACACCACTGCACCACACTGAAAACTACAAAACATGGTGAAAAGAAAGAAGATATAAAGAAATGGAAAGGCATCTATGTTCATGGATTAGAAGACTTCATATTGTTAAGATAGCAATACTACCCAAACTGATCTACAAGTTCAATATCATTGCTATCAAAACTCTAATTGGCTTTTTTGCAGAAATTGACAGGTTGATTGCAAAATTCATATGAAAATGTAAGGGAACCAGAATAACCAGTAGAAACTTTCAAAGGAACAAAATTGAAAAACTCATACTTCTAGGTTTCAAAATTTACTACAAAGCTACAGTAATCTAGACATTGTGGTAACTGGCATAAGAAGAGACAATGGAGTAGAATTGAGAATCCAGAAGGAAACCCTTACGTATACAGTCAATCAATTTTTGACAACGGTGGAACACCATTCAATGGGGAAAGAACGGTCATTTCAACAAATGGTGCTGGAACAATTGGATATTCACATGTAAAAGAATGAAACCCTACATGACGCCATACATAAAAATTAACTCAAAATGTATTACTGACCTAAATGTAACAGCCAAAATTATAAAACGCTTGGGAGAAAACACAGGTGTAAGTCTTCTTGCCTTGGTTAGGCTGTAGTTCTCAGATGTGATACCAAAAACACAAACAACAAAAGAAAAAAATTGATAAACTGCTCATCATCAAAACTTTAAAAATCTGAGCTGCAAATCACTCTATCAAGATGAAAAGACAACCCAGAGAATGGCAGAAAATATTTGCAAATCATGTACCTGACAAGGGATTTGGATCTAGTATACAAAGAACTAAAACTCCAACAGAAGTCAAATTATCCAACTAAAATTAGGCAAAGGATCTGAAGACATTTTTTCCAAAGAAGATATACAAATGGCCAATAGCACATGAAAAGATGCTCAAGGTCATTAGTAATTAGGGAAAAGGAAATCAAAACCATGAGCTATAACTTCACACCTACTAAGATGGCTATAATCAAAAAGACAGTAACAAATGTTGGTAAGGATGTGGAGAAACTGTAACTTTCATACACTGCTGGTGGGAATGTAAAATGGTCTAACTTCTTTGGAAACTGTTTGGCAACACCATAAAAGGTTAAACATAGAACTACCTACCATATAATCTAGCAATTCCACTACTAAATATATACCTGAGAAATGAAAACATATCTTCACAACAACTTGTACATTAAGTTCAGAGCAGCATTATTCATAAATAGCCCAAAGCAGAAATAACCCAAATGTCCATCAACTGATAAATGGATAAATAAAATGTGGCATATTCATACAGTAGAATATTATTTGGCAATAAAAAGAAATGAACAACTGATACATGCTACAACACGGATGACCCTTGAAAACATTATGCTAACTGAAAGAAGCCAGTCACAAAATGACACATTATGATTCCATTGACATGAAATGTTCTCAATAAGCAAATCTATAGAGACAGAAAAGTTGATTAGTGTTTCATTAAGGTACAGCCCACTGGTTGAATAGGGTGGGAACAGAGATTGAGGGTCACACAACACTGTGAACACACTGAAAAACAATGAACTGTACACTTTCCATGGGTGAATTTTATAGTATGTGAATTATACATCAATACAGCTGTTTTTTTTAAAAATAATGGATCTAACTGCATATTTTCAGAAAAAATTATTAATGGTCTTCCTAGAACCCAGAGAATTAGGTGCAACCTAAACTGAAAGGCTCTAGAGAGCCTAAAGTCAAAACGGGGAAAGCAAGCTAACTTCTAGCCTATAATGAAGATTTTTACAAAAGGCCAAATTGAGCGATAAGTATGAATAATTAAACTCTGTGCTATTGATTCCTTTGACTTAAACAGATTTTCGCCCACTAAGCATTTAAGATGAGAATCATCTTTAATACTGTAATCCTAAGCAGCTGCTCCAGACTTAAACAACTAGTCAATGGCTAAGATCAAACAGAACAAGGATCTTCACACCATCTGTAAAGCCAGAGTTAAACAGTTAACAAGGAGTGAACAAAATACCTGGAATAGTAGAGAGTTTGACAGTCTCAGACTCAGAAAAATACAGACATGAATATAAAACTCAGCAAACGTTATTTAATTTAAATTTTTTGGTTTTCATTTGGAATCTGATGGCAAACCTTCAGGGAAACAGGGTAGCTCTAATGGATTTAGAGACACTGGATACCACGAGAAAACTGTTCTTTTACAATACCACAACTTAAGTCATAACCACTGTCAATCCTTAACTGAAAAATAAAAAACCCTGTATTTATAATGTATGGATTGATCATTTCAATTCATACAAACTTTTAATCCACAAAACTGAGGACCTGCAATTTAAGTATAACACCGTTCCGTGAGATATTTCTCTGAATTATCTTTTATGATCAAGCATAAATTTTTGTTTAAAACACTTTTTACTTAAGTAGATTACAGTTTCTCATTATAATCAGTCATTTTATTTGGAATTATAGCAATCCGGGTTTTTTTTTGCTGTAATAAGACGTAGGGAGTCTCACTTTAGGATTTTATTTGCTTCTTAGACATCATTTATATAATATTCCTTGATTTTTATTAAGGCAAAATTTGCTTTTCTAATATTCACTCGAATAATATTTTGTGATAAAATCACTAAATTCAGGACAATACTTTCTGTATACTCTTGTATTGGAGTACCGATTTAATTCTATCTTCGCCGGTGCACAAATTTAAAAATATAACCCTTCCTTGAAATGAAAAGAAGTCTCACACCACTTTAAGGTAAGACAAAGGAAACCAAGTCTTATTTGCACAAAATAGTTTACTAAATTTAAAATCCTACTCAACCCCTCCCCGCAAAAATCTCTCAAAAAGCTGTCAACATGAAGTCTTTGATTTCAGAGCTGTAGCCATGTCATTAATGGTAAAGAAGGTATATTCTGATTCTGATGTCTCTTCTTTGCAGAATGGTCTTCTGTGGTATTAACAGAAACCTCAGCAAAGCTTGTGGTATCTCAGGGAGTGAAGCTGTGCTACCTAAAGAAACCCACTGGGTATAAAGTGGGGTGGGGGGTTGGAATGACAGAATGCTATCTAGCTAGACATCCTGAGGCAGATTTAAAAACCTTCCTCTGTACCCTGTCATTTCCTTTCAGCAAGATCCTGTTGATGTTTGCACAATTTAAAAATTGTATCAAATATCTCAATGAGTAACATAAACGGTCCCTTCGAGTTTTATTTATTTTTAATCGTTGATGGAAAAATATCAAAATAGTACCTTTTAAATTTATTTCCTTATCCAATCACAAGTAACACCACCAAACAGTTTTTTTTTTTTTTTTTTAATCCCTACACTGTCGGGGAAATGCCAGACGTACCTTCCTTCCCTCTTTTTGTTTAAGAAAACGGAAAAAAGAAACTTTTAAAACAGAGCATTAGAACTCAGACACGTTACACACGTCTCCATAAAACTAACTTTAGTCCTGGAGAACTAAGTTCATGAGATATGTTTCCCTAAATGTTATAGCTGCTGTATCTACTATAAACAAAACAAGTCTCATTTGAAACAATTACGCATTTCGGGGCTAGTTACTAAGTATTCAGCGTCTGCCAGGATAAGGCGATCAGCGCTTCTACTCCGAATAACAAACCATAAATCAGTTGACAAGCTTGAAAGCATTCAGTCCTAGTCTGTTCGGAAGCCAAGCGTAAATACAGAAAAACCTGTTGGCATGTTTCTCTTGCTCTCTAAGTTTCGCGTTTTTAAAAACACAGTAATACGCAAATGGCGTTTCCCGTAAGTTTCTGGCTCCGAAATAATTTGGATAAAAAACCACAGCGAGGCATCGCGCACAGAAAAATGGAGCCTGTGCCTTTAAGGTAAAATCGGCTGGATCCCAAAAGGCATTCCTCTTTCACGACAAAGAGTTTGGCGAGCGCTACCTCTGGGGTTTCTCCGAGGGACTTGGCGGGTCCGAGCGGAACCCGACCAGACGACTAGCCCTGCCTGCCCCGGGGCCCCGCCGCCAGCCCCGCGCCCGCGCGGCGGGAGCGCATCGCGTGCGCCCCGGACTCACCGCTGCCGGGCTGCGGGGACAGCGTGGACACCGAGGTCTGGCCCATGACTGGGGTCGCAGGGCCAGGTCCAGCGATCACGCGGCTCCTTTGGTCCTTCGATCATGGGTCCGCTCCCAGCCAGACTTCCAAGCGTTCATGTCCCGGCCTGTGCCGAGCGGCCCGCCGGGTCCCCTCACCTTCTACCCCGCGCGGGTCTCCCAGCCCGGCCGGCCGCAGCCGGCGCGGCGGATCCTGCCCAGCGGATGCCTGTCATTCCTCTATGCAGATTAGCTGGGGTCAGGGGTCACGGGGGAAGAAGGGGGGTGAGGGCGATAGGGAGGGGAGGAGGGGGAAGCGGGGGGAGGGCGCAGGAGCAGGGGGTGGGGGAAGCCCCCAGCCGGCCCCGCCGCACCCGCACCCCCTCAGGGTGGTAGGGAGTTCAGGCTTTCAGACTACTCCTCTTTGACTTAAAAGGTTCAAAGTCAAATGATCCTTACGGGCTACAAGAAAAGGAATTAAAGTATTTAGTCACGGTACTTAATTTAACAAAATTTGTTTCTTAAAAGTTATTTCCTTCCTTACATTCTATTTGCAGTATTGTGGCACTCTCATGTCTTGTGCCCATTTTTTTTCTCGTTTTAAAAATTATCTTCCTTTTAACAAATATAATTTTTTAAAAACAGCACTAATGGCCTCAATCAGGCTTGACAACAAATCTAAATGATAGGTCTATGTGCGAGATCAACAAAATATGCTCTTTGCTGTCTCCCACCTAAAACTCTGGAGTGCTGACCTCTCCTTTATTTCAAAAGAATTACTGTGAAATAAAGTGATTAAAATACACAAAAGGGGGAAAAAACTATAACAAACTTGAAAGGTGAATTAAACCCTTCTATAGTATCCTGTTAAATCTCAATCTTCTTAAAAATATGAATACAAATAAATATTCTTCATATTTACAGTTAATGATTAATTAGTATAAGTAATCTACATGCTATATATATAATGTGTGTATATATATACAGTATATGGAACATCTATATATGGTGCATTAGATTGGATGGTGGTTACTGGATGTGTTCATTTTATGAAAATTCATTGAGATGTCTGTAATGATGTGTGCACTTTGCTGAAGGCATATATTTCATTAAAATGTAAAAAATATCAGAAAGTGCAATATATTTAGGTCATTTACCACAGCTTTCATTTTTTAATTTATCCTAGACAATCAACTCTGAACTAACATGAAAATCATTTTTTTCTAAAATTTTTATTATTAAGATCGTGCAGAGCCTTGTTTGATTTTTTTGAAAGGCACTTACTTGTCTGTTTTGTCATGGTTAATTAAGTTGCCCTATTTTTTTTCACACCCAAATAGCCCACCCCCCACTGTGAGGAAGATTTTTTCCCTAGAAAAGTGTGATCCATTGTCTTCTTCCCTTTGCCTAATTCACTCTTAAGAAACACTGATTTTTTTTTTGTAATGAAATTGAGGATTTAACCAAAATGTGAGTTCTAATTAGGACAATAAAATTAATCCTAACTACATTTCCTTATAAATACAAAAATGTGTTTTGGAAACACATCCCACCTGGGGCGCTAAGCGATGAGAGTAAACAATTATAATGGCTGGCTCCTCCAGCTCTTTGCTTTGAGTTGCCGTAAGAAAAAAACAAACAAACAAAAGTGGTTAAAGGTAAGTTAAGAGGGAGAATGTTTCACTCTTCCTTTGACAGTCTTTCTGATAAAGGGAGGTCACTGATCAGAGGAAATATACAGTAAATTTTGCACATTCAAAATATGTAACTGTAATAATTTTTAAATTATTTACTGATAAAAGTTAAACTTTAAGGTTGCTATCATTTCTTCTTTTCCTTGAGAAACAATAGCATATTTCTATTACTTCTATAAATTCTTATTTCAAAGATCAAGGAGGTGCACTATAGTTCCAGTTTTTCAGGAATTGCTTAATACAGCTATATTTACCTTATTCAAGACCTTTCATGATTTGCTGGTTAATATAATCTTCGGCCTCATCTGGGATTCCTATAATACCCCAACCAGGTTATGCAATTTTCTCTGAAACTCTTCCAGTTCCATTACATTATCCTTGAAGCATGTCAACCAAAACTGCAGGAAGTGTGCACTAAGTTTTCTTTCTAAGAGTGGGACAGTTCTTGTTCTTGGTTTCTAGAGCTTCTGATGGAACTTGGCATTTAAGTGGCCTTTTTATCACAGCTAACAAGTTATACTAATGAACATAGAAAACGTCTACAGAAATCTCTAAATTTCATTTCTAGGTTGTAACGCAAAGGTTAGATATTATCACTTAACAAGAGAATTTTAAGATAATTTCCCCCCAAATTGCCTTACTCTTGTCTTATTAGAACTCACACAGTTTTACTAAGAGTTCTGGGTGTTAATCCCATGGGTTTATAGTTTAACTCTGGAAACATTTAATGTCATCTGAAAGGCATGGACATTTCTCTGTATACTACCTCTCTCTAGGGAATTTATTAAAATGCTAAACAAGATTAGTCCCAATGCCTAACTCTGAGGAAGCTATCTATTTCTAATTCTTCAGCATTTATCCCATTGGCCCCGCCCTTTGTTTTCTATTTCTAAACCAATCTCTTATCCAGTGATATCCTGGTAAATGCTTAACTGGTTTGGGCTGGGGGTGAGGAGGCAGGAGGGGGCCTCAGACTGCTTTGTTTACTGTGATGTAAATACTCCTACAATGACCTATTCTACAGGCCTTCAACCAGCTAGCAAAACTGATATCAAACAGCTTGCAAAATTCCTTGAAATGTAACAATTTGGCCCACCAGCCTGTGTGAACTGCCTTCAGCACACCGCTACTTTTCTCTGTTATAATAATGCCGCATCATATCATACCATGGCTGAGTTTGAGGACTAGCTTCTATTTAGCCTTCCTAAAAATATAGACTAATGGCATCTACTGATTTTTTCCATGGAACACTCTAAATATTTTTCAAGCTCCGAAAGAACTACTGTGATTTATTCATTTATTTCCAGAAAGAAACTAAAGTAAGTGAATTAGTGACATAGAATTTCCCCTTCTGAAAGCCAGTGTGCCTTTATGACAAAAAGTTGTACTTATCAGGTTTTCAAGCATTCTACCCTGTAACACAGACTTCACTGGCTTGTCTGATGTGGGAAGTCTTAGACTCACCCACCTGGGGTACCCAAAGTGACACTTGCACTCCTCCTGGATGGAAGCCACTATATCTATTAGGTAAAAGTTAAAGCGGACATAAGCCTAAACATTGGCAATCTGGACCATTTGTGAGAAAGTTCTTTTCTAGGTCAAAGTCCAAATGGCAGACATACAACTTGGTGCCTTTAGAGAACATGGTTTACAATTACTACAGTCACCACTACCAAATCCTATAACTTAGGTTACTGCCAGATTTTTCTAGGCAGCCAAATCTAGCCTGGAGCAGGAAGAAGAAGGAACCTTCCTCAGAACACAAATGCCATGAATACTAATCCTGGAGGTCTCTGCCTTGTCCAGATGCTGCCAGCTGTGTGAGGATTCATTTTGAGACACCAGATGTTAGGGGTGGAGGAATTATGATGGGAGGGAAGGGTTAGGCAGAGTCCCAAGAGATGAGATGGTTGATCAGAACAGCAGTGACCTGGGAGGCAACAGTGGTTGATAGTGGCCATATACAAGCAGATGAAGATTACATTAATTTACACCCTTATTTCTAGATTTGACCATAGACATCCTGTGAATTAGTGACATTTCCTTGGCTAATGGGAATTGTAGCCATAGAAAAATTCTTTCTTAATGGGAAGGAAATGAATGAAAACTTAGCAGTTTTCCTAATAGTATACTAAAAACGACATGCAAAATTTGTTTTAACTATTTGGGTAGTTTTTACTAGAAGATCTTCTGGTTTTTAAAAACTTTGTATGTCTTCAAAACTTGGCTACATTTTGTAAGAGTCAGCTTACTTAGAAAAATATAAAAAGCAAATGGGAGCTTTACTAGATATTATAAACTCAGTGAAAACTCTGTATATGTAACTAATGTTTACTTTGTAAAATGTTACTCTATGGTAAAGTTGCAACTAAATGGCTACTATATCTTAGATTTCAACAATTCTGAGAGATGCTGGTTTGAACAGGATAATGCTAACAGACAAAGGAAAACTTTTGTTAAGGAAAGAATTACAACTTTGCATATTCTAGTTATATTAAGCATCAGTAGAAGACCACATTCCACAAGTATTAGAACAGGAAACAAACCTGAAAGACAGGCTTTTCTTTCCTATTGTTCTCATATTTTCATGTGATTTATTTCCTGAGTTTTCCTTCTTCTGCTTGCTCAAGCTAAAAGGATTAACAAAATACCTTGCCTCTGCCTCACCCTGCGTGAGTCTCTGCAGAGGCGGGGTGTGGCTCACGTGTGCTTGCTTAGTGAGTGAGCCCCACAGTTGGAAGATTTATGCTGGAAAATAAAGACCTCAAGGGGTGGTGCTGGAATTTCCTTTTCCAAAGACATTCTCCCTACCCTGGGAGGAAAAGCGTCTGTAATTTTGCTCTACTTCATTTCATAAGCAAAACAAAGTACTCATCCATAGTATTAAAACTCTAAAAACTGCTATAAAATGAATAATCTTTAATTTATTGACCAAAATCTACAGAGAACAGTCCTTAAAGACATCTTTTATATGACTGCCCAATTTATACAAAATAATTGCTTCCAGTAAGGCCCAAATCTTTGTTTTGTTAACCATCACATCCATCCCTAGAAACTAACAAAATTTGCCTGGCAAATAGAGGGTACTGAATACATAGATGATAAATTTAAAATAAGCATTTATGTTATCTCCTTAATGGTAACTTCCAAGTATGGACAAAAAAAAAATCTGGGAATACATGTACAATTTTGGTAATAATATAGAATGTTGACTCCATAGCAAGAGAATATCGAGTCTGTCTGTGATTGTAAATTTTCTTTTGTATGCCCCTCTGAAATAATCATCTACTCATTCAACTAGAATTGACTGAGGACTTCCCATGGGCGTGGTACCTCTAGCACATGGGCATAAGGATAAGTGAGGTATGGACTCTCCTGTGGCGGAGGTCATAGTATGGGTACGGTGGAGGGTGGGTGTTGCAGCCTACAAATACATGATCCTAACAGTGGAGGAAGAGAAGTTTGTTCCTCCAGCTGGGAGTGGTGACTCATGCCTGTAATCCCAGCACTTTGGGAGGCCGAGGTGGGCGGATCACCTGAGGTCAGGAGCTCCAGACCAGCCTGGCCAACATGGTGAAACCCTGTCTCTACTAAAAATACAAAAATTAGCCAGGCGTGGTGGTGCACTCCTGTAATCTCAGCTACTTGGGAGGCTGAGGCAGGAGAATCACTTGAACCCAGGAGGTGGAGGTTGCAATGAGCTGAGGTTGAGCCATTGCATTCCAGCCTGGGCAACAGAGTGAGACTCTGTCTCAAAAAGAAATAAATAAATAAAAATAAAAATAAAAAAGAAGAAGTTTGTTCCTCCAAGTGCTAGGGATGCCCAGTAGGTTAGTACAGAGAAGGCTCTGAACTTCAGCAAATTACTAAATCCACATTTTTGCCATACAGAGGTGCTCATTCATTCTGAAGGTGCCCCAAGATTGTGAAGTGCTTCCTGAATTAAAGAAAGATTAAATTCTAATAGTATGTGGTCAGAATTAACTGTATTTGTTTGTTTATTGCTTGCAGCTTTTTTTGCTTGTTTTTTGTTTTTGAGACAGGGTCTTGCTCTGTGGCCCAGGCTGGAGTGCAGTGGTATAATCATTGCTCACTGTAGCCTTGAACTCCTGGGCTCAAGCAATCCTCCCACCTCAGCCTCCAGAGTAGCTGGGACTATGGGTGCCTGCCACCATGCCCAGCTAATTATTTGTAATTTTTTTTTTTTTGTAGAGATAGGGTCTCACTATATTGCCCAGGCTTGCTTACAGCTTTTTGAAGAATAAGTTATGGACCCTAAAATGTACCCATTTAAAGCAAACAGTTCAATAAGTTTTAATAAACATGTAGTCCAACCAACAGCACACTCAAGTGTCAGAAAACTTTGAGAACCCTAAGGTACTCCATCATGTCCTTTTGCAGTTAATTCCTGTTTCACATCCCTGTACCACCCTTGGCATTAGGGAACTGCCAACCTGCTTTCCATGTCCATACTTTTGATTTATCTAAAATTTCTTACAAATGGAATAATATTATGTACAGTTTTTTTTAATCTGGCTTGTTTCATATGTTTTTGATATTCATCCATGTTGTTCTGTGTATCTGTATTTTGTTCCTTTTTGTTCTAGGTTGCCTTCCATTGTATGGCTATACAAAAGTTTGTTTATCTATTTACCAGTTAATGGGCATTTGGGATGTAACTGTATTTCACTGTATTCCTGCTCCATGAAAAGACTTTGGGTCTATATTGTGTTACATATATGCTAGTTCTATATTAATAATAACTCATTGATTGGTTCACCACTCAACAAATATTTATTATGCATCTCCTTTTTACCAGTCTTTGTTCTAGGTACTTAGGAGACAGAATTATACAAAATACAAAAACACCTGCACTCATAGAGCTTCCATTCTAATGGAATGACAGAAAATAAGCAGTAAACATAATAAATCAGTAAACTTTATAACAATTTAGAAGATGAAAAGTGCTATGAAATTCAGAAGAGTAAGAGAGATTGGACTGGCATGTGGTGTTCACAGTAGTCCTCACTGAGAAGATAATGTTTAAGCAAAAACACAAAGGAGGTAATGGAGTTAACCATATGGCTATCTGGGGGAGAGGTGTTCCAAGAAGAAAGACCAGTTAATATAAAGACAGGAGCATGGCATATGTTTGAGGAATCCAGGGGAAATGGTGTGGTTGGAGTACATAGAATAAGAGAGGCAAAGATGAGGAGAAGGAGATTATAACCACATAGGACCTTGCAGTTAACTATAAAGACTTTGGGCCAGGTGCAGTGGCTCAGACCTGTAATCTCAGCACTTTGGGAGGCCGAGGCAGGCGGATCATGATGTCAGGAGTTCAAGACCAGCCTGACCAACGTGGTGGAACCCCATCTCTACTAAAAATACAAAAATCAGCTGGGGCATGGTGGCGCATTCCTGTAATCCCAGCTACTCGGGAGGCTGAGGCAGGAGAATTGCTTGAACCTGGAACCGGGAGGTGGAGGTTGCAGTGAGTTGAGATCGTGCCACTGTACTCCAGCCTGGGCTACAGAGTGAGACTCCATTTCAAAAAAAAAAAAAAAAGGCCTTGGCCTTCTTCTCCTCCAAAGAATCACAACTCCTCGCCAGCAAGGGAACAAAAATGGATGGAGAATGAGTTTGATGAATTGATAGAAGTAGGCTTCAAAAGGTGGGTAATAAACTCCTCTGAGCTAAAGGAGCATGTTCTAACCCAATGCAAGGAAGCTAAGAACCTGGAAAAAAGGTTAGAGGAATTGCTAACTAGAATCACCAGTTTAGAGAAGAACATAAATGACCTGATGGAGCTGAAAAACACAGCACAAGAACTTCATGAAGACACACAAGTATCAATAGTTGAATTGATCAGGCAGAAGAAAGGATATCAGAGATTGAGGATCAACATAATGAAACAAAGTGTGAAGACCAAAATTAGAAAAAAAAGAATAAAAGGGAATGAACAAAGCCTCCAAGAAATATGGGACTATGTGAAAAGACCAAACCTACGTTTGAATGGTCTACCTGAAAGTGACGGGGAGAGTGAAACCAAGTTGGAAAACACTCTTCAGGATATTATCCAGGGGAACTCTCCCAACCTAACAAGACACGCCAACATTCAAATTCGGGAAATACAGAGAACACCACAAAGACACTCCTCGAGAAGAGCAACCCCAAGACACGTAATTGTCAGATTCACTAGGGTTGAAATGAAGGGAAAATGTTAAGGGCAGCCAGAGAGAAAGGTCGGGTTACCCACAAAAGAAGCCCATCAGACTAACAGCGGATCTCTCTGCATAAACCCTACAAGCCAGAGGAGAGTGGGGGCCAATATTCAACATTCTTAAAAGAATTTTCAACCCAGAATTTCATATCCAACCAAACTAAGCTTCATAAGCAAAGGAGAAATAAAATCCTTTACAGACAAGCAAATGCTGAGAAATATCACGACCAGGCTGCCTTACAAGAGTTCCTGAAGGAAGTACTAAATACGGAAAGGAAAAACTGGTACCAGCCACTGCAAAAACATACCAAATTGTAAAGCCCATCGACACTATGAACAAACTGCATCAACTAACAGGCTATATAACTAGCTAGCATCATAATGACAGGATCAAATTAACACATAACAATATTAACCTTAAATGTAAACAGACTAAATGCCCCAATTAAAAGACACAGATTGGCAAGTTGGATAAAGAGCCAAGATTTATCAGTGTGCAAAGATACACATAGGCTCAAAATAAAGGGATGGAGGAATATTTACCAAGCAAATGGAAAGAAAGAAAAAAAAAAAGCAGGGGTTGCAATCCTAGTCTCTGATAAAACAGACTTTAAACCAACAAAGATCAAAAGAGACAAAGAAGGCCATTACATAATGGTAAAGGGATCGATGCAACAAGAAGAATTAACTATCCTAAATATATATGCACAAAATACAGGAGCACCCTGATTTATAAAGCAAGTTCTTAGAGACCTACAAAGAGACTTAGACTCCCATGCAATAATAGTGGGAGACTTTAACACCCCACTGTCGATATTGGACAGATCAACGAGACAGAATATTAACAAGGATATTCAGGACTTGAACTCAGCTCTGGACAAAGCAGACCTAATAGATATCTGCAGAACTCTACACCCCAAATCAGCAGAATATATATTCTTCTCAGCACCACATTGCACCTATTCTAAAATTGACCACATAATTGGAAGTAAAACACTCCTCAGCAAATGTAAAAGAACAGAAATCACAACAAACTGTCTCTCAGAACACAGTGCAATCAAATTAGAACTCAGGATTAAGAAACTTACTCAAAACCGCACAACTACATGGAAACTGAACAACCTGCTCCTGAATGACTACTGGGTAAATAACGAAATTAAGGCAGAAATAAATAAGTTATTTGAAACCAATGAGAAAAGAAGACACAACACACCAGAATCTCTGGGACACAGCTAAAGCAGTGTGTAGAGGGAAATTTATAGCACTAAATGCCTACAGGAGAAAGCAGGAAAGATCTGAAATTGACACCCTAACATCACAATTAAAAGAACTAGAGAAGCAAGAGCAAACAAATTCAAAAGCTAGCAGAAAACAAGAAATAACCAAGACCAGAGCAGAACTGAAGGAGAAAGAGAAATGAAAAACCCTTCAAAAAATAAATGAATCCAGGAGCTGGTTTTTTGAAAAGATTAACAAAATAGACCACTACCAGACTAATAAAGAAGAGAAGAGAGAAGAATCAAATAGACACGATAAAAAATGATAAAGGGGATATTACCACTGATCCTACAGAAATACGAACTACTATCAGAGAATACTATAAACACCTCTATCCAAATAAACTAGAAAATCTGGAAGAAATAGATAAATTCCTGTACACATACATCCTCCCAAGACTAAACCAGGAAGAAGTCGAATCCCTGAATAGACCAATAACAAGTTCTGAAATTGAGGCAGTAATTAATAGCCTACCAACCAAAAAACAGCCCAGGACCAGACAGATTCAGAGCCGAATTCTACCAGAGGTACAGAGAGGAGCTGGTACCATTCCTTATGAAATTATTCCAAACAATAGAAAAAGAGGGACTCCTCCCTAACTCATTTTATGAGGCCAACATCATCCTGATACCAAAACCTGGCAGAGACACCACAAAAAAGAAAATTTCAGGCCAATAGACCTGACGAACATAGATGCAAAAATCCTCAATAAATACTGGCAAACCGAATCCAGCAGCACATCAAAAATCTTATCCACCACGATCAAGTCGGCTGCATCCGTGGGATCCAAGGCTGGTTCAAGATACGCAAATCAATAAATGTAATCCATCACATAAACAGAACGAATGACAAAAAACACATGATTATCTCAATAGATGCAGAAAAGGCCTTTGACAAAACATCCCTTCATGCTAAAAATGCTAAATAAACTAGGTATTGATAAAACGTATCTCAAAATAATAAGAGCTATTTATGATAAACACACAGCCAATAGCATACTGAATAGAAAAAGCTGGAAGCATTCCCTTTGAAAACCGGCACAAGACAAGGATGCCCTCTCTCACCACTCCTATTCAACATTGTATTGGAAGTTCTGGCCAGGGCAATAAGGCAAGAGAAAGAAATAAAGCGTATTCAAATAGGAAGACAGGAAGTCAAATTGTCTCTGTTTGCAGATGACATGATTTGATTGTATATTTAGAAAACTCCATCGTCTCAGCCCAAAATCTCCTTAAGCTGATAAGCAACTTCAGCAAAGTCTCAGGATATAAAATCAATGTGCAAAAATCATAAGCATTCCTATACATCAATAACAGACAAACAGAGAGCCAAATCATGAGTGAACTCCCATTCACAATTGCTACGAAGAGAATAAAATACCTAGGAATCCAACTTACAAGGGATGTGAAGGACCTCTTCAAGGAGAACTGCAAATCACTGCTCAAGGAAATAAGAGAGGACACAAACAAATGGAAAAGCATTCCATGCTCACGGATAGGAAGAATCAATATCATAAAAATGGCCATACTGTCCAAAGTAATTTATAGATTCAATGCTATCCCCATCAAGCTACCATTGACTTCCTTCAAAGAATTTTTAAAAAACTACTTTAAATTTCATATGGAACCAAAAAAGAACTTGTACAGCCAAGACAATCCTAAGCAAAAAGAACAAAGCTGGAGGCATCACACTACCTGACTTCAAACTATACTACAAGCCTACAGTAACCAAAACAGCATGGTACTGGTACCAAAACAGATATATAGACCAATGGAACAGAACAGAGGCCTCAGAAATAATGCCACACATCTACAACTATCTGATCTCTGACATATCTTACAAAAACAAGCAATGGAGAAAGGATTCCCTACTTAATAAATGGTGTTGGGAAAACTGGCTAGCCATATGCAGAAAACTTAAACTGGGCCCCTTCCTTACACTTCTTACAAAAATTAACTCAAGATGGATTAAAGACTTAAATGTAAGACCTAACACCATAAAAACCCTAGAAGAAAACCTAGGCAATACCATTCAGGACATAGGCATGGGCAAAGACTTCATGACTAAAACACCAAAAGCAATGGCAACAAAAGCCAAAATTGACAAATGGGATCTAATTAAACTAAAGAGTTTCTGCACAGTGAAAGAAACTCTCAGCAGAGTGAACAGGCAACCTACAGAATGGGAGAAAACTTTTGCAATCTATCCATCTGACAATCCAGAATCTACAAATATCTTAAACAAATTTACAAGAAAAAACAAACGATCCCATCAAAAAGTGGGCAAAGGATATGAACAGACATTTCTCAAAAGAAGACATTTATGCGGCCAACAAACATATGAAAGAAAACTCATCATCACTGGTCATTAAAGAAATGCAAATCAAAACCACAATGAGAAACTATCTCACGCCAGTTAGAATGGCGATCATTAAAAAGTCAGGAAACAACTGATGCTAGAGAGGATGTGGAGACATGGGAATGCTGTTACACTGTTGTTGGGCATGTAAATTAGTTCAAACATTGTGGAAGACACTGTGGTGATTCTTCAAGGATCTAGAACCAGAAATACCAACTGACCCAGCAATCCCATTACTGGATATATACCCAAAGGATTAGAAATCATGCTGCTATAAAGACACATGCACACTTATGTTTATTGCAGCACTCTTCACAATAGCAAAGACTTGGAACCAAGCCAAATGTACATCAATGATAGACTGGATAAAGAAGATGTGGCACATATACACCATGGAATACTATGCAGCCATAAAAAAGGATTAGTTCATGTCCTTTCCAGGGACATGGATGAAGCTGGAAATCATCATCCTCAGCAAATTCACACAGGAACGGAAAACCAAACACCACATGTTCTCACTCATAAGTGGGAGTTGAACAATGAGAATACATGGACATAGAGAGGGGAATATCACACACTGGGGCCTGTTGGGGGGTGGGTTGGGGGCCTAGGGGAGGGATGGCATTAGGATAAATACCTAATGTAGATGACGGGTTTATGGGTGCAGCAAACCACCATGGCACGTATATACCTATGTAACAAACCTGCACATTCTGCACATGTATCCCAGAACTTAAAGTATAATAAAATAAAAATAATAAAAAATACTTTAGCTTTTACTACGAGTGCGATAAGGTTGCAATGACAGTTTCGAACAAAGTAATAACATGATCTGGCTTTTGTTTTAAAAATCACTGTGGCTTCTGAGTAGAGAACAGAGGAGACAACATTAGAAGCAAAGAGACCAGGAGAGACTACAGGAATAATCCAGACTAGAAATGATAGTGGCTTAGACCAGGTTGGTAGCAGTGGGTGTAATGAAATGCATCTGGATTCTGGGTTCATTTTGAAAACAGAACCAATATTCCCTATGGATTGAATGTGGGGTGTGGGAGACAAAAGATGATGGAAGGAAGACTTCAAAATTTTTTTCTGAGCAACTGAAAAGATCAAATTGCCATTACTTAAAACTAGCACAACAGTGAGTGGAGTGGATTTGGAATAGAAAATTAGAAGTTCAGTTTTGAGATGTCTGCTAGACTTCCAAATACAGAATAAAAACAATCCCATGTGTCGCCAAGGGAAAGAACAAATCAATGTATACCTAAACACATCCTAGTGAAACTGAGCAGCAGAAATGTAGAGAAAATTTAGAAAGCAGTAGACAGAAAAGGCAAATCCCACTTTAAGGAATCATAATAAATCCAAGTCAATGAAAAACTATTTTTTCTTACTGTTTTGAAGAAGCAACTGTCAACTTAGAATTCTATATCCAGGTAAACACTCATTCACTAAATCAATCATTCACTAAAAGTAATTAATCACTGAAAACATCTACAGGATATTCCTCAGCAAGAAAGAAAATGAACCCAGGCCAGGTGCGGTGGCTCATGCCTGTAATCCCAGCACTTTGGGAGGCCGAGGCTGGCAGATCACTTGAGCTCAGGAGTTCAGATGAGCTTGGCCAACATGGTGAAACCCCATCTCTACTGAAAATACAAGAAAATAGCCGGGTGTGGTGGCAGGTGCCTGTAATCCCAGCTACTTGGGAGGCTGAGTCAGGGGAATCACTTGAACCAGGGAGGCGGAGGTTGCAGTGAACTGAGATTGCACCACTGCACTCCAGCCTGGGTGACAGAGCAAGACAGTGTCTCAAAATAATAATAATAAAATAAAATAAAAAGAAAGAAAGAAAATGAACCTAGAGGTAGGGGTGGTATGCATGAAACAACAGTGAGCACAGAAAGTGAGGACATGATGGTGAATTTAATAAACTATCGGCTCTGCAAATGAGGAAGTAGTGAAGTTTTAACATGTATGTTAAAGTCCTGATTTTGATCAGAGGAAAGATATATGTACTAAATAATTTTATACTTTGTTAGAAAAAGTAACTGTTTCAAATAGTAAGAAAGATATAACTATAAGCTTCCAAATCACTAAACAAAAGAAGGGGATTAAAGAAAGCTTCACTAATCCAAATAATGAGAAAATGAAAGAAAATTGAAGAAGAGCATGCTTAAAAAGATGACACAAATTTAGATGGCAATGTAAGTCCAAATTAGTAATCTCAATAAATATGAAAGGAATAAGCTTTCTTATCTAATGACAAAGACTAAAAAATTGTGAGCAGCAGAAACATAGTACATCTCTTTATCTGTCATTTTTAGAAGACACACCCCAAACAGCAAAAGCTGAAAATAAAAGTATGAAAAATATTTACTAAGCAAATTCTTACCAAAAGAAAATTTGTAATCTCAATATTAATAATAGATAAATTAAAACTGAAGGTAAAATAACAAATAGCATAGAGGGACGTATTATATAGTGTAATGACAAAAATTATAATCTAACAGGATGTTCAAATTATTATCTCATATATTCCTGACATCAGAACCATATATATATCTGAAGCAAAAACTAACAGAATTTCAATGATAAATGGACAGATCCACAATAATAAGGAGAGATTTTTAACATACCATCAAAAACTAATAGATCATGAAAACAAAATATTTTTAAGGTCATGAATTTAAACAATCCCATTGACAAGCTTGATGTAATAGACAAACGTGTAGAGACTTGTACTCAAGAAAATGGCAACTGTACATTGATTTAACACTAGATCATAACAGAAATCTCAATAAATTTTAAGTAATTCATATTAAGTAATCCCTGATCTCTGACCATAATGTAATTAAATTAAAAATCAACAGGAAAACCTGGTTAAAAACAGAAATAAAAACCCCTCCCACACATTTTTAGAAACTGAAAGAAACATACTCCTAAGTAACACAAGAAAATCCAATTGTAACATAAAATATTTAGAACTAAACAACAATGAAAGCACTATAAAACATGTAGAATTAAGCTAATGTGGTAATTAGAGCTATATTTAAAGCTTTAATCGCATTTATTTAAAAAAACAAAGAAAAGATCTATTCAGGGAAAGATAATCACACAAATGAATTAGGTCAATATTAAATGATAAAGCTAAAAAGGGAAAGAAAAGAAAAAAGAACAGAGTAAAAAACAAAATGATAAAAACAAGGGCATCAATGAAACAGGATCTTAAAATCAAGAGAAGCGATTCAATGCTTTGGGATATTCAGTACTTCATTCATCCACGGGAAGGGCAAGGCTTCACTCAGCATGTTGAGAGAGTGCTCTGCATCTTTGAATGAAAAATGTAATTGGAAGAACTTAAAACAGAGTTACCATGTGACCCAAAAATATCATTACTGGGTATATACTCAAAGGGAAATAGATCACTATAGCAAAAAGACACATGCACTCGTATGTTCATCACTGCGCTATTCACAATAGCAGAGACATGGAATCAACCTAGGTGCTCATTAGTGGGGGGCTGGCTAGAGAAAACGTGGTACAAATACACCAGGGAATATTATACAGCCATAAAAAAGAATGAAATAATGTCCTTGGCAGCAACATGGATGCAGCTGGAGATCATATCCTAAGCAAATTAATACAGGAACAGAAAACCAAATATCACATGTTCTCACTTATAAGTGGGAGCTAAACATTGAGCACACATGGACATAAACATGAGAACAATAGACACTGTGTACTATAGGGGGAAAGGAGAAGAATGTGGGTTGAAAAACTACCTGTTGGGTACTCTGCTCACTGTCTGGGTGCAATATACACCCATATAACAGTCCTCCATACATACCCCCTGTATCAAAAATAAAAGCCGAAATTAAAGAAAAAAAGAAAAAACTAATTGTAATATAGGTGAAGACAATTCACAACTCAAGATGAAAAACAAAACTGCCTGGTAGTCATAAGAACTGAAACATCCCTAGTAGGAAGGTGAATTTAAATATTACTGTTTTGCATTCAGGGAAAAATACAGATGCATTTTTAGTGTTGTTTAAAACACTTTCATTATTCAATAGGTCAGCATTTTATAACTAAAAACAGATGAAGAACTCCTACCCACTACTTATTTTTACTTTCTGAAGAGTAAATAGATATCTGTAATATTTTTTATTTGTAGTACAATGATATCTTTAAAACTCCAAACGACATCTTAAGGGAATAACAAACAAAATAAGTAGTTTCTTATATTTAACAGGCTTAACTTCAACTCTTCTTTTATGTTCCTTGTATTTTAAAATAGGGGAAAAAGGCTATAAAGTTATTTCCTAAAACACACTTAGTTTTATTAGAACTTAAATCTAAGAAATGCCTCCAAGTAAAACAGCTCTCTAGGGTAAGTTGTGCATATTGAAGAGGCTTTTTAATATAAAATGGATTTCAGTAACTGCAAATTACTTCTCAATTAGGGAATGTTGACACATTCTCCAAACAGGTGATAAAGATGGGAGCTGAGAAAGGGGGAGGAGCAATGAAGCTTGCAGGTGCTCTGACTTAATCTTTCATCAAAACAAGATTTATTCAGGGAGAAATCATGTAATCACACAATTAAGAAGTACATATACAAAATGTGCTTGGAATATTGCCATTTTAAATCCACACACCACCCTCCAATGCAATGAGGGTCTTTTGCTGAAGGGTTTTCATTCCTTCAAATTTTCCAGGTAGAGAACTTGCAATTTTGAGAATGCACAAGGGAAAATTTTAGGTCAGGTGCAGTGGCTCATGCTTGTAATCCCAGCACTTTTGGAGGCTAAGGCAAGCGAATCACATGAGGCCAGGAGTTCGACATCAGCCTGGTCAACCTGGTGAAACCCCTTCTCTACCAAAAATACAAAAAATTAGCCAGGTGTGGTGGTGCATGCCTGTAGTCCCAGCTACTTGGGAGGTTGAGTAGCTTCCCTTTGAACCTGGGAATAGGAGGTTGTAGTGAGCCGAGATTGTGCCACATTCCAGCTTGGGTGACAGAGCGAGACTGTCTCAAAAAAAAAAAAAAAAAAGAAAGAAAATTTTAGAAAAGGGCCAAATATACGATAAGAAACAATCTTTACCTAAAAGCTTTTTTATTTTATTTGCAAAATTATTGTTATACTTTGATATATTTATTTATTTACTTTATAGGATAAAGTGCTCTAGATTTTGTTTTGCTCTAAATATTCTAAAACCCACATGAAGCCCCAGATTCCACTGCATTTTAGATTATTGGATTTCTTCTTTATAGATGTGTTACAGTGTTTTCTTGTGAACCAGTAACACATGCAGTGATTTGTTTCTACAAACCAACACTGAATACTATTATATTTAACTACATGCATTAATAAAACAGTCAACATTAATATGCTTTTCTCACCTGGGTCTGTGACTTTAGGTGATAATTTTTACTTTGTTCCCACCTTAAGTATTATCTTACTTCATCTAGAGTTTTTCATTGTATGCAAATTTTACTATGAATTTTTTATGAATATTTTACTTGTATTCCATTATTTATGTCAGTATAGAAATAGCTAGTATCTGAAAACTGATATTGCCATTTGAAGAGTGAGACTTTACTTCACAGCTTGCCAACACTGCAGCTACTTAAAATTTGTGGGTTATTTTTCTTCCCATCTTCTATTTAGATTTTTCTAAAGCTTCAGTTCTCAAGCCTCTGTTTGTCTCTGTATTCTATTACCATCCAAGGGACACATCCTTCCTTGAGGTTTTATTTTCTTTCTACTTGGGTTGATTAACTCTCAATATCTGGCCTGTACTTCTCCTATAATTTGTTTTCTAAGGAGCGTGCCACTTGGATATCAAGTTCTCTGGGCCCTTAATTTATGTATTTCCATAGCAAATTCCTCAGTGGAGTTTATTGTGCAGCGTTTCCTCATCTGTCTGGACTGAATGTTATTTGGAGGCCATGTTTCATTTACTACTGAAACACCAGCACAGTCAGTGCACGGGTAAGTGCTCAGTAGGTATTTGTTTTATACATGAATGAATGAATAAATGAACCTGATCCGTATCAATACACTGCTTATGTCTGATATGGTTTGGCTGTGTCCCCACCCAAATCTCATCTCCAATTCCCGCATGTTGTGGGAGGGACCTGGTGGGAGGCAATTGAATCATGGGGGAGTCTCTTTCCTGTGCTGTTCTTGTGATAGTGAATATGTCTCATGGATCTGATGGTTTTAAAAACGGGAGTTTCCCTGCACAAGCTCTCTCTTTGCCTGCTGCCATCCATGTAAGATGTGACTTGCTCCTCCTTGCCTTCTGCCATGATTGTGAGGCCTCCCTAGCCATGTAGAACTCTAAGTCCAATAAATCTTTTTTTTTTTTTTGTAAATTGCTCGGTCTTGGGTATGTCTTTATCAGCAGCATGCAAATGGACTAATACAAGGTCTGTGGGTACCAGGAGAAATAGGAAAAGGAGATTGAGGATTTATTGAAAGTATGGAGAGCAGCTTTACTGCTAGGCCTACCAGTAGTAAGCAGTATTGTCAATAGAACACCATTTACAAATGAGCACTTAAGTTTTTTAATGCAGTTACTGAGAAAACACCAGATCTGAATATTACCATAATGACATTTAATATGTACCTACTAAATACATACATTTAAGTTTTTAGTGTTCCCAGTTAAAGTTCTGTTCAACTTCTCTTTTAATGTTACTGGCCTTTGTCTTTTGTTTAAAAATTGATTTGGTTGAAATACACCAGTGCTAAAGCTAATCAGGAACATTCATTACCTGACAAATCACTGTGTATGGATGAACAAACTGGAAGGGAGTTCTAGTTTCCTCTGCTTTTGGAGGAAGGAAATATTTGACTAACTGAGGTACTACAATAAATGCTTCTTACCATTGGGAGCATGGTGGACAGATGCGAAGGTAGACCCCAGGTAATCCACCTTTGTGTGATCCCCTCCCCTTGAGAGGGCACGTCTGTCTTGCTAGGGGACACTGGTTCTTCACCTGGCTTTAAAGAAGCAAGCTGCCATGTTGTGAGCTGCCACATGGAAAGGACAAGGAACAGAGGGCAACCTCCCACTCACAGCCAGCAAGAAACTGAGCCCTCAGTCTGGCATTCTGTAAGGAATGGCGTGCTGCCCAGTGACCACATGCACTTCCAGGTGTATCCTTCCTCAGTCAAGCCTTGGATGAGACGACATCGCTATTGACACCTTGACTGCAGCTTCATGAGACCCTGACACCCTCAGCAGAGGGTTTTTATACAGCTGTACAGTGAGTTTGTGTCTTAAGCTACGTGTTGCCACAAAACAGTAAAAAAGTTTAAAAAATTTTTAAAGTTTATAAAGTAAAAAAGTTACAATAAGCTAAGGTTAATTTATTATTAGGAAAAGAAATTTTAAATATAAATTTAGTGTTGGCTAAGTGTACAGTGTTTATAAAGTCTATAGTGGTGTAGAATAATATCCGAGGCTTTCACATTCACCCATCACTCACTCACAGACTTACCTAGAGCAACCTCCAGTCCTGCAAGCTCCATTCATGGTAAGTGTCCTATACAAGTGTGCCATTTTTTATCTTTTTTTTTTTTTTTGAGACAGAATCTTGCTTTGTCGCCCAGGCTGGAGTGCAGTGGCATGATCTCAGCTCACTTCAGCCTCCACCTCCTGGGTTCAAGCGATTCTCCTGCCTCAGCCTCAGAGCAGCTGAGATTATAGGCACACGCCACCCTGACTGGCTAAGTTTTGTATTTTTAGTAGAGATGAGGTTTCACCATGTTGGTTAGGCTGGTCTTGAACTCTTGACCTCAAGTGATCCTGCCACCTTGGCCTCCCGAAGTGCTGAGATTACAGGCAGAGCCACTGTGCCCAACCCCATTTTTTGTTTGTTTGTTTTTTAATCTTTACACTATAGTTTTGCTATACCTTTTCTATGTTTAGATATATGTTTAGATACACAAATGCTTACCATTGTGTTATAATTGTCTGTAGTATTCAGTGCAGTAACATGCTGCACAGATTTGTAGCTTGGGAGAAATAAGCTATACCATACAGGCTAGGTTGTATAGTAGGCTATTCCATCCAGGTTTGTGTAAATACACTCTATCATGTTTACACAATGACAAAATCACTTAACAACACACCTCAGATTGTATCCCTGTCTTTAAGCAATGCATGGTTGTACTTTATTGAAAAAAATCTGTTGGGAAAAAGAGACTGAGTGCTGTAATTCGTTTTCAAATACTGCACAGGAGAACCTTATCATTAAGGAGGTCAACTTCAGGTTAAGTTTTAAGTTCATATTTAAGTTTCACCTGAATTTCCCTTGTTATTTTGAAGGTGTATTTCTATATTTGTACCCAAATTTATTTTAAAATCACATTTGTTGTTGAAGCTCAGGTTAGTCTGGCAGTTTCTGTAATGTTAAACATACACCTACCCTATGACTCAGAAATTCTACTTGTCATTTATTCAGCAGAAATAAAAACATATATCCATAAAAAGACCAGTTTAGGAATGTTCATAGCAGCTTTGTTCATAATAGCCCCAAACTGGACAGGCCAAACGTCCCTCAACAGAAGAGTGGGTAAATAAATTGTGGTATGTCCATTAATGGAATACTACTCAGCAATAAAACACTGTGATGTGCTGCCTGGACCCCCCCTCAGAAATAAAGGGATTATTTCCCCTGGCTGCTAGGAGTGCTGCTGGAAGACAGCCCTCAGCTGTCAGCTTTTTATAAGGAGAACTTCCCTGCCTGAAAGCTGCAGGCTTGCCCGAGATACCACCTTCCTGTAGAAGGAGCCCACATCCAATGCCTGATCAACACGGGGCAAGCATCAAGGTCCCCACACCCCACCTTGAGATAACTGACAGACAATCTCACGCCAGTACCCCCACTGGGATGCACTGAGGCTGGGGCTGGAGCTGCCTCACAGCTCTATTCCCCAATCTGCTCAATCTGACTTCTTTCCCTGCCTTTCAAAAGATGTGGCTTCTAAGAGAACTCCTTTATCAATGCCCTGCGTGTTCATCTCTGTCTCTTCCCAGGGAATACAACCTGCGAGAAACTACTCATAAAACCAAGAAAATGGATGACCTTCAAAACCATTTTCCTGAATGTAAGAAACCAGACACAAAAGAGTACATATTCTATGACTGATGAAGTTCTAGGATTGGAAAAACACGTACTGGGGAGAAATCAGATCAGTGTTTGCCTCGGTGGGGACTGACTGGGAAGGGCATGAAGGAACTTTTTTCAGGGGTTGGAAATATTCTACATCTTGATAGGGGTGTGGAGTGCATGGCTGTATGAAATTGACAAAACTCTGAATTGTTCACTGTACGTACATTGTACCACAATTTTTTTTTTTACTTAAATTCTGCGATACATGTGCAGAATGTGCAAGTTTGTTACATAGGTATACATGTGCCATGGTGATTTGCTCCACCTATCAACCCGTCATCTAGGTTTTAAGCCCCGCATGCATTAGGTATTTGTCTTAATGCTCTCCCTCCCCTTGCCCCCAACCCCCAAACAGGCCCCAGTGTGTGGTGTTCCCCTCCCTGCATCCATGTGTTCTCATTGTTCAACTCCCACTTATGAGTGAGAAGATGCAGTGTGTACCACAATTTTTGAAAAGTAAAAAATAAAAAGTAGCCACATCAAACTTAGTTCAAGTTGAACTTATGGTCGGCCATTCAACATTCAGAATATTTAAATTTTCGTGTGGCCAATCAAGCCTATGTTCACTTGAAACCTGGCAGATAGTTTTTTTGAAACTAAGTTTGGGAATTAACATGTCTATTGTGTTCATCTTTTTGCAGATTGCAAAACTAACAGACATGCTTTTTCTGTTTGAGTTATTAATTAAAATGCTTTGCTAATCAGTGATAACTCCAGAGGCTGGTGAAAAATCTTGATATTGCTTCTTCTATGATCACATCTATTCATTAATCAACACACTGGGTGTAATATTTACTCAACTACAATATTCATTCATCTACCTGTATCCTCATCTAGCATTGATGTCTCAGAGAATACTAGATCAGATTATAAAATCATAGACCAAACTTGCCCAACCTGCAGCCTGTGGGACGCACACAGCCCAGGATGGCTTTGAATGCAGCCCAAAACAAATACGTAAACTTTCTTAAAACACTATGAGATGTTCTTGCAATTAAAAAAAAAATCTCATCCACTATCATTAGTGTTAGTGTATTTTATGTGTGGCCCAAGACAATTCTACTTCCAATGTGGCCCAGGGAAGCCAAAAGATTGGACGCCCCCGTAACTGTTACAGCCAGGAAAGACTTGAGAGATCTCTCAGTTTGCAGACAAGAAAGCTTAGGCTCACAGGAGGTAACTGAGTTGCCAAGGTCAGAGGAAGTCCCTGGTCTGGACAGGAATGGACTGACCCCATACCCCACGGCATGTCCCACCAGACAATCCTGCTAGAAGTCTCTGTGCCTGTTATTTCCTCTGCAGTTTGGCTTGGAGAAGAAAGTCAATGAGTGTATTTTATCCCACGATTTACCCTTCCCTCCACTGATGCTTCTTTTAAATATTTCCCCCGGTAATCACCTTAGGATAAGAAACTTAGTTCATGGAATAAAGAACTCTTTTTTGATCTTGACAGAGATCTAATTTTTGCCATCAACTAGGAGAAAATAATGTATCTGCTGCCCGTCTGTTTTCTTCTTTTTCTCACATGGCAATTCGTAGGAAGCAACTTTAGTGAAAACTATATTTGATTCTCAGTAGACAGGTTTGACTCAGAAACTGAGGACATTTTACTAAAAATTCCAAAGAACTTTCATGTGTATGGAGAGATAATAGCAAGTATGTGGTAATAGGTGCAAAGTAAATAACTAAGTCTGAAACGTGAATAGAAAGTAAATCATAAATGCAAACACTACATTGCAGTAATCTTTTTCTCTTTAGCCTTTTCTTACAAAATCTGTGGCTTCCGTACAGAGTCGTAAATCTTTGCTTTGGATGTTTTCTCTCTAAGAAACATCTGAGAAAGCAAGTGAAATCAAAGAAAGAATTAAAAATACAGAAAAAATCTATAATTAATGACATATTCCATATTCTCTAATCATCTATATTTTGTGATTTTTAAATATCTTCTTTATTGAAATATAATCCACATAGCATACAATTCACCAATTTAAAGTATACAGTGGAATGGTTTTTAGTATATTCATAGAGTTGTGTGACCATCACTACAATCAATTTTATGGTATTGTCATCAACCCAGTAAGAAACCCTATGCCCATTAGCATCACTCCCTGTTCCCCACAATTCCCCCAACCCTAGACAACCACTAATGTACTTTCTTTCTCTAGGAATTTGCCTATTCTGGACATTTCATATAAATAGAATCATACAACATTCATCCTGGTTTCTTTCACTTAGCATGATGTTTTCTTTTTTTCCTTTTTTTTGTTTTGAGACGGAGTTTCACTCCTGTTGCTCAGGCTGGAGTGCAGTGGCACGATCTCGGCTCACCGCAACCTCCTCCTCCCAGGTTCAAGCAATTCTCCTACCTCATCCTCCCAAGTAGCTGGGATTACAGGCATGTGCCATCACACCCGGCTAATTTTTTATTTTTAGTAGAGATGGGGTTTCTCCATGTTGGCCAGGCTGGTCTTGAACTCCTGACCTCAGGTGATCCACCCACCTCGGCCTCCCAAAGTGCTGGGATTACAGGCGTGAGCCACCGTGTCCAGCTAGCATGATGTTTTCAAGAGTCGTCCATGTTGTGGCATGTATCAATACTTCATTTAGTTTTTGTTTATTTGTAGAGACAAGGTCTTGCTCTGCAACCTAGGCGGGAGTGTGGTGGCATGATCATTGCTCACTGCAGCCTTGAACTCCTGGGCTTAAGCAGTCCTCCAACCTCAGCCTCCCAAGTCACTAGGACTACAGGCGTGCACCACCATGCTTGGCTAATTTTTTACTTTTTGTAGAGATGGAGTCTTGCTATGTTGCTCAGGCTGGTCTTGAACTCCAGGCCTCGAGTGATCCTCCCACCTCAGTCTCCCAAAGTGCCAAGATTACAGGTGTGAGCCACAGTATCCAGCCTTTATTTTTTTTAATTGGCAAATAATATTCTATTGAGTGGATATAGTATATTTTATTTATGAATTCATCAGTTTGATGAACATTTGGGTTGTTTCCACTTTTAGGCTGTTAAGAATAATGCTGCTCTGCACTTCATAGACAAGTTTTTGGTGAATATATGTTTTCATTTCTTTTGGGTATATACCTAGGAGTAGAATTGCTGTTCATATGGTAACTCTATGATTGATTGTTTGAGGAACTGCCAGAGTGTTTTCTAAAGTGACTATATCATTTTAAATTTCCACCATCAATTTCTCCAAATCCTTGCAAACACTTGTTATTACCTGTCTTTCTGATTATAGACATTCCCATGGGTATAAAGTGGTCTCTTGTGGTTTTGATTTGTATTTGCCTGATGGTTAATGATGCTGAGCATCTTTTCATGTGTTTCTTAGATATCTGAATATCTTCTTTGGAGAAATGTCTTTTCAAATCCTTTGCCCATTTGAACATTGGAGTATTTGTCTTTTTATTATTGCATTGTAATTGTTCTCTATATAGATACTTCCCTTTTCAGATACAACATTACAAAACTTTCCTCCCATTCTCTGGGTAGTCTTTTCACTTTATAGATGGTGTCCTTTGAGCTACAACATTTTTAGTTTGATGATGTCCAAATTATTATTGTTTCTTTTGTTTTTCGTGCTTTTAGTGTCATATTTTAAAGAAATAATGCCTAATTCAAGGTCATGAAAATTTACACCTGTGTTTTCTTCTAAGCCTGTTATAGTTTTAGCTCTTACATCTAGGTCTTTGATCAATCTTGAGTTAATTTTTTAATATGATGTAAGGTAGAGTTCTCACTTTATTCTTCTTCACATAGATATCTAGTTGCCCTAGCACTGTTTGCTGATAAGACATTTCTTTCCCCATTGAATTGTCTTGGCATCCTTGTTGACAACCAATTTTCTAAAAATGTGAGAGTTTATTTCTGGACTCAATTCTATTCCATTTATTCCATATATAAACTACTCTCCGAAAATAAACTTTGCATGTGGGAAGCTGCAATGAATTCTTTCAGGCCGTTAGTAAACTGTGTCTTCAAAGCACCATATCAAAAAGCTTGG
The DNA here is from genome assembly GCF_029289425.2 of Pan paniscus. Taxonomy (NCBI): domain Eukaryota; kingdom Metazoa; phylum Chordata; class Mammalia; order Primates; family Hominidae; genus Pan; species Pan paniscus. The sequence continues at coordinate 163,636,072 of NC_073254.2, read as the reverse complement.
AGATTTTTTTCCTTTGCCCATCTCCACAGTCTGTATAAGGTAAGGGGTTTAGCAATAGCAACAGGGAAGTATTAAAGGCAATAAGCTGGAGATTGCAGGCAGGAGTCAGAGCAGCCTTCGTTTTACAAGAGTGGAAAAACCAAGTCATGAACTTTGTGACAGCTTGACTAAAATCCAGAGGGAAACTCCAAAGCAGCTCGAGTCTCGATGCACAAATTGCTTCCTGACGTGTCTTGCGACTGGCCTTGTTTCCAGAGGGCCAAAGTTCAATGATTAGGGTTACTTCTGAGACACCTGGGGACAGAGGCATCCAGAACAAATGCTCTGGCAGTGAGGCAACCATCACACCGTGTGCCATCAAGTACAATTCTCTTGCTTCGGGAAACTTGCCAGTCGCATGCTGGGAACACCTGGTGCTTTTCTATTGCTTGCCGGGGAGCTTCCAGCCTCACTCCAGCTGGAAATAATGTGAATGTTCCTGAGAAGGTGCTGGGTGCAGTGCCTGCACAGGGACCATGAATCATCCTCCTTAGAGTGGCTGCTACAAAGTGACTGAATTTCATAAAGCTGTGACCCTATTATAGATCACACACACACATGACCAGAGCAGGCGGTCCAGGTGTGACAGCCAAGACGTATCTCCAGGTGGGCATTCCGCCTTATTTCAGCCCCTGGGTGTGAATGTCACTGTTTCTGGTGAAATCTCAGCTCTTCTTACCTACTCAAGGATGGTGCAGGCCACTTAACAACAGCAGCAGGCATTTGCAGAACAGTCGGATTCCCGAAACCCTGAGCTTTTTAATAAGATCTGAAAACTGACCTAGCATAGTGGAGAACAAAAACACTTAAGTATACTCACAAATATCCACAAGGCATTCACACGTCTCACAGGGAAAAACACAGTGTGCATCACTTCGAAGAGATTCTCATTTAAGTAATGCCAGCTCAAATGTCCATCTGCTAAAATATTCCAGCAGATACAGGGAAAAACAAACAAACAAACAAACAAACAAAAAAACAGCAGCGCAGGTACCTTTGTCTAGCTGATGCAGCCAGGCAGTTTCTTTTCTTTGGAAAAACTTCAAAATATTTTATTGGGGATTGTACACTTACTTAATCACTAAACAAAAACCAAAACAACACTCATCTGTGCTTAATAAATGTATTTCAAGAAATGGTATGTATTTAAAGAAATGTATTTCAAGAAATGAAAGCAAGTAGTGGCTTTCAATCCTTTTTGACCAAATATCTTGTGGTTGTACCTAGTAAACTGTTCCCCCATCACCGCCATCATTTTCAGTATAAAGCAGAATCACCAGTGTTTACAGGCCTTTTTTTTTTTTTTTGCTTAAACAACAGAACTTTAATTTCTCAGGCTGGAGGCTAGAAATCCAAGATGAAGGCATCAGTTGATTTGGTTTCTTCTGAGGCCTTTCTTCTGGGTTTGTAGGTGGCTGCCTTTTCTCTATGTCCTCACATGGCCTTTTCTGTGTGAGTGCCTATGTCTGGTGTCTCTGTGTATCCACATTTTCTTTTATATATATATTATATTTTTTTTTATTTTAAATTTGGGGGTACATGTTCAGGATATGCAGGTTTGTTACATAGGTAAGTGTATGCCATGGTGGTTTGCTGTACAGATCAACCCCATCACCTAGGTATTAAGCCCAGCATCTATTAGCTATTCTTCCTGACGCTCTCCCTCCCCGCACCCTCCCACCCCCTAACAGGCCCCAGTGTGTGTTGTTTCATTGCCATGTGTCCATGTGTTCTCATCATTCAGCTCCCACTTATAAGTGAGAACATGTTTGATTTTTGTTCCTGCATTAGTTTGCTGAGGATGATGGCTTCTAGCTCCATCCATGTCTCTGCAAAGGACTTTATCTCATTCCTTTTTATGGCTGCATAGTATTCCATGGTGTATATGTACCACATTTTCTTTATCCAGTCTATCATTGATGGGCATTTAGGTTGATTCCATGTCTTTACTTCTGTGGATAGTGTTGCAATGAACATACGCATGCATGTATCTTTATAACAGAATGGTTTACATTTCTTTGGGTATACACCCAGTAATGAGATTGTTGGGTTGAATGGTATTTCTGCTTCTAGGTCTTTGAGCAATCACCACACTGTCTTCCACAAAGGTTGAACTAATTCACACTCCCACCAAGAGTGTAAGAGTGTTCCTTTTTCTCCACAACATTGCCAGCATCTGTTGCTTTTTGACTTTTTAATAATAGCTATCCTGACTGGCATGAGATGGCATCTCAATGTGGTTTCGGTTTGCATTTTTCTAATGATCAGTGATGTTGAGCTTTTTTTTCATATGTTTGTTGGCTGCATGTATATCTTTTTTAAAAAAAGTGTCTGTTCATGTCCTTTGCCCACTTTTTAATGGGGTTGTTTGTTTTTTTCAGTAAATTTGTTTAAGTTCCTTGTATTAACAGATGCTGGATATTAGACCTTTGTCAGATGGATAGATTGCAAACATTTTTTCCCATTCTGTAGGTTGTCTGTTCATTCTGATGACAGTTTATTTTGTTGTTCAGAAGCTCTTTAGTTTGATTAAATTCCATTTGTCAATTTTTGCATTTGTTGCAATTGATTTTGGCGTTTTCATCATGAAATCTTTGCCCATGTCTATGTTCTAAATGGTATTGCCTAGACCTTCTTCTAGGGTTTTTATAGTTTTGGGTTTTACATTTAAGTCTTTAATCCATCTTGAGTTGATTTTTCTACAAGATGTAAGGAAGGGCTCCAGTTTCAATTTTCTGCGTATGGCTAGCCTGTTCTCCCAGCACCATTTATTAAATAGGGAATCCTTTCCCCATTGTTTGTTTTTGTCAGGTTTGTTGAAGATCAGATGATTATAGGTGTGTGGTCTTAGTTCTGGCTTCTCTATTCTGTTCCATTGGTTTATGTGTCTGTTCTTACACCAGTACCATGCTGTTTTTGTTACTGTAGTTTTGTTTGAAGTTGGGTAGGGTGATGCCTCCAGCTTTGTTCTTTTTGCTTAGGATTGCCTTGGCTATTTGGGCTCTTTTTTGGTTCCACATGAATTTTAACATAGATTTTTCTAATTCTGTGAAGATTGTCGATGGTAGTTTAATGGGAATAGCATTGAATCTATAAATCCCTCTGAACAGTATGGCCACTTCCATGATATTGATCCTTCCTATCCATGAGCATGGAATGTTCTTCCATTTTTTGGTGTCATCTCTGATTTCTCTGAGCAGTGGTTTGTAGTTCTCCTTGAAGAGGTCCTTCACTTCCCTTGTTAGCTGTATTCCTAGGTATTTTATTTTTTTGTGGCCATTGTGAATGGTAGTTCATTCATGATTTGGCTCTCAGCTTGCCTGTTGTTGATGTAAAGGAATGCTAATAATTTTTGTACATTGATTGTGTATCCTGAGACTTTGCTGAAGTTGCTTATCAGCTTAAGAAGTTTTTGGGCTGAGACAATGGGGTTTTCTAGATATGGGATCATGTCATCTGCAAACAAAGATATTTGACTTCCTCTTCCTGTTTGAATACCCTTTATTTCTTTCTCTTGCCTGATTGCCCTGGCCAGAACTTCCAATACTGTGTTGAATAGGAGTGGTGAGAGAGGATATCCTTGTCTTGTGCTGGTTTTCAGGGGAATGCTTCCAGCTTTTCCCATTCAGTATGATATTGGCTGTGGGTTTGTCATATATGGTGCTTATTATTTTGAATTATGTTCCTTCAATACCTAGTTTATTGAGAGTTTCTAACATGAAGCGATGTTGAATTTTATTGAAGGCCTTTTCTGCATCTATTGAGATAATCATGTGGTTTTTTTGTCTTTAGTTCTGTTTCTGTGATGAATCACATTTATTGATTTGTATATGTTGAACCAACCTTGCATCCTGGGGATGAAGCCTACTGAATCATGGTGAATAAGCTTTTTGATGTGCTGCTGGATTTGGTTTGCCAGTATTTTGTTGAGGATTTTTGCATTGGTGTTTCATTAAGGATATTGGCATGAAGTTTTCTTTTTTTGTTGTATCTCTGCCAGGTTTTGGTATCAGGATGATGCTGGCCTCATAGAATTAGTTAGTGTTTACCAGCATTTTAAAGCCAAGGCAAAAAACCTTCTTCTTGTACCTTTTAAATTTTCTCTGATTTGTGCTGTTTCACACCCTCCTTATCCACTCCATCCCTAACCCTTGTGTTTGAATGTCACTGTTTACAAACAGACACACACAAAAATGTGGCATCCCTTTCAGAGGAAAAGCCGTGGGCTTTGGTTGATGGTTGGTCAAGCACAGGTCATACAGAAGCCATGTGGAAAGGCAAAATCTAATTGACTTCATTCCACAGAAGCATTTTGAGTGTGTGCAGACACACACAGTCATGCACATAGACACACAGACACACACAGAGACACACAGAGACATACATAGAAACAGTCATACACATAGACACACAGACACACAGACACACACAGACATACACAGACACAGCCATACACATAGACACACACAGACATACACACGGATACACACACAGACACATCCACAGACACACACAGACATACACATAGACATACAGACACCCATACACAAACATACATAGTCACAGACATACATATAGACACACAGACACATACAAACATACATAGACAGAGACATACACATAGACCCAGACACACACACACAAACATACATAGACACATATGCATAGACACACACATGGACACATACACAAAGACACACACTTGTATACACACAGATATACACATAGACATACATAGACACACACAGAGACACATGCCCACACACACACACACACACACAGAGACACACACACGCGCACATCCTGGGGAGGAGAAGCAGTTGTAGGAATGCAGACAGAGTAGTCTGCCTGTCTGAATAACACTTTCCCCTATGCTAGCATGCCGCATTTAGAGTATCAGTGCTTCAGAGCACTTTAAACCCCCCGGGCTCTTCATTCCTTCCTACCTCAGAGGGCAGCCACAGTAATGATGGGATTTCCTTCCACTCCACCTTAGCAAGCTTCTCTGTCTTACCTGACTCAACCCACCCATCGCAGGCTTCCCTTTCTATCAGCCATGCTTTGCTTGGTCTGTTCCTCCTCGTCCTCCCCTCCCAGGGACTCCCAGTGCAGAGACAGTCAAATCCATTTTCTACCCCTTTGTCCTTTGAATTTAATTCTTTTGAGGAATCTATTTAGAACTATGATGAACGCTTAGTAATTAATAAGGCAAAATGATGACTAATTGAGCTCCCAGGGAAATGCAGATGGGCTACAATATTTTTATCTCAAAACTTCCACCATGTTTCCTAGGCCCTGCCCTTCTCAGACAATTTGCAGTAGACGCATGGAAGAAGTTGCAGAAAACACTGTGGTCCTTAACAGGATGCTGTCTGTATTCTTCCACTATGCTGTTATGAGTTTTGTTCCTGCCACCAACGAGATAATAAATCCCCTGAATTCTCAAAACAGATCCCAAATGTCATCACCCACCAGTTCCCAACTGTTGTGGCTCTGTCGCAGCCATACATCTCTCTCGGGTCATGGCAGGATCCTACCTGCTTCCCTTATTTCCACTGCGGCCACACAGCCAAGGGCAACTTCCCCAAGCCCAACCCTTCACTGGTTTCTTATCACAGAAGTGAAAAGAAAGTCCTAAATCCTTACCAGGGCCTACAACGCCTCCCTGAGTTGGCTGTGGCTAGCTCTGTGCCCATTTCCCCTTATGCTCTCCCTTACCTGCCCTTTCCAGCCACACTGGCTTTTTTTGTGGTTCTCAGACACAAGCCTATTCCCAGCACAGGGGCTGTGCACTTGCTGTTCTTTCTGTACAGGTGCTCTTCTCCCAAGATATCTGCAAGGTTTCCTCCTCCCTCACTTCAACCAAGGTTTCCTTTCAGCTAACAAATCCTCACGGAGGCCTTCCCTGACTCCCACGTAAAGTCAAAACCCCATGACTCTCTGTCTCTCTATTTTCTCTTCTTTCCCGCCCCCATCTCACTTAACTAAATTAAGCACTGGGAAATGTATCTGTCTCAATGGAATGCAAGCCCATGAGGGCAACGACCTAGGCTGTCCTCTTCACCATGGATAGTATCCCTAGACTACACTGGGAGCTGGCACACTGTAGGTGTGAATGAATAAACACATGTGAAATGGTTTCCATTTATTGCAGAATTTTGAGAGGAGAAAAGGTCACTGGTTAACAGTAGGGTTTTACAGTCAGGTTGTTTTGATTTTGAATCTTGCTATTACTCATTAGCCACGTGACTTTAGCAAGTTTTTTAGCTTTCGGAGTCTTGGTTTCCTCATCTGCAAAATAGGACTAATATTATCTACATCACAGAAAAGGATGCAAAACACATATTATAATAGATAATACTTAGTACCTTTGCAATAAGTTGTAATATTTCCAATTATCAATGTAGGTCAACAGCAACCTGGCACCATAAAATGTTTTATATCTTAATGGAGATCTAGCATAATTCTGGTTTGTGCTTTTTACCCCTTAGAAAAAAATGTAACTGCTGACAGCAAGGTGAAGACTTAATCTTTAGAGCCTTGCTAAAAATACATTTTAAAATTCTTTAGAAGCAAGGCTTACCTCACTGGGCACTTAAGAAATGTTGATTATAGAGAATCATCGTGATCAGAAGACTGTTATGTTAGAACAACAAACATAACTAAGGATGAGAAAACATTCTCTGCTGTTCAGACACTAAGCTCTAGCATAATAAGCAGGCTGAGCATAACTTCATGTCAAGAGAGAACAAGGCTTTTCTTACATACTTTTTCAGGCTTTTCAGAGAGTAGTGCTTGGGGGAAATTCCATGAGAAACATGTCGAGCAGTCTCAAATCCCCCTATATATTTGGTTAAATTTAAAGCTGAGGTCAGAGTACACCTGCCCTTCTTGACATTTCAAGAAAAGTGGAATTCTAATTATCTTCTCTATTTGCTCCATGTACCTAGGAAAGGGAACTCTAGTTCAATAATAAATCATGCAAAATGGAGCACCTTTTTTTCAGTTGTATTTGAAGGATCAGGTTATGTCTAAGTAGTCATCATATTATGTTAAAATACATGTATGTGTTTGCCTGTGTCTGCCAAATAAAGTCAATTAGATTTTACAGGTCTGTCACTCATTATACTATGGATATTTGAGAGCTACTGAATTTAGTTATTTTAAAGTCAATAAACTTTAAGGAGTTATGCTATGATATTAAGGTTAGATAAATGCTTGTTCTATTTAGGAGTTTTAAAGTGGGATAGAGTTTTTCAGTTTAAAAATAATCCCAATTACTGACATAGACATAGACATAGACACTCTAACAATGAAAATAAAACCCTAGATTTGGGGCTCTTTGTGGGCCCCATTTGAGTCTAATTTATACCTCTCTTGTACCCAGCCTATGACCTCAGACATAAGAGATGCTCATTGAATGCCTGTTTAAGGACTGGAGAATATACATTTTGATGTAAAATATTAAAAAAAGTATTCTATTGTTTCTGACACGTTTATCTCTGCATAATTATTCTTCTCCAGTTTTTTTTAAATCTATGCTTCATCTTTTCTGATAGACTATTGTTATATATTTTGAGGTAATCAATCCTTTCAATCATTTCTTTATAAATTTTGATATTAGTGTCATATTATGGAATGACTTCCACACTCTAATGATACGAATACACACTTTAAAAAATATTTTCTTCTGGTACTTTTAAGTGCTTTTAGATGTAAATCTTTAATTCAGCTGTAATTTAGTTTTGTGTATTGTATGAGGTAGGGACATACAGTCTCTTTCAATTTTTTAAGGAATAATGTCACCATGACTTATTAAACAATTTATTTATTCTCCATTGCTTTAAAGAGTAACACAAAGAACATTACATTCTCAAGAATGGAAAAGACAGAGAACTATAAATACCAGAACATTCTTAATATAGTCACTTAAATTTTTGCCTTCCTATGAGCAATTCACCTATCAATAATACAACCTTGCCAAACACTTTACCGCCACACAACTTTCTTTTAGCTTGGGAATGCTGGACCTACAGAATAAGAAACAGCATTTTCCAACACTGAGTGTGGCTTGAAATAAACAACCTATATCTCCTGTTATAAAAACCAAATAACATATGATGTTTCGTTTCATTCCTGAGTTACTTCACTTAGAATAATAGTCTCCAAACTCAACCAGGTCACTGCGAATGCCATTAACTCACTCCTTTTCATGGCTGAGTAGTATTCCATCATCTATACATATTCATATATATGAATATATATGAATATATATTACAGTTTCTTTTCCACTCGTAGATTGATGGGCATTTGGGCTGGCTCCATATTTTTGGAATTGTGAATTGTGCTGTTATAAACATCTGTGTGCAAGTATCTTTTTCATATAACGACTTCTTTTCCTCTGGGTAGATGCCCAGTAGTGGGTTGCTGGATCAAATGGTAGATCTACTTTTAGTTCTTTAAGGAATCTCCACACTGTTTTCCATAGTTGTATGTTCTCACTCATAAGTGGGAACTAACCTATGAAGATGCAAAGGCATAAGAATGACACAATTGACTTTGGGGACTCAGGGTGGGTGGGAAGGGGGTGAGGGATAAAAGACTACAAATAGGGTGCAGTGTATACTGCTCAGGTGATGGGTGCACCAAAATTTCACAAATCACCACTAAAGAACTTACTCATGTAACCAAACACCACCTGTTCCCCAATAACCTATAGACATAAAATTAAAAATATCAAAAAACAGAAAAAACAAGCAAACGAAAAATAAACATTACTTAAAAGGCAAAAAAAAAAAAAACCCTAAGATGCCATGATTGATTTTAAGATACACCATTGTTTTACATACCACTAAGAAAAACAAAACATGGTTGCCAATTATATTTGTAAGACACCATTGATTATAATACATATCCTGACTTTAAAGCTGTTAAAATGTGAAAATTATTACATCTTAGAGTCAATGAATTATGCTAAAAAAAAGCCTAAAATATACATGAGTCCAAATAAATGTCATTAAGAGTCATTTGAGTCTAACTGTGATATAATAATACAGGTTCATAACTGTACTTTTTTTTTTTTGAGATGGAGTCTCACTCTGTCACCCAGGCTGGAGTGCAGTGGTGCGATCTCGGCTCACTGCAAGCTCCACCTCCCGGGTTCACCCCATTCTCCTGCCTCAGCCTCCTGAGTAGCTGGGACTACAAGCGCCTGCCACCATGCCCGGCTCATTCTTTTGTATTTTTAGTAGAGATGGGGTTTCACCATGTTAGCCAGGTCTCGATCTCCTGACCTTGTGTTCCACCCGCCTTAGCCTGTACTATTATGTAAGATTTCAGTGTATTTGAAGCATTCTTCGGCAAATAAGCTGAATTTAACTTTCAATACAATGGAAAAAGTGTGATTATATAATAGCTTGCCTTTCACCTCGCTTCTGGTGGTTTGCTGGCAATAGCTTAAAATGACTATACATTGGTTCCTTAAAATTGTATTTTATTTAGAGTTCTGTTGAGTTACTTTTTTAATAAGAAAAATATTTAAATATTTAAAAACCCTGGGGGTAGGCAGATGCTTCTTCTTTGATCTGAAATCACCCTGCTTCTAATCTTTTTTGATATCCAGTAAGCAACATCACATGAGGTGCATAGAGGGGCTTGTACAAAGGAGAAAAAAGTTAGATTACTTCTTTCTAGTGTTTTATTTAATATCAATGTCTCATGGAAACAGGACACTAAATTGCTGCCTATAAACTAACTGTGCATTTCACATAAAACATTTTAACAATCTAAAGAGCTAGATTAAAAGATACCTAGAGGTTTGATCTTAAATGGTAAGCAAAAGCAGAAATTAAACATAATTATCTAGATCTGAACATTTATGAGCTGTATACTTAGTTATTATTTTGTTTTACTTCTGTTCACTTCTAGTAATAGCCCTCCTTTGAGGAACTAAATTTCAAAGTTCACTGAAGGTACATTTTCCTTCCTCAATGCCCATGACTTATATATAGATGAAACAATGCATTATAAACAACTGATGGTTAAAACATTGTTATAACCAGTGACTTGACTTCACAAAGGAATGTTACTAAAATTTACTGAATTCCAAACTGAATTAAATGCAAATATTAATTACTTTTGGACTATAAACTAACCAATTTTCAGAAGTAACTTGTGCATAGTATGACCCCATCTGTGGATTTTTAAGAAAATATTTCTAAATCGAACCACTAAAAATTCTCCAACTAGAAGGGACGTTAAATTTGGTTTGAGACGATGTCTATATCAAAACACTTCTGAAGCCAATCAAGGAGTCAGGGGATAGATTATTTATGAAATATTTTTTGCAAAAAAAAAGACCCATTTAAACAATAATTTGGATAAATAGCCTCACCAATGATGTCTCTGTAAAATAATGATGTACTCAATTCATTATTATATATGCACTATAAAATCTTTTTAGTATAGTTAATTCCAAAATAATTTACAATGAAACTACCTGAAATATAATTTAAATACAGTCTTTTGCTTTGTATTTTCATGAGCTATCTTAGTACTCATGAACAACTTCCAAGCAAATTAATAGGGAATAGCCAAACTATTAGTTTGCTAGGGTTACTGTAACAAAGTACCATAAACTGGGTGGCTTAAAGAACATAAATGTATTGTCTCACAGTGCCATAGACTAGAAGTCCCAAGACAAGAGCATTGGCGGAATGGGCTGTGAGGGAGAATCTGTTCCATGCCCCTCTCCTAGTTTCTGATGGTTTGCTGGCAAACTTTGACATTCCTAGGTTTGTAGAAGCATCACCCAATCTCTGTCTTCATCTTCACATAGTGTTCTCCCTGTGTGGGTATCTCTGTGTCCAAATTCCCTCTTTTTATAGGAACACCAGTCATACTGGATTACAGCCTACCCTAATGACCTCATCCAAACTAAACCAATTACATCTGCAACAACCCTATTCCAAATAAGGTCATGTTCTGAGGTACTACGGGTTAGGACTTCAACATTCAAGGTTGTAGGGACACGGCTCAATCCATAACACAATCAGATAAGCCATGCCCAAACCACTACATCTGACTGCAGTTCTTCTAAGAGCTCTGAAGATAAGAAGGTGCAAATCTTTGACACGATGAAGTGTTTATTTGTGAATTTTGCTTACTTATGTTACCATAGTTGTTCATTGTTCTGGTCAACAGATCACATTTTTTAGGTTCGCGAAGTGCTTCCAAAGCAAGCCTGCTTGCGATGCAGACAATAAATAATTTCTCCCTAATAACAATGTGGTACAGAAGCTGGATCTTCAAAAACTGTAGGACATTCCAAGACCAAGAGGAAATTACAAATAATAATAATAGGACATTGATTAAATTCCTATGCATTGTACAACAGTGTCAGTATAAGGCCACTGTATCCTGACCTCATCTAGGGTTTGGGACTATAGTATGTGGAATGGAAAGGACATTCTGAATCAAGGATCTGGTATGATTAAAGAGGCGCTACAGTGTACTTAACTGCAGAGGAGCTATATATAATTCACCTCTATGTAGCTGTTGGCCATGCATGAGTGGGACAAACACGATTACCTAGTTAGATGCATAAATATCTAGGCATTCTTTAGTGTCACAAGAGAAAAAATGTATATAGAACTCCATTTCATCTCAGCTGCTTGTATTTGCTTCTTGTGGCTGTCATGACAAATTACCACAAGCTTGGTGACTTAAAACAACAGAAATTTGGCTGGGTGCGGTGGCTCATGCCTGTAATCCCAGCACTTTGGGAGGCTGAGGCCGGTGGATCACCTGAGGTTGGGAGTTCAAGACCAGCCTGACCAACATGGAGAAACCCCGTCTCTATTCAAAATACAAAATTAGCTGGGCAGGTGGTGCATGCCTGTAATCCCAGCTACTCAGGAGGCTGAGGCAGGAGAATCGCTTGAACCTGGGAGGCGGAGGTTGTGGTTAGCCGAGATCATGCCATTGTACTCCAGCCTGGGTAACAAGAGCGAAATTCTGTCTCAAAAAAAACAACAACAAACAAACAAACAAATCAACAACAGAAATGTATTATTTCACAGATTTGAAGGTAAGAAGTCAGGAATTGGCAGGGCAGTGCTCCTTCTGAAGGCACTGGAGGAGAATCCTTCCTTTCCTCCTCCAGCTTCTGGAAGCTCCAGGCATTCCTTGACTTATGGCTATACCATTCCAATCTCTGCCTCCATCTTCACATGCTGCTATGGTTTGAATGTTTGTCCTCTAAAAAATTCATGTTGAAACTTCATTGCCATTATCACAGTATTAAGAGGTGGGACCTTTAAATCGTGATTAAGCTATGAGGTCTCCACTGCAAAGGGTGGGATTAATGTTGCGATAAAATGGCAAGTTTGAACCCCCTCTTGCTCTCTCTTTGCCCTTCTGCCATGTGACACCTGCCTCCCTGAGTCATGAAGAATGCCCTCACCAGACGCCAGCACCTTGATCATGGACCACCAACCTCCAGAGCTATGAGAAATACATTCTCATTCATTATAAATTACCCTGTCTCAGATATTCCGTTACAGAAGCACAAAACAGACTAAGACACATGCCTTCTCTTCTGTGTCTCTGTTTTCTCCTCTTCTGTCTCTCATAAGGAAACTTACTGGATTTAGGGCCCACCTGGGTCATCCAGGAGTATCTCATCTTAAGATCCTTAACTTGATTACACCTGTAAAGATCTTTTTTTCAAATAAAGTCACGTTCACAGGTTCTGGAAGTTAGGACATAGACATATCTTTTGAGGAGCCACTATGCAGTCCACTACACAATTGCTTGAGAATGTCCCTTGTATTTGAAAAAATACTTTTAGCATTTTTCAGATTAAGTAGTAGTTTATTAATGTATTAATAGCACTAAATTAGTTGACAGAAAACAGAAATGGAAAATGTTTGTTTTGAGGCTCAATCAAGAGGAATACAAAACCCACTGACCTTTTGTAGGCATTGACTGGTTCTGTGAGGTCTGCTTCACCTTCCAGCCTCGTCTCCTGGCTCACTTCTCCTCCATCTCTGCACTTCCATAAACGCATCTAGCTAGATAGCAAGTTGCTCTCCTTATGTCTCTCTGTAAGTCTTTTGTTTGAGAACGTTATTCTATTCTATTTGACTGAGTGACCTGGTTAACTTTGCTCATCTATCCATCTTTTGTGTCTTCTTCTGGAATACCTTCTGGAGGAACTGACTGAGGCTGTTTTACAGTGACCTTTTAAAAAACAGTAAGTAGAAGCAGTACACTCTAAAATGGTGATTAAAAGTATAGTAAATCCACAAACCGGTAACATAGACATTTGTTGTCATTATCAAGCATTACGTACTATACATAATTATATGTGCTACACTTATATACAACTGGCAGTGCAGTAGGTTTGTTTACACCAGCATCAGCACAAACATGTGAGTAAAGCATTTGCACTATGACAGCACAACAACTGTGACATCACCAGGTTATAGGAATTCTTCAACTCTATTACAGTTACACAGAATTACCATCATATATGTGGCCCACTGTTGGCAGAAACATCATTATGTAGCACATGACTCTATTAATAACAAGTTGTTATTCCTTCCTTCCTCCAGCTTCTGGAGGCTAGGAACCAGAACACATTATCTTTAGAGTAGTTATGTTGACTTCTAATTTCATTGCATTACAGTGAGAAAATGTAATGCAAATCAAATTACCCTTCAGTGGTTCTTAAAACTTCTTTTGTGACTGTGTAAATAGTCAGTATTTGTGTATGTTTCATATTTGACTAAGAGGAATGAATATCTACTTGTTGTGTGCAGAGTTCTTGATCAATTACATCAAGCTTGTCAACTGTCTTACTCAAACCATCGCTATCCTTACTCATGATGGGGTATGCTAATCCATCATCAAAGGGAGAGTTAGTAATCCCTCCCGCTATAATCAGGCTTTCTCACTCCCAAACCTAAAGACTTTTCCCCAGCACAATTAATTCTTTTTGAATGGGCCAAATGTCATCTAGATGCCAAAAGTAAAAATAGGTGATCTACATAAGCATAAAACAAAAGTGTGAATTAAAAATAAGAATTATTTTGCTTGTGTCACTTATAAAATGGCTCTGAATATGCTTTCACTTAGTAATTTTTGAAATGTTTTGAGCAATGATAGCCTTGATGGCATAAACACTAACTCCCAACATGATTTAAAGATTAAATCACTATATAAAATTCTGTTACGTTTGTTTTACAACATTACATTGCTATAGGTATATCTTATCATTAATTTGTTTTGGAAAGACAGACAGTACTTCAGGTACTTTGCAGCAATTGTCATTTTATGAAGCATGTCATTGGTGGCTCATGAAAGCAGAAAGATGTAATGATTCAAAAATAATTCAGAAGAATATTGGACACTGTTAAAAAATTATGCATAAGTATGTAGATTCATCTGACTTTATCAGCCCTTGGCTGAGGCTTTTGATGCTACACTGAATAATTTTATTGCCTGACAACTGGGCAAAGAGAAAATGATCATTAAGGAGATAATGTCATTCATAGTTTTGGGGAAGCTACGAACACTCTAAATTACAATTTTTAGACAGAATAAATTTTGTAAACTACTGATTATTAAGGACAAATATGCAATTGGGCAGGAAAATTGACAGAGTAGAACAAAGGAATTTATCTATATTGCTAGAAAGAGCAATGGACAAGACACATGTACTTCCCTATATGCAAGAAGCATTGTCTGTGGATTTACTATTCTTAAAATATTTGAAGGAAAAGTATGATGAATCTGCCTGCTAACATCCATCTTCTAACTTCACTGTCCTTTTTTAAAAGTATGTATTTAGCATTTTTTCTTAAGCAAATATACATTTGGGGTGTTTAATGCTTAATATAAAATGAAAAATTAACTCAAAACTTGGATAGCTGGGTGTGTGTGTGTGTGTGTGTGTGTGTGTAATACTTTTTTTTTTTTTTTTGAGACAAGGTCTTGCTCTGTGGCTCCGGCTGGAGTACAGTGGTATGATCATAGTCACTGCAGCCTTGAACTCCTGGGCTCAAGCAATCCTCCCATCTCAGCCTCCTGAGTAGCTGGGACTATGGGCATGCACCACCATGTCCAGCTAATCTTTTAATTATTATTTTTGTATAGATGGGGTCTTGCTATGTTGCCCAGGCTGGTTTCAAACTCCTGGCCTAAAGTGATCCTCCCACCTTGGCTTCCCAAAGTGCTGGGATGATAGGCATGAGCCACTGCACCTGGCATTCCTCTGCTTCTTTTTAAGCCATAGCGATCACTGAATTTGTAACTGCCAATCAAGCTCTCAGCAATACTATAACTTAAGTCTCTATTTGCTACAAGGAAGACCTTAGTATTTGTGGTTTCTGTCTATATTTACTGAAATAATTCATCAACTACACACTAAAAATATTATTGTAACCTTGTTCTGGAATCATTAGATTGTTTTTACCAGAAATGCTATTGCTTTTGTTTGAAATTGACATGAAAGCTTTGTGGTGGACTGACACTTAGATGATCCCCCCATGATCACTGCCTCCTGGTGTTCAAGCCTTTGTGTAATCCTCTCCTTATCACGTTTGCCAAAGGCGAAGGGATGTTTCTCCTGTGATTGTATGATGTTATAAAAGACTCCCATTGCTACAGCAGATTTGCATTAGAGCCTTGCTCTCCTTGCTGACTTTGAAGAAGCAAGCTGCCATGAGTGCTACAGCTGCAAAGAACTGACTCTGCTAACATGGGACCAGTCCCTTTTCCCCAGTCAAGCCTCCACATGAGGACTGTGTCCTGCCCAACACCTAGAGTGTAGCCTTGCAGAAGACCCAGCTAAGTTGTGCCTGAACTCCTGACCCATACAAGCTGTGACATAGTTAATATGTGTTGTGTTAAGCTGCTAAATTTGTGATAATTTGTTATGCAGCATAGAAAATGAATATACTTCAATTTCTCAAAGTCTTACTGAGAACATATTGAGGACTAGGAATAGATAAGCTACCAGTCCAAGAAAAACTAAATATCATTGTTACGTTTCCTGTGCTCTTTACTTTCCTTCATCCTTTTTTCCTTCCTTCCTTCCTTCCTTTTCTTTTTTCTTTTCTTTCTTTCTTTTTTTTTTTTCAAACAACAAAAGAATGGTTAACTTAGAAAAACAAAAGAATGGTTAACTTAGAAAAAAAATTATTTGGAAGGATACTAGTGGCTCATGGAATTGAGGTTAGAGCAAAAACAAGGGAACAAGGCACAGCAAGGATCCCTCAGAAGAACCACATGCTTAGCACACCACCATTTGCACCACCCCCGGTTAGTCACGCTGCCAAACTATGCAACCCCTGGACACTCCATGCCTACCACTGAAGGCCACCATGGCAAATCTCTTCAGGCCTGTACCTTTATGGCAACCCTCGTGTTGAGAATCTGGATTGAGAGCATCTAATGGTGACACCTAGGGCCATGTGGCCATGTGCCCAAGGGCTGATGGACAGGGGATGGCAGAGGGAAGATCTATTCCACTTTCAGCTAGAATTATATTCATCTACATGAAACAGGTACTAAGATATGAGAACCAAAAGGACTCGACATTTATGCTTTAATGAATGAGTTTGAAGCCATTCATCTTGTTTGGTGAGTTGGGTATGTATCATAGCCCAACAGAAATAAGAAGCAAATTTCATAATGAAAATAATGATATACAAATGACCTGAAAATTCATTGTTCATGGCAAAATCTATCCTGTTAAATATATGCTACCCAAGATGAGCTAATACATGGGCAATGTTTAAAGGCATGAAAATAATTAAGAAAGCATGGAATTTCTGTGAAAGTAATAATTTATCTTGTATTTTAAATTTGTGAATCAAATAGTTTAATAACATTTTTCTTGGAATCCAACTGCCTATAGACTGCCTGATAGACTGCAGACAACCTTAAGTGATTTATTGGCTACTCTTTGAAAAACACTGATATAAAGCATTCAGAAATAGGTCTCAACATGTATGGAAAATAATATGTAACAAAGGTGATACTTCAAATGAATCAGAAAATTAATGAATGATGTGTAGAAGCGCATTGGCAAAGAAAATAAATGGGGATCCCAACCTCACCCCTTATGTAAAAATACATTTCATATATAATAAAATATATATAACCTTTCATGCATGTAACAAAAAGAAACCATAAAGGCAGCAGAGGAAAGCATGGTTTAATTTTTTTTTTTTTTCTGAGACAGGTCTGACTCTGTCACCCAGGCTGGAGTGCAGTGGCACAATCTCAGCTCACTGCAACCTCTGCCTCTTGGGTTCAAAGGATTCTCCTGCCTCAGCCTCCTGAGTAGCTGGGACTACAGGTGTGTACCACCACGCCTGGCTAATTTTTTATTTTTTTACTTTTAGTAGAGACAAGGTTTTGCCATGTTGGCCAGGCTGGCCTCGAACTCCTGGCCTCAAGTGATCTGCCCACCTCGGCCTCTCAAAGTGCTGGGATTACAGGCATGAGCCACCACACCTGGTCCAGTTTTGAAAAAATAAATTAGGAAGGGGAGAGCTTTTCTAAATGGGATACAAAATCCAGAAGCCTTAAATAAAAAGCTTATAAAGATGAAAAGCTTTCTTATTTACATACAAATAAAAAAGGCCTGCATTTGTGTCATTCATGATAAGGGCATAACATCCCTAATATAAAGAGCCATTATAAATCAACAAGACGACCTTAAAGTAAAATGAGGAAAAGCTAAGAATGAAGAGTTGGTCACAGAAAAGAAGTACATATGACTAGCACTAAACAAAACAAATTAAAACAATAATTAGAAATGATTTTTCACCTATTGGGTTGCCAAAGATTTATAGGCCTGCTAATATTAATTGTTGCTGAGGTTGGTGGGAAACAGAGGCACTCTCATACACTGACTGTGGGAGTATAAATAGTTAGAAACATTTAGAAGGACAACTCAGCAGTATCTATCAAGATTTTAAAGCTACGTACTTTTGATCCCACGATTCCACTTTGAAGAGTTTGTCCTACATTTATTTAAGTAACTGAAGATTTCTGAAATGTGTGCTTTATGTGGCATTTTTGTAACAGAAAACACACACACACACACACACACACATCCTAAATGCTCCATCAATATGAACTAGTTAAATGCATTTGAGCACATACAAATAATGGAATAGTATTTAAAATATCCATGTATATCAATATGGATAGATATCCAATGGATACTGTTAAGTGAAAAATTATTGTTATGTAACAATATGTATAATCTAATTTGGGTTTTAAAAAGAAAAGATATACTAATGGAGATAAAGTAACACATGCCATCTGCAGAGAACAAGAATGTGGAGAGGATAAATGTCATGCTTTTGAATATATTTGTGCACCATCTTAATGATAATAGTGACCCTAAGAAAGTTCATTTTTCTTAGAGTAGATACATGTTCTGTGCGTAGAAATTACTTCAGTTCCTCAGGCTATCTAAATTAGTCTTTCCTTTCTAAAAAAAAAAAAATGAGAAAATGATTTAAAATATTGGTGCTGATTTTTAAATTTGTGACGCCCCACTAATTTGTGGCTATGAGATCCCATGAAGGCAAGGCCAGGTTTTATATTTGCTGTGGTATTTGTTTCATTTGCTAGCCATAGACAGTGAGCAAATATTTGTGGTATGCAAATTACCCAAGATCTGCCTGAAGCTATCTGCATATGCCCAACTACAAAGTCATCAGCCTGACACCTTATAACACAGATACTATTGTCTTTTATCATCTTGCCATGAATCCAAGCCTCATTCTCCAATGGAATAAACCAGAGATAAATCATCTAACTGGCTCATCCTCACTATCAGACTCCTTTGTTGTAAACACTTACGGTACAATGAACACAAACTGATCAGTAGCACAAGGCACAGCTGGCACCAAGACCTCTGTTTAAAATCAGATGACCTCTTCTTCAATAACCTCTGAGGATATAAATACCATCTTCAAATATATACAATGGCACATATCAAAATTTTTAAAATTAAGTTTCATTTTTAGCAAAACTGCTCTTTTATTAAATGAAAAGGACTAAGGGTTCCTATTCTGGCAAGATCAGGCAGCAGGAAAACATATTGTTTAATTATAGCCTTTGAAAGGAACGGTACATTCTTAAGATGTAACTTCCCAGAAGAGAACTTAGAACATATATTAGGACCTTCTCCCAAAGAGGTTGCAATTCCATAATTATATTTTTATTGTTGGATTATCTGCAAAAGGAAAAAGAAATCTTGTTCTGAAAGTTATCACACTGCAAAAGGCATGGAACTCAGAGCTTAACATTTTCTAGGCCATTTTCTACATGAGATTATTTTACTTCCCTGTTGGAAGACCTGCCGTAGTACAGTAAAAATGATGTCAGTAGGCATATCTGCACTGACTAGTATTTTGTAAAAGTAGGATGAAATATAATTATCATAGTCATTTTCTGATACTGTCTTGTTAAGTAAAATATTGGCTTCTAAATGAGGACTGTTTTTACTTTCATCTTAAATCTGTAGTTCATCTTACAAAGTTCATCTTCAAAAGGTAACTGGACATCTAAATGCAAAAAAATGAATCTAGACCGAGACCTTTATAAAATATCAAAATCGATTATGGATCTAAATATAAAGTACAAAACTATAGAATTCCCAGAAGATAACGTAGGAGAAAATCTAGGTGACCTTCAGTATGGCAATGACTTTTTAGATACAACACCAAAGGCATGATCCATGAAATAAATAATTAATATGCTTAACTTCCTTAAAATTAACAACTTCTATTCTCTGAAAGACAATGTCAAGATAATGAGAAGACAAGCCACAGACTGGGAAAAACTACTTGCAGAAGACATATCTGATAAATGATGGTTACCCAAAATATAAACTCTTCAAGCACAACAATAAGGGAATGAAGAATCCAATTTAAAAATGGACAAAATACCTGAACAGAAGGTCTCTCTAAAGAGGTCCTCACTAAAAAGGAAGACCTCACCAAAGAAGATATACAGGTGGAAAAGGCAAGTGAGCATATGAAAAGATGTTCAGCATCATATGCCGATAGGGAATTGCAAATTGAAGCAACAAGATGCCACTACTCATCTTTGAGAATGGTCAAAATCCAGAACATTGACAACACCAAATCCTGGTAGAGACGCGGAGCAACAGGAACTCTCATTCTTTGCTGATGGGAATGTAAAATGGTACAGCCACTTTGGAAGACAGTTTAGCAGTTTCTTATAAAACTCAATATACTCTCACCCTATGATTCAGCAATTGCACGCCTTGGTATTTAACCAAATCGGTTGAAAGATTCTGTCAGCAAAAAGCCCTGCACACAGATGTTTATAGCAGCTTCATTCATAATTGACAAAACTTGAAAGTAACCAAGATGTCCTTCAGTGGGTGAATGGATAAATAAAATGTGGTATGTCCAGACAGTGGAATATTATTCTGTGCTAAAAAGAAATGAGCTATCAAGCCGTGAAAAGACATGGAGGAACCTTAAGTGCATACTACTAAGTGAAAGGAGCCAATCTGAAAAGGTTATATACCATATGATTCCAACTATATGACGTTCTGAAAAAGGCAAAACTATGGAGACAGTAAAAAGGTCAGTGGTTGCCAGGATTTAGGGGGGAAAAGGGATGAATAGGTGGGGCACAGAGGATTTTTTAGATCAGAAAAACTACTGTATATAACTACTGCTGTATATAACACTGTATCAGTGAATGTATGTCATTATACGTTGTCAAAATCCATAAAATGTACAACACCAAGAGTGAACCCTAATGTTGGGCTTTAGGTGATAATGATGAGTCAATGTAGTTTCATTGATTCTAACAAATCATCCACCATTCTAGTGATGGATGTCCATAGTCGGGGGGAGACACCCCCTGACACCTGTGAGAATTCATTGTACTTTGTTCTTTATGTTGCTGTAAACCTAAAACTCCTCTAAAAAACAAAGTTCATTAACTTTTAAAAAGTCAAACACATTTATTTGCCCTTATTTGCAAATTCTAGCCTATTTTAATAAATTGGTGGCGGGGGTATCTAAATAGTTTCTTTAAAATAACATACATACTTAGGTAAAATACAAGATAGAATATCAAAAATATTCTTATTCTTCCCCAAATAGAAGCAGTCTAAAGAACAATATCATGTGGACCTCAAAGCAGCAGCCTTCCCTAGGTGAGTTTGAGCCAGTGCTCGAGATAGGGAAAACAAAAAAGGCAGCTTGAGGCTCTCCTTGTAGTTGATGTACTCCTGCTCCTCTACTTCTGGAACAATGCAAATTGGCCATCTGCTTAGAGTCAGGGCCAGGGAGGGGCAGGGGGCCAGGTTGGGAGGTGAACCATCTTTGTTCTTTTCCCTGTTCCAAGGGCTGATCCATAACAGTGCATTTCTGGCTTAGCCCCATCACTACTTACTTTCATGTATTAGTTTCAATTTTCCAGCATAAATGGCATTGTACTATAACAGATATAGTCATAGCCCTAGAAATGGAACAAATTTGATCAAAAAAGGGACTGCCAAATAAAGACAGAATCTTAGGGTTTCCATCATTTTTGTCTCTTTCTACTCTGCTTGTCTCTTAATGATGTTTTCTAGAGTGTGTCCACTTTACGAGAAGCTCAACATTTCTAAGATTGTCTCACTCCTAGAATGTGCACAGGGTTCCCAGGACCAGACTGCAGACTGAACTTTGTTAATGAGACCCCGTTTGTGGGGTTTGAAAATGAAGCTGGACATTATCGGTTAAGAATTCAGCTGAATTTATGGCCTTGTCTTTTCCCTATTAGTGTGAGAAAGTCTTCCATTCAATTTAATACAAAGTAACTGGGTGTACCATAGGCACGGAAGCACACAAGCTCTGCAGATGGAGCCAGGAAGCAGGCTAAAAAAAGCTTGCCTGGCCAGGCTCAGTGGCTCAGGCGTCTAATCCCAATGCTTTAGGAGGCCGAGGAAGGAGGATTGTCTGAGGCCATGAGTTTAAGACCAGACTGGGCAGCATAGTGAGATCCCATCTCTAAAAAAAAATTTTTTTTAATTAGCCAGGAGTGGTGGTCTGCACCTGTGGTCCTAGCTACTAGGGAGGCTGAGGCAGGAGGATCGCTTGAGCCCAGGAGGTTGAGGCTGCAGTGAGCTATGATTATACCACTGCACTCCAGCCTGGGCAACAGAGTGAGACCCTGTCTCTAAAAAACAAATGAATAAATAAAAATAAAAAAGAATGCTTTCTACTAGAAGGTTAAATCTTCTTGAAATGATGTAACATATGGCATGTTAGATACTACATAAAACTCCTCTTATAAAATGCTGCTGTGGGCATTCAGTGTTTGTGTTAGGTATTTAATTCCTTGCTTTGTACCTTCCAACAAGGAAGGCTGGTATTGAAGAAGGGAGAGAAGAAAGGATTTGTGGCATAACTTGTTGCTACAGTTTGTGTTGCTTCGAGCAGCCATTAAATACATGACTTGCATGAAGCACTGGTTATTAAGAAGACCTAGGAATGACTTTTTGTGAGAAAGACTTGGAGTTCAAGAGTTCTCTCCAATGTGAACCATCTCAGTTCTTTCCCTGCTCCAAAGGCTGATCCATACCAGTGTATTTCTGGCTTAGTTCCATCACTAGTTATTTTCACTTATTAGTTTCAATTTTCCAGTATAAATGGCATGGTACCATAACATGTAAATTATGTATGATATAGACCTGCTCTGTTCAGTTTCAATTAAACAAAGGAATTTACTTTGCCTTGCCAAGCGTGTTGGATGAGTGAATTCATTACCATGATTTTTATTCATTTTATAAATAATGTGTCAGGAATGGGGCTTTGAAAGGTTAACTCATTTAATCCTGCAACGACCCTATGAAGGATTAATGATAGTTGTTTACTGAGTCAATAACAGTTATCACAACACTTTTAATTTGTTTTTGAGCTATGATTAAGGCATGGAGGTTTCAGATTAATAATACAATTTGGATAAAACTGGTAGGTAGTTATAGAGATTCTACAATTGTATTTAATTTAAACATGTCATCAAGTCAAACATTTGGTATATTAACATTATTTCTTAAATTTCCTCTAAAGGTAGCCAGAAGGAATATGCCTTACTATAGCTTTCTAGACATACTTTGTTTCCTCAATGTTTGCATTCATACAAAACAAGAAAATATTTTAAATGATAGTAAATAAAGTCTTTTAATTTTTTGATCTTCATTCAAATAATATTTATAAACATTTATCTTAATATTATGAATTATAATTATGAAATATAATGACTTATAAGATTAAGAATGACTCAAATCCCACTATTAAAGTTATTTTGGTCATGTATCCAAGATTTTCATCTTCCTCTTGTCACAGAGATTACCTTAATAGAACTATGAACCACAAGAAGATGAAAACAGAAGAGCTGTAATACTGTTGATTGCTTTTCAGAGGGCAGCTTGGATCACATCGTCTGCTCACTCACGAAGGCTATGATGCCACATGTTGCAGATGGCACATTTTACAGGTTGTTCCCAGCAATGAATAACACACGACACAGAACACTCCAAATGAAGCTGAGCAGCACCCTGACCGCTCCTTTCATTTGAATTTCATTATCTCAGTGCTTGACATTCTCATCATGGAAGAGCGCACTGCTCTGTTTTGGGCTCCCTCTCAATACGCATCTCCTTGGAATTTTTTCCTCCTCTTGGCAGCACACTCAACATGTAAACAACTCCACAGTACTTATGTACCGTGACACAATATTTCAAGCTAAGGGCCACCTACACGGTGGAGCATACTCATGCTCCATAAAGTGGCTAGTAAAATCTTCAACCTACTCACACCCACAGTTCTCACTAATTTGTATTAGCTTCCATCGCAATACTCAAGGACATTTTGTAGAGGTACCGTTAGGATGCCAAACTGTATTTCTCCATCACCGTGAGGTACTGGTTAGTTTGGAATAAAGCCCAAATTACCTAATTTAATATTTAGCTAATTCCTTGTCCAATGTGGAGCTTGATAATAATTCAAATGCTGAAACTTCACTTGGTTTTAAAAACACCACTGAAAGGAAAAATTTAGACTGAGTGCCAAAAATATGTTCTGCTCTTTCTCAGATGGTAAAATTCTGTCCCCCTCAGCAGACGTGGTTAGATGTCTATCTCTTTCCCCCTCCAGAAGATGCTTAGGGAGAGGGCATATGACCAATATGATTTTCATATAATAGATCTGTATTTGTACTTGGAGTTACAGAATCTTATTATTTCTATGGACATCTTTAAGAAAACTATAAAATGATACCCTCCCTCATTTCAGGATATAACTCACCACCATTATCTTCTGTACTTACTGAACATATGACTTGAACTCTATTAGGTACTGGAGATCAAGAGTTGAATAAGGCCATCTCTGCCCTCAAGGATTTGCAGTATGTATATGTGTGTATATATATATATATATCCTGCATTTAAACATTCATCTTCTTTCCCATTGGCCAGAAAGTAAACTGAATAATGAAAATATTAGCCTAGTGAGGATTGTGAC
Source organism: Pan paniscus (assembly GCF_029289425.2). NCBI lineage: Eukaryota > Metazoa > Chordata > Mammalia > Primates > Hominidae > Pan > Pan paniscus. Next base: position 163,611,452 of record NC_073254.2, on the reverse strand, counting down.
CAGCACTGCTAAAGAAATCAGACTTTGCTCAAGTGAGAAAGACCATGGGTAGGGTAAACAGTGATCTTCCTCTTCCCCCACCTTCAGCCCCTCCCTGCCCTGAGATATCTACCTCCTAATCCCTTGAGCCTATAAATGGTAACTTATATGGCAAAAGGGACTTTGCAGATATGATTGAATTAAGGATTCTGAGATGAGGCTATTACCCTGGATTATCCGGATGGGCCTAATGTAATCACAAGGGTCCTTATAAGAGGGAGGCGAAGGGCCAGAGTCAGAGGGAGAAGGTGCAAAGACAGGAGCAGAGGTCTGAGATGAGAAGATGCTACTCTGATGGCTTAGAACCTAGGAGAAGGGACCACAGGCTAGGGAATGCCAGCAGCCTCTACCAAGTCGGTAAAGGCAAGGAAACAGATTCTCCCCCAGTGCCTCCAGAAGGAATGCAGCCCTGCTGACACTAGACTGCTAGACTTCTGACTTCCAGAACTGTCAGGTAATAAATATATGCTGCCTTCAGTCACAAAGTTTGTGGCAATTTGTTACAGCAACAATAGGAAACTAATGCAGACAAATGCATGTACACAAACATTCATAGCAGCACTATTCATGATAGCTAAATGGTGGGGAAAACCCAATGTACTTTAGCAAATGAATAGAGAAACAAAACGTGGTATATCCATAGAATGGAATATTATTCAGCCACACAAAGGAATGAAGTATTGATAACCTGCTACAACCTGGATGAACCTTGAAAACATTATGTTCAATTTAAAAAGCCAGACACAAAAGGTAACATATTTTATGATTCCATTTATAAGAAATATCCCAAATAGGTAAATCAATAGAGATAGAAAGCAGACTGGTGTTTGCAAGAGTCTGGGGGAGGGGGACAATAGTCATGACTGCACAATGGGTATAGGGTTTTCTTGAGGTAGATGAAAAGGCTTTGGAACCAGATAGAAGTGGTGGTTGTACTTTGGGAGGCCGAGGTGGGCGGATCACAAGGTCAGGAGATCGAGACCAACCTGGCTAACATAGTGAAACTCCATCTCTACTAAAAATACAAAAAATTAGCTGGGTGTGGCGGTACGAGCCTGTAGTCCCAGCTACTAGAGAGGCTGAGGCAGGAGAATCGCTTGAACCTGGGAGGCGGAGGTTGCAGTGAGCCGAGATCGTGCCACTGCACTCCAGCCTGGGCGACAGAGCGAGACTTCTTCTCAAAAAAAAAAAAAAAAAGAAGTGGTGGTTGTACAACATTGTGAATGTACTGAATGCCACTGAATTGGACACTTCAAAATAGTTAATTTTATGTCATGTGAATCTCACCTTAATACAAAAATTAAAAGATGGGGAAAGACTCTTGAATTCTGCAAGGCTACCTAACATAGTAGCTGAGTATATTACCCATAATTAGGAACTCAACAAATATTTATGAAATTAAATGGTATAAAATATCTGTGTTCCACAAATTTTTTAAAATTAGTCAAGATCATTCTAGTCTAAGTCTGATGAATAAGGCAAGTTATCGAACTGAGTAAAGCTATCTTAGTTTTGAAAATAATAATGTGTAGCTACAAAGTTAGAGACTCACATTTCCCTCTGCCTAGCAAACTTAAACCTGTTCTTCAAACATCCCAGCCCAAATATCATCACCCTTGGAGCCTCCCCTACATCACCAAGTGGCACTTCCCTCCTGGACCTTCTAACTTGTTTGGTTCATAGATACCTAAGCACTTCCAGTTCTATGTCTCATCGGTCTCCTCACAACAGTGTTGGCGTCTCAAGGGTAAGAAATAGTTCTAATCTATTGACATACACTGAGCAGGAAGCGCCAAGTTGGCAAAGGAAAGCACTAATAATCAAGCTAACGTTTTAGTTTGTCTTGTAAAGTAGCTCCAAAGACAATTCTAAAAGAGGAATTCCAAACTTGTTTTGAGTAATATCAATATATTAAATTGAATATATACCTGCTCAATGTGATAGCTGAAAGAAAATCTCCTTGGTTGTTTAAATTCTAATGTCTTTGCTAAAACCCTTCCCTGTCTTTCTTTAATTGACACGCTTCACATCATGCCCCTGGTGTACATAGCACAGGCAGGCAGAAGCTCTTAAGAGCAACGTTTTCCCGAAATAAACGTGTTAATTTGGTCTCTGTAAGGATAAACAACAGGTCTTTGTTATTAAGGAAGACATGATTTATTATTTGTGTAATCAAGCTGCCACCTTAATACTGCAAGGTTTTTCTTAAGACAGGGGAACATCTTCTGATAACAATGCAGTTTTGTGCTAATTTTTTTTTTTTTTTTTTTTTTTTTTTTTTGGAGACGGAGTCTCGCTCTGCTGCCCAGGATGGAGTGCAGTGGCGCAATCTCGGCTCACTGCAAGCTCTGCCTTCCGGGTTCACGCCATTCTCCTGCCTCAGCCTCCGGAGTACCTGGGACTAAAGGCGCCCACCACCACGCCCGGCTAATTTTTTTTATTTTCAGTAGAGACGGGGTTTCACCGTGTTAGCCAGGATGGTCTTAATCTCCTTACCTCGTGATCCACCCATCTCGGCCTCCCAAAGTGCTGGGATTACGGGCGTGAGCCACCGTGCCCGGCCGGTTTTGTGCTAAATTTTAAACCAATTTGGGCCACTAAAGGTTTGGCAGGGGTAAGGGATAGTTGGTGTAATTATGTGCCTTCATTCTGTTGTCACACAAAACAAGGTAAAATTCTTGGCATCTTTCTTTGAACTGGGCCACTTCCTGAAGCTTGAAATAGCACAAAACTTAAAAGCATTCAAGCAAATTGAAATAAAAAATAGCGTTCACCTGAAACTGCACCAAACTGATCAAAGAAGGTTTTACAAAGCTATGCTTGCAAATCTCCCAAATTTTGTAACCCAGTCACATTTAGATGGCCAGTCACTGGAAAGAAACTCACCTTACCTAAAAGAGCTCTTCAGTTGTCCCTGCCCCACCACTCTGCTTTACCTTTCTTCATGGTTCTTACCACTTCCTGGCATTTTATCATACCTTTACTTGTTGATCTGGTCACTGTCTGTTGGCTTCAATAGAATGTAAGCTCCATGGGAGCAGGGACTCCATGTGTCTCATCACTGCCCCATTCACTGCACCCGGAAGAGTGCCTGACCCAGTAGGCACTCAATTCATATTTGCTAAATATGTCTTTCAACTAAATTATATTCTAAAATTATGATAAACAAAGAAAATAAGAACTAATAAGCTTCACCAGTTATTTTTAGCAAATTGCAAAGTTCCCACAGTCACTGGTGATACTACATCTATTGGAGACACACCGCACAAGGGGAAATGGAAATCAATATGCAGCAATTACCTATTCGATAAGTTATCAATAATATTTATTATCCTTTTTGATGTTGTGAGTTTATTTTCATGGTATGTGGCTTAAGTTATAAATAATATTTGCTTATAAAGATTAAGTTATAAATAACTAATAAATTTATAACTTAAATAATATTTATTTTTTGAATAAACTGTAGAGGTAGTGATATAGTTTGAATTCTGAATCACCAAGTAAAAACTTGATATATCTCACAATAAATAAGAATTCTGGCACAGAAACTATCTAATTCTATTGTACGTATACATGACTGTATTTTAAACGATAGTCACATGATGCCCTCAGCAAATATTCATAACACCATATTCCTTGACTATGCTTTTTTTTTTTGAGATGAAGTCTCATTCTGTCTCTACACTCCATGTTGGAGTGTAGTGGTGCAATCTTGGCTTACTGCAACCTCCATCTCCCGGGTTCAAGCAATTCTCCTGCCTCAGCCTCCCCAGTAGCTAGGATTACAGGCATGCACCACCACGCTCAGCTAATTTTTCTATTTTCAGTAGATACGGGTTTTCACCATGTTGACCAGGCTGGTCTTGTACTCCTGACCTCAAATGATCCGCCCGCCTCGGCCTCCCAAAGTACTGGGATTACAGGTGTGAGGCACCGTTCCTGGCCTCCTTGACTATACTTTATCAGCTCTTTGCTGTGGTCTCCATCTCTGATATCTGACACTGTACTCAGCTTGTAGGCACAATGACAAACGCAGCTTTACCATCCTGGCCAAGCCTTTACACACTCAGCCTCTCTAGTAACCACCTCAGCTGATCCAGGGCAACCCTGAGGTTCCAGCTTCAGGCCTGGAGCTCCTCAAGGGCAGATTGAACACATGTCCCCACCCAAGCAGACACAGGCTGGAATTTAGCCATGTGAAAAAAGCCGCATACCATGAAAATAAACTGCTTCCCACAACATTAAAAAAGAGTGGTGATATAATCCCAAATTGCTGATTTTGGCCTCAAGTCTGTCCTCAATTTAGGAAGGTGGAAGAAAATCTAGTTGAAATGTCCATGTTGTGGTGATATTGTGTGAAGATGAATTAGTAACTATGACTGCGTCTTGGTCATAAGAATTAACAAGATTTTGGCCAGGCACGGTGGCTCACGCCTATAATCCTAGCACTTTAGGAGGCCAAGGTGGGTGGATCACCTGAGGTCAGGAGTTCGAGACCAGCCTGGCCAACAGGGGGAAAGCCTGTCTTGCCTAAAAATACAAAAATTAGTCAGGTGTGGTGGCAGGCACCTGTAATCCCAGCTACTCGGGAAGCTGAGGCAGGAGAATTGCTTCAACCCAGGGGGCAGAGGTTGTAATGAGCCGAGATTGGGCCACTGCACTCCAGCCTGGGCAAAAGAGCAACACTGTCTAAAAACAAACAAACAAACAAAAAAAACAACAAAAAAAATTAACAAGATTTCAGAGCTAGTTCTAATTAACAAAGAAACAAGTTCAATAATAGCTTACATTGGGGAAGGGTGGGGAGTGGGTGGGGAGGCAGGGGCTTCATATCACTCACCCCAAGTTACTCTGGGGTAGGGACCCATGTCATTAGCAACTTATTATGGGGGTCCTCTGAGTGTACCCAGAATATTGTGCATCATACATGGTAAGACAATATAATATGTGCTGCTATCCAGTTAACTGATTAAAACATAATTTATTGGCTTTTAAAGCAGGACACAATGACTGTACAAACAAAACCAAAAATAGAAAAGTCTAGAGTAAAATATAAAAATTCCCCTTTTATTCTTTCTTTTATTCTTCAGGGATTGAGCATTGCTCTATGCACACACAAAATGTTTTTATAAAAATAAAACCAACTTTGTATGCTGTACTCCCATGAACTGATTTTCAACAAAGTTCAGAATTATTTCTCTCTCATTTAGGTATTATTATTATTATTACTATTATTATTATTTCGAGTCAGAGTCTCACTCTGTTGCCCATGCTGGAGTGCAGTGGCATGATCTTGGCTCACTGCAACCTTCTCCTTCCGAGCTCAAGTGATTCTCCTGCCTCAGCCTCCCACGTAGCTGGGACTACAGACATGCACCACCATGCCCGGCTAATTTTTGTATATTTAGTAGAGACGGGGTTTCACCATGTTGGCCAGGCTGGTCTTGAACTCCTGACCAAGTGATCTGCTCACCTGGGCCTTCATTTGGGTATTATGATGACATTTTTTTCTCTCTCCATATATTAAGAGCAAGGGACAATTTAAATATACTAATACATTTTAGGAGTTTGAAAATAATTTCTTTTTCTAGGGAAGGTAATTTGGCTTTTTTCTTATAACAATATTTAATTTATTAATTTAGTTTAAAATACATATACTAAATCATGTCTAAAAATACGCTATTTTTAAAAATTGCTTTTTTCCACTCTCACATTTCCTGAAAACATTTTATTCAAACTCTTCACCGGCATATTTGACATCAGTGTTAGGGAAGGTAATCTGAAAAGTTCAAAGCAAATGGATAAACAATGTCACTAGACTGAGCCTTCTTTAGGTGAAGGCTGGCTTCTTTCTACTCCTCAACTTAGGGCCAAATTTCACAGGTCTTATGCCTTTGATATAATCAAATCTTCCTTGAGAACATTTTTTTAAAGTATATGGTACATCTTCCTTCATGAGATAATCAAATTCAATACACTTGTTACTGTAATTATTACATGTTCTATCTTCTCCTGCAAGGAATCCCTACAAAATACATATTTTTAAATTCTAAATTTGGTTTAATGTCAAACACACACACACAAAAATCAAGGTTCACAAGGACTTTTCTGGGTTGATAAGGATTTTTACTAACCTCATTAAGCTGCATTTTGCATCGTTTGCATTTGGCTACATTTCTCTAAACTGTCCTTTTCCCCTTAAATATTTTTAAAATCTATGTAATGAGATGGTCTATATACATCATTGTGCTCTATAGAACATTCTGTAGCTTGGTAACAATGGCAGAAGAAGTGAGTCAGGCAGCATGCATTAAATACTTACTGTGTGCCACATCTGGGGTAGGACTAAGGAAACCAATGGTAAGGTAACATTGCCCTTGAGCAGTTTCCTGGCCAGTGGGGAGACCAGATGTAGGCGAGTAGAACAGCACATTGCCAAGCAAAGCAGCAGGAACACACAGTACTTGGGATGAGAGGAAGAGTCTGGGGAGCTGGGACCTAGGACTACATGACCAGAGGTGGTGATAGTGCTGGTGACCCAGGGGCCTTGTGTGACGTTTTGGGCTTGAATTTTATCCTGAGGTTTGGGCAGGATCTCTGGAGATTTCTAAATTGGATGATGAGGAAACATTAAAAGATGTAACCTAGCTGTCCACCTCCATTATGTCAAGAACCAGGAAACCAACCGAACTGCAACTCAGCCCGAATAAATGTAAAAAATTCACAAACTCCAGCCCACACAAGTGAATCATACACTGCCCAAGGCCTCAGTGGGGTCTGTGTACTATCATTTTGAACAAAAGGATAACACTCTTGATTATTTGGTTTCCCAGACCACACACACAAAAAGAAGAAAACAGCAGATTAGAAGGAGGGAGATGGGAGCTGCCAGAAGCAAGTGCACAACAGCAAAATGTGAGAGGTGAGCAAGGCAGGAACTCAGAGAGCCAGAGCAGGGGGACCTGGGGCCAAGTGATCACCTTGGGAGGTAGCTGAGAGGAAGAAATGAGCTACTGTTCGCAAAGATTTAAAGTCCACGTAGGTGCGAAATGAATCTATGTTACATAATACTTACTACCCAAGCCAAGTACAATCAACCCTAAACTACAGATGAGGAAAGTGAGGCTCATGGATATGCCCAAGGCCCCATACCAGCAGGTAGAACAGGCTCAGCCAGGAACTGCATTCTTCTTTTCCAACTCTAATTCCATTCCTTTGCACAATCCCACACTATTCAAGGGTTGGGGTATGTTCAATTTGAGAAAGCCAGTAAATGTGATTAAATATAAGAAAGAGTTGCAATTTAATGATTCTCATGCAAAATACAAATTAAAATAAAGCGTTGGTGCTTGACAGGTGAGCTTCCTTGTAGCTGTTGGCTTCCCAAGTCCTGTGCTACTCTAGAGAGAGAGGCAGGAACTATGGGAAGGATTTGCCCTTCTGCACCGAGGAGGCCTGAGGGGGCTCGGGATCCACAGGAACTCATTCGCGCCCTCCTGAGTTTTCTTTGTTGTCAATTCGCACCAAATTGAAGAAGCCAGAATGAAACCTGTGGGGGCCTCCTGATGTTTTCTGTAGACCCGTTTCATAAGCCAGGTGTCTACCTTGGTCTCTCCCTATAATCTATCCACATTCCCTACCCAATCCTCCAATCTCTTCTCTGAAACTGGATTTCCAAGCTCAGTCTCTGTGTGAAAATGCTAAGGCTTCTTTAATGATCCTGCTCTTGTTCTTTTCCTGGAGGTTTGCACTGTCCCCCATCTGCTGCCCACCTGCCATATAAGTATATGCCCTGCATATGTGGGCTCCACTAATTAATGAGCCTCTATTGGAATTTCCAGCTGATTTCCAGTCCCTGATCACCTGGTTGCATATCCTAGTACAGAGAGCTTCAACATAGTTGATGGGGACAGTTGTGTTTTGTGACCAAAACTGTGACCAAAGCCTGTCCTCCAGTGAGACAGCCTTTGAGGCCAGGGCAAATACAACCACATTTCCCTAAAAACAATATTGCATGCGTCCCAAAGGGTAAACTGTGCCTGGCTTTCCCCCTGCATAAAAGCCAATGGAAATCACATTTGGCATGGCCTATGCCTTGTGGGTTGGCCGATGGCCAAGCATATACTCAAGCAGACATGGATTTTATATGTCAGGGCAACATTTTTTATGCGCAGTTAAGCTGTGCATGAGGCTGCTGTCTGAAAAAATAAATAAATAAACTTCTCTGCCTTAGTTTCATATCTATAAAAGCAGAACTGATGATTTGAAGTGTTTACATAATTCACCGGAGAACTGTGAGAAACAAGCTATATTTGTAAGCATTTTTGAAGATGAGAGGAATTTGGTGAAGTATGTACAGTATTTTTTTTAAAAAAAAAAACTTCATTTCTTACTAGCCCTGCATTTAAAACATAATTTTCTGGGACATGATTTTGTTTTACAGTAACCCAGGTGCTCAAGGGTACTTTGGGAGTTTTTGTAGTTTCGAGGTTCCATGAAAACCTTCCCTGAGACAGCTAAAGACAAAGCCCACATCTGTTAGTGTAAGAGACACCTTTGTTTATGGAGCATTAGGGCTGTGACAAAAAGACTGACATAAGCCAGGATATTTAGAAGTTAAAGCTGGAGCTTTATTCTAAATGTATGCTACAGAGCTCCTGGTTTTCCACGAAGTCTGGATTTTAAAAACAAAGTTGGCTTTAATTTTCAACTATCTGGCTTTTTTCAACTATCGTCACAGTCATACAGTTATTTAAACAAATGTCTTTGAACTTCCTTAACTTAAAAAAGTGACCCTAAGGTTAATGAATGTTGTGAAATGCTTATTGTTTGAACAAATGAACTGGCCCCCCGCCCACCGAGTGACACGTTCTGTAAGTACCACAAGCAAGCATGATCGGCGCTGTGAAGACTATAGAATCTCGCACAGGGAACCTAAGATATTTTCACTCTTTATACCATACTGACCACTGTCAAAATTTGGGACTGCCTATATTTCCTTTTATCCCCTTATTAAAAATGCCCCAAGTCAAGCTGTTTAAAAATGGAGGGTTGCCAAATTTCCCTTACTAAGAAAATAAGACCCAGGATGTGAAGTGCAGAGGCATGCAGCAGGTGGTAAATTAAAGACAAGTTGGGTGTACAGTTTTAAGCAAGTCTCAGTTAATGATACAAAAGCTACCGAGTTCCTTTCCACAGTAAGTGGAGGAAGAGAAAACAGAATGTACCACCATTCCCATGCAACAGTCTCAAAGAAAGATGCTTCTTTGTGTACAGGTCAACACTGTGTACCCTTCAATAGGGTATTTCAGAGCATTTTTGTGAAAGGCACAAGATCTTTAGCATTCTAATAATAATGTGCTTTCACACTGGCAATAAGCAAGTATCTTAATAGCACACGAAACAGTAGAAACCCATTTTGTCTGAGTGGCTTCATTATATGTTTCTTAGACCGATAATGGGTCTCACCAGGGGAGTACAGAGGAATCATCTGTGAAACATTTCTTAAAAGTACCCCTTTCTTCCCATGGGAGATTCTGAATTACTAGGTCTGGAGTGGGGCTGGTAGGGCTCTTGATCGATGATAGGTAGACAGAAAAATAGATCACAGGTAGGTAAGCATGTAGGTAGATGGATGGATGGATGGACAGACAGACAGGCAGGAAGATTTTAATTGTACAAGTGATTCTAATGGGCTCCTCAGTTGAAGAACTGCTGCTCATACTAAATTGCATATGGCCACAGCATTCAATTCCAGTAAGAATTAATTCAGAGTTTCTATATAAGTAGTAGCACACAATAAAAGACACAGCTCAGGCTTGATTTCAGCTAGTGTATTCATTTGCCTGCTTATGGAACACACCTCCTCTGCCAGGTACGATACTCAATATAAGGCTCAAGAAGGAGACGTGGCCCTGTTCTTGAGGAGCACGTGAAGCAGCATGATGGTATATCTGCTACGTGTTCCAACAGGGGTAGAAGAGAGTTTTCGGGGAGGAGAGGAGAGGAGTGAGAACACTCATTCTATCCAGAGGAGTTGAGGATGGTTTGGAGCAAGCGGGGACACTTGAGCTGAGGCTAAGACAAGGAGGAGGCTTTGCAATATGGCAATAGGGGACATGCAAGTGAGAGGGTCTGGGGAGAAATGGTGGGGGCTGGAGCAGGAGGGGCAGTTAGGGAAACATTCAACCCCTATCCCCCCTCAGCCTCCCCTGCCAGTCCCTGGTGGTTCCTCCCAATACTAGATGCTTCACTTGTATAAACATTTGGAGTTTAAAACCCTCTGTCACTGACACCTTCTCAAGTGATGCTCATGACCATGTGAGGTAGTTAAGTCAAACATTATAAAAGATGGTTTTACTAAATTGCGCTGTTTCTATTAGAAAGCATGTATTAACCGTGTTGTAAAAAACACCATTTATTAACCAAAACGCCAGAAAAGCAAGTTGTCAAAGCATCCCTAGGCTTTAATATTTAAGGTCACTATCAATTTAAAATGATCTGAAACTCATTCTGGAGTGTGCGTGTGTGTGTGTGTGTGTTTGGAGCAGGAAGTACAAGGTGGAACAGGACCTATTTCTCTATCACTAAAAAGCAGGGCGCCTGTGGTAAGTCACATGGATACAGCAAATATAGCATCGATGTCTAATCGTGGCTCTGACCCAGCCTCTTGGTACAGATACAGTTAGTGATGATTAAATCATAGCAGTGCTATTTGGGGGTCTAATAATGTACCTCTTCTATTATATAGAATTTGACAAGAGATGTTTAACATCTCTTTTTAGTTAAATTTCACATGTAGTCTCTTTAGAAATAGTTTTTGCCACTGTGGTGAATCTTCACTTTTAGTATTTAATTTGCTTGTAAGATGTTGGAAAAGAAACCAACCTTCCTGATTAGGAAGTAGGTGACTAAGTCTCTCCGTAACCACCTTCTTTGATCCAGTCTACAGACTCCACAAGGGTGGATTACAGAAAGTCTGGCTTCAGTTTCCTTTGTTCCTATCCTGATACATTGCCTGGAAGCAGTATTTCACCTCTGCTCTTTTCTTTCAGCCATTTCCTTAGAGGTCTCATTAATATCACAGCCTCACATCTCACCTGGAAGCAGATAATTCCCAAGCACAAAATCTCAGCTAGACTGGCCTGCTAGACTGGAGGGAGGAAGGAGGGAGAGAAAGGGGAAAGAAAAGAGAGAAAGAGAGAGGACTCTAACAGTGGTTGTCACCCTCATGGCTCATTAGAATATAGTGGGGAGCTTTTAAACAAACACCAATGTCCTGACCCCACTCCAAAGTCCCTGACTGAATTTGTCTAGGGTGGGGCACAGAGATGGGTATTTAAAAGATTTCCAGGTGATTCTAATGAGTAGCTAGAGTTGAGAATGACCACTCTAACTCTTTGGAAGACATAAAAGATCTCTATGACGTGGCATCTGCCCTCAAGACTTTTAAATCTGGTTGGGAAGGGAAGACTCAACTGGAGAGTAATCTCAGATGAACTTCCAGTAAGTACAAAACTGGGTGTTGAATTCCATCAGCGCCATGAGAAAATTCAGGGCTTGGAGACCAGTTGGGAAGACGTTGTAAGATGGGATATGTGCTGGGCCTTGACACAGGGCTGGGATTGAAGTAAGTTTCCTCTCCCCTTCCCCACTGCCACCACCTCCATCAAGAGCCTTCTAAGTGGATTTCATTCTTAGGAGCTTCCACTCTTGCTTCTTTCCAGTCCATTCTTCCCAGTCTCGTAAAACCCTTCAAAGGCTCCTGAAAGCTGGTAGGACAGAGGCCAAGCCTCAAGGCCCTCCCTGATTGGTCTGAGGCCCCTACCTCTCATCAGGCCCCAGACACACTGGCCTTGTTGCTCAGACATCCCAGTCAACGTCCTGTCTGGGGGCGTGTGTGTTTGCCGGCCACTCAGCTTGACACATTTTTACCCTGGCTCTCACGTGGCTGATTGCTTTTCATTCCTTAGGCCTCAGCCTGCATGCCACCTCCTTAGGAAGCTTTCTCTGACTACGGAGTCTGGCGTAGCCTCCACCCCAACCTCATTCCTTATCCAAATACCAGTTGATTAACTTAGCAGCACTGATCACAACCCCAAGCATTTTGTCTATTCATTACTAATTTTGCTTTCTCTACTAGAAGGAAGGAGCATGCTGACAGAAGCTGTGTTTCATTCTCTCATATCCACACTAACTAGGACATTGCGTGGCACAGAGTGAGTGACCAGGAAACATCACCAGGATGTATGGATGAATTAACGACTGAATGGCAAGGAGGAGAAGGCGTTCTAGGTGGGAAGAACAGCCAGAATGAAGGTACAAATGCTTTTGTGGATACAGAACAGACAGTGGAACAGACTGGTAGATGTAGAGGATACATGGAAAATAACAGAAGATACAGGTTAATAAGTCAAATATAATCATTACTAATAACAATAAATATAAGGATTTGAACTTGACACCTGTAAAGGTATAAATGCTGTGCCAGGACTGAATGATTCAGGTCTAAGAAAGGAAATCATGATTCTAAAGTCCAGTCCTGAGGCACAATTTCAATCACTATTCCTAATTAGAAGATTAAATATTTGGAAAAAATTGGTTTATGTGAAAAAAATTCAAAATAATTTTGGGGAGATAGCTGGATGTTGGGAATTATCTATAAAAATAATAAAAGAGCTACCTAGCTACCTATAAAAACAATTAGGCAGATACTTTATACCAAATGGTAGGAAACCCTGAAACTTTGAAACCATAGCTCTGAAACCTGAAACTGAAACTTTGAAACTATGGCTTCTCTTGACATAGATATCAAAATTTAAATGAGATTATTGTTTCACTGTGTGTTTGTCAAATCTTGTACTGGTTCACAGAGTAATACAGAGTTTGGAAAGAGTCACGTGGAATGTAACGTGTTAGCATTACTAGTGAAAGAAAAAGGACTATTCAGGCACAGGTGTGGTCAGATGAGACAAAGGCACAGGTACTCTGTGGTCTTCCCTCTAATCATGATCTCTCTGGAAGAAGAAGAGAGAAAAAGTAAAATTCTTTCATATTCCAGAAAGGTGTGTCTGCATTTCATTTAAATATCATTAAAAACATATGGGGAAGGCCCTTTCCATAATTTTTGTTAATGACTCTAATATTATCACATCTTTCAAATGAAAATTTTGAATAATTTTTTTTACAATGGTAACAGATTTCATAGGTGGGCTCTATCAAAAAGCATTCTATTTTATAAATTGTCATAAATTTATGAATGTTTATGAAAGAAACACTTCACAACTATATTTTGTCTTATCCATATACTAACTTCTATCCAAGAGGGTATTCAGGTGTATAATAAGATCATATGACACTGACATTTACAAATTAATTTGCTTTTTTAAAAAATTGCTCCAACTTAATTAAACGTCATTAAATGTTTGTTGACTTAATTCAGCAAACATTTACTATACACTTACTACAGCCCAAGCACGGTGCTCAATGCTATGGAAAACACAAAGACCAAGAATCCCCACTCTTAAAGCAGTAAAACAACATGAAAAGTGATGAGTTGAATTTTGCTATTGTTACAAAAGGCTAGATTCAAGTTTATAAATTACTGGCTTATTTATTGGGTGAGCTCTTAGCCTCAGCTACTTATATGTAACTTGGGGGAGATAATATTTACTTACAGAGTGACTGCAAGTATTAATGATGTAACATGTGTAAAATACCTAACTTGATGCCTAGGACATAATGGACACTCAAAAAAGTAAGGTTCCTTCCTTTTAAGACATTTGACATTTAGCTAAATATGATTTGCCTTTGTTATATATGTTCTTGGTACCTGATTTACAAAAATAGAACTTTGAAGTTGACTTTTTACATATAACATCTTACATCATCTATTTTTAACATTTCATGTGAATTGTTACATTTGGATAGATAAAATCTGCATGACCCCCAATCTCATAGATGTCATTGAATTCCACTCCTTTCCAAAGCAGGTTCAAGGCCTAGCTCCCTTTCTTTCTTTACTTCATCTGATGGTGATGTTTATGAGCAGTGAAAGGTTAGAGGCAAGGAAAGAGAAGAGAAATCCTGGACATAGATGACACAGATATTTAATTTCTAAACAATCAAGCACTGCTACTTATGGAAGTTAAGTATCATGAAATGTACATATTCATGTACATGTGCAATGGAATTTCATGTACATGAAATGTACATACTTATGGAAGTATGAATGCTTGATTGTTTAGAAATTAAATATCTATGTTAAAAGTTACTTACCAAAAGTAACTTTTTGGTAACTTTGCTAGTTACCAAAAATGGCTTCCTATATTTGGAAACAGGAAGTTGAGAAGAACTCCGGAGAGGCAGAATAAGGTAAAAATGGAAAGTGAAACTGTGAATGAAGGGATCTTAACAGTGCATTCCAAATTGGAGTTATCTACCTTGTAACTTGGTATCCCCTGGAGAACCTGAGGTTAATATGATTGGGAAATGCTGCATTCTGTATTCCATCTTAGGAATTCACAACAAATATTAGCACCCACAGGAAATTATATGCCAATTCTATCAGCATCTTTCTTTTTTGAGACGGAGTCTCACTCTGTCATCCAGGCTGGAGTGCAATGGCGTGGTCTCGGCTCACTGCAACCTCTGCCTCCCGGGTTCAAGCAATTCTCCCACCTCAGGCATCCAAGTAGCTGGAACTACAGGTATGTGCCAGCACACCTGGCTAATTTTTGTATTTTTAGTAGAGATGGGGGGTTTCACTATGTTGGTCAGCCTGGTCTCGAACTCCTGACCTTGTGATCTGCCCGCCTTGGCCTCCCCAAGTGCTGAGATCACAGATGTGAGCCACCACGCCCGGCCTCAGCATGTTTCTTAACATGCTAAGAAACCTGTTGAATGCTGTTAAACTCAACAATTCTTAAAATCGCCTGAATGCTAAATTCTTTGTGTGTGGAGGTGGGTTGGGGAGTTTATTTAATAACCTGTGGAATTAATATGGAATGGTGTATAATGTAGAAAATGTTGATTACTGATTCCTCTATCACCAAAATGCATTTTTGCTTGTGCTTTATATCTTTTCTAACAGTTGTTCTCGACAGAAGCCATTTGACAAGGATTTCTATTTCATCTTGGTGATACAGAAAAATCACAATTCATTCTGCCTTTGGAAAGATGAGTGTTTGCAAAGAAAGAAACACTCAGAACAAATTCCAGTGATCCTGAAACAAAAGTAAAAACTTCATTTCAAAAACAAAGACTTTGTCCTGCTTCTGCACACTCTTGGGCCATGACTGTCAGTTTACTCGCAGGAGGTCACAGTCACTACACTATTAGAGTAAAACTAGGAAGAAAATTTAGTCCCACTTTCACAGTACTTTTATGTTTATATATGAACTGATTTTTCCTTTTGGCATTTTTATTTTAAAACAGTTATTTTGGTAATACTAGCATTTTGAAAACAGATGCTCCAAAAAACAGATTATTTATCAAATTTTAACTTTTTGCTTAGAAAAATATCTTTACATGGGCCGGGCGCGGTGGCTCACGCCTGTAATCCCAGCACTTCGGGAGGCCGAGGCGGGTGGATCACGAGGTCAGGAGACTGAGACCATCCTGGCTAACACGGTGAAATCCCGTCTCTACTGAAAATGTAAAAATTAGCCGGGCATGGGGGCAGGCGCCTGTAGTCCCAGCTACGCGGGAGGCTGAGGCCAGAGAATGGCGTGAACCTGGGAGGCGGAGCTTGCAGTGAGCCGAGATTGCGCCACCGCACTCCCGGGCGACAGAGCAAGACTCCGTCTCAAAAAAAAGAAAAACGAAAATATATTTACATGAATCCTGGATGCTTCTAAGAATATTTATTTTGTGAAACCTAAAATGCTAAAATAGCACAATGGGTTTCACAATAAATTCAAAGGAAAATACTGTCATTTGCTTGGTAGTTAATAAAATGTTAAATAATAATCTTTACAACATAAAGGGCATTTCAGAGGATAAGAATGAGTTTCTTTTTTAATTTAAAAGAAAATCTGTTCTAATTTTTTATCAAGTTTTTTAGAAGAGCTAGCAACATTACATTCCCCTACATCAAGGCTGACAATCCCCTAACTAAAGAATCCACACATACGTACATATATTAACAATACACATGCAAATGCATGTGTACATATTATGTACGTCTGTGTGTGTATATATAACATTAATAAATTTCTAAAAAGTATCATGGTTAACAAAATTATAGATAGTAAGACCAAGAGATCATGAAAGTGGAGGATTAGAGGAAACAAAATTTTAATTGCAAACACTAGAGTTTGCAAACATAGTCAAATATTCTAGAAAGCATCCTCTTTCAAAACATATGCATTCTTATTGGATCTCTGCCCCATTAGGTAACCCTTCTCCTGAGTCACCATCTTTAGCTGTTCAGGAACTTTGGCATGACAACCTGGGCTGCTAAGGTTTTGAGCCGGCTTGAAATGAAATGTCTTCGTGCTTACATTTTCTTATGTGACAGCCTGGCCTTTACCCTAATTATTTCAATGCTTAGGAGCATGTTTCTCTTTGCCTGGTCTTATTTCCATCTATAAAAAAAGATGAAGTATTTGAAAGTTTCCTTTCTCTGTACCTTCCCATAGGATCTCCCACAGACTGGAGGGAGAGGGGGCAGGAATCCTTTTTAATCCTTTAAGTGGATTAAATAGTCATCAGTGAACCAACTACTATGGCTAGTGGGCAACACACAAGGTATTTCAAACCCAACAATGTCAAAATGGAACTCACTGTCTTTCTCTGAAAACTCATCTTGTGTTCAGTAGTGCAGGACTACCGTCTTAAATTCTCTAACGGGAAACCTCCAGGGTCTCCTTTGACTGCTGCAGTTCTCCCTGCCTCCATATCCACTCGTCGTGCTCTGCTGATGCATATCCAATGCATCCCCCAACCCCATGCCCATTGCACCACCCACATAAATTTCCAATTCTACTTCTGAGACAGCCACTTGACTAGTCTCTTTGCTCAGAATTGCTCACTTTCCCACACTGTCATCCACGCCACTTTCAGAGCCACGCTGCTGGAGCATATATTTATTTGTTCATAAAGCAACCTGCTTCAATCTTTTGATGACTCTCTAAAACGCCAACATGCATTGTATGCTGCCATATGCCAGCCATTGTACCAAAAGCTTTACAGGAGTTATCTTATTTTCTCCTCATAGCAATCCTATGAGATGGGTCCCATTATTGTCACCCCTTACCAATGAGAAAATTAAATGCATAGAGTTTCTATTACTTGTTCACAGTCACTGGGATGACAGGTAGCAGAGCCAACGTTCAGCTAAAATTATCTGATGCTCTCGACTACTCCACTCCAAACCCTTCCTCAGTCTGGCTCCAAATAACTCTCGAGTCTCTTTTGCAGGGAGCTGGCAGACTGTGACCTTCTCAAACTCAATGAATGTACATCAATTGTCAAAAGGCTTTGAACCACTGAGCTAGAATGCACGGTGAAGGCGCAGGGGCTCTCAGCAGCTGCCACCTCCCCTCCAAATGAGTGTGACTCTTTCAACCCACACATGGTAACTGAAATATCTTGATATCAAGTAGGGAAAACCCAACACAATAAATTCTGCAGAACTTTTTTTTTTTTAACAGTACTCTGCACTGTAGAATATGGGATTACATTTCAAAAATTGTGTTTCAGATAAAAATCACACACCAATCAACTTTGCCTCTGAATGTCTTATCACAGTTCATTCACGAGAACCACTTGATGGAGGTAAGGAGGATAGTGGCACTGGCAGAACGCTGATGATGCTTGTAGTCACAGGTGTGCCATTCTAAAGCACCATCTATTCGACTTGTTATATAACTTCTAAGAAGAAATAGCCATTTGAAAAAAAAAGAAGAAAATGTTAGATATTGCTAAAATTGCCCTGACATATTCCACACACACAGTTTGATAAATATTTTATTGTTATTCCAGGAAAAGCTTTTAAAGGAATACAGAAGCCAGCAATTATGGGGAAGGGATGTCTCCTTCTCCGAGATAGTAGGAATGTCAGCTCTTTGCTGCTAAGGAGAGAAAGGACAGATTCACAATGCCATGATAGCTGAAATGTACACACACCCACCAAAAGGGCCGGAGTCCCAAGCAGCTCATCTTTCTTTACTTGTTAACAGCAGAAACCATGCACAAATATCCTGATGCGGCGTTCTATGTGACTTGAATAAATGAGGGACATTCAACCTGTGTGGACCCATTGCTGTGCTTCTGCCTGTCAATTATCCAAACTCCCACACAGAAAGCCTTGCTAGAAGAAGGTCTGGCTCCTTGAAACTAATGATCCAGTTGTCAGTACGAGTGCCCCGCTCTAAACTACTAGCTCTGAAATCCAGGGCCTCGATTCATTTCTGATTAGAAAAATTTAGGCAAATACTCAACATTATTATCTTCTTTAAATTAAATTGGAGAAGCTGTAGTGCTCCAAGTTATTTCAGATTTTTCAGATTTTTTTTTTGCCACTTACCAGTTCTATCTTAAATGCTTCCCTTACAGTCAATATAATGTATTGAAATGTGTGTATGTAATGGATGTTTACATTTTCCTCCTGTAAGAGAGGCTGCTTACCTCATCAAAAAATTACCATGAAAAGTGATCACTGACAGTCAATTATAAGCCATTATAAGAAACATGCTATTTCTGAAGCATTCAAATTATGTGATTTAAAACCCGTTATTCTGTTCAAAGGTATGTATGGCTATATTTGAGATTACACCTAAAATTTGAAATGATATAGAAATTGCTACTTTACAAGCCACTCTCCACAGTGTTTAAATAATCTTAAACTCATCAAGAGCAGAGGTATTTTATTAATTGCATTTAATAACATAACTAGAGATTGTGAAAACATCCCCCAAAGCTCTAGTTACCCAAAAAAGAAAAATAACCCTTAGCATTTTTAAGCCTACATAAAGTCTGCCACAGGAGTTTCTTTCCTTTTTTTAAATGGCCTTTAAATAAATATATGAGTCAGTTTAAAAAGGCATTTACTTGAATTAAAGTGATCGTTCTGCCAGAATGTCAGTATAATAAATTGTGGGTGGCAGAAGTTTTAAATGAGTCTAAATTAGAGATTCTAAGTTTATTTATTTAATTTTTACTCACTCTACTGCTGTAATTAGAGAAGCTTTTGGTTGATCTTCAAATTGTGCCTTGTCATGGAATACCATACCTACCTGCTTTTATGACAAGCCCTATAGTACATTTATTTTAATGACCAGAATGGGGGTATAATCCATATACATGCATCCAGCTTCACTCCTGCTACTACTACACACACATCCTTACACTTGTTTCATTTCTTCCACCACCCTAACATTTTCATCCCTGATATTATACTGTTGCACTTTATTTCAATATCTTCAATGGCAATGACCAAATAATGTTAGTCACAGAGTTTTGTTCCTGGTAAGCTATTTCATAAAAGAACCTAATACACGCTGACTTTAAAATCTCTGCTAGCCTATGCTACCTGCGCCGAGGACTGAACTAGCTCAATTTCATAAACAAATATGTTTCACCATCAATGGGTGGTCTTGTAGTGTAGAATGTGTTTTAAATGATGTAACCTCTTAGAAGAGCTGACCATGTCTCAAGGCATGGGAAGCATCACCTTCAAGCTGATACCAGCTGCGTAACTGAACTAATGAGCTTCAGGAGACAGATAATCCATAACACAGCTGGGAGAATTCTGCTTGAGTGCCGACAACACTGAAATGGGGCATGATCTCACAGTATGTCTCCTCTAAAAGTTCAATACAGCAAAGTAAAAAGAAAAAAGTTCCACCTGATAATTTTATGCTAATTATTTAATTGACATTAACATACTTCAATCATCTGTTTGTCTAGTTATCAAGTAAAGATACTAAAAATAAGTACATTTTTAAAGGTTCACAATTGACCACTAATGTCTCTATTCTGAAATGAAAATATCAGAGCCTATCGAAACATTTTCGACATTGCATCCTAACGTGAAGATGAAAGCATCAGACCAAAGAGCTCTTATGCTGTTACACTGTGCATATTGTAATATTTATACAGAATTTTTGCTCAGCTCATTAACTTAATTCCATCTACCTTGTGCCATCCCTTAGTAATAGTTTTTTCACTAACCGTATGCATTTTCCACCCACCGCTCTGAGCACAAAAGAATCAAACACCACACTTGCTTCAGCCTAAATAAAATAGCAGTAGTCTTCACAAAAGGTGAATTTGGAATACAATCTGCATTCCCAGTTCCTAAACTTCAAAGTAAACACTAATTGTCTTGTGGACAATGCATCGGGGTTCACATATTACACGCGTCTCAGTCTTGAACATTTAAGTGCAAAACGAGAGCAACAAATAGGCAAACCTTCCGCAGTAAAGGATGCGGGCTGCAAAGGAAGCCAGCAGCTATGAAGAATTCATGCTTGATTTACCCACCGGCGTTGTCCATGTCTCAGGAGTGGCGAGGCGAGTTCTGTAGCCTGGCAGCCGGGAAGCCCTGGCTCTTCTGACTAACGAAGCACCCTGTCCTTCTGCTGATTATCAGCCCTTGCTGGCACACTGAGCATACTTCATGCACTGTCTGCAGGAGACACCGCCAGGAAATTTATATCTCCAAGGATGACAAACAGCCATTAGCTCCATTACAGGCTGATTAAGAGAGACTGAGCCTATCAAGTGGGTACTTGAATCCCCTGGGGTTTCCACCTCTGCTCTAAGCTAAGGAGGGGGAAAAAATCACTGCAATGTTGAATGTGTTGCACATTTCAGGAAAAAAAGTGCACATGCTATGCAAAACACAGAGCTTTCCAAAAGATGCCAGGGCAAACAGGAGCAGGAAGAGGCACTGATCATGAAAAGGTAAAAAGGAATATTTAAAAATACAATACATTATCCTTTCCTTGGGGTTAGTCTAAATATGGTTCAGCCTTTATCATTGACATCACTGAATGACTGGGCAACTTTTCAATTTAAAATTTTAAAGCGTTTTGGTTGTTGTTGGGGGAGGAGGTAGGGAGTAGCAGATAAAACATTGAAAAATAAAGCTATCTTTAATATCTCTGTTCCAAATAAATATTAGGAAGTTGAGTATTGCCATTCCATTTTAGTTATGTTCATCATGACTAGTTCTTCTATTTCTGATCAGAATTTCTGCTCACCTATCCTAACAGAGAAATTCAAAGTATTTTCACCGAATGTCACTAATAATTCAAGAAAGAACTGTCAAAAGAGGTTAGGGGATTCTACAGTCCGTTATCATCTGTGGCTAAAGACATGTGAAGATCAGGAAAGACTGACTAACACAGGAAGGCCCTACTTCACTTCTTTCGTTTAATTTGGCTGTGTATAGATGACTCTCAAAGACACCAAAAACTGCTTACGCTGTCAGGACACAAGGGTGAGCACAGTGCTGGAGAAATCAGGTGCCAGGCCTCGTGGCTGTCATGACATTAGATGCTGGGGACAGCGCAACTGTTTTCTCAAATATAGTACAAAGATTTGCAATGACCTCATAGGACCTACGATGAAATGAATCCACAGTATAGTTAGGCTCTCCAGGTCTTTTATACAGACAGAATTTTAAAAAACAGTTCATAGTGTTATATCCCCAGAGTTGCCAAATTTGAAAGGCAATTTGTTTATTAAGCATTTCTTTATGCCATTGGAATTCCTAGTGACACACCGGTCACAAATTATTTATAGTCTAGTTTCCCATTGTAACAGCTTCTAGGTTTAAGTGTTTTTGTTTTTAATGTAACTTCAGGATTTCCTATAGATATGAGGTTCTTTTATTGTTTAAACAAAACACTTTGTTTATGTCAGTGATAGTTCAGAAATGTTTTCCTCAAATAAAAGCTGAATTTCTCAGTGATTTTTAACCTGAGATTTTTAACCCTGTCATTTCAATTCTGTCACACAATTTTAAAGGTATATCACTCTATGAATTTAAAAAATCATCTTTATATATTTTTTAAAAATTTGCTTGGATCCCGTAAGACTGAAATCACTGGGTTTCTATACCTCGTCTACTTGCCCTGATTAAGACCTGCCAACTATCCAGAGTGAGTGTTATAAGCTCCAAATCTAGGACAAACTAACTATTTTTAAGAAAAAAAAGAGGAGATAACAGGGAAATAAAGGTAACAGAGAGAGAAGATAGATCATCAAAGCTGAGATGTGGGTAAGGAGTAGCTAAGAAGTCTCATCTATTGGCAGTGCCTATTGCCTAATATGAATATATTTATATTAGCTTTGTCCACAGTTCAAAATGTGACTCTTAGTCATTTTTATTAATACTGTTAGTCCTTAAATGACAAATGGATTGTGTTCCAAAAGTTCATTTTATTGGTCGTTCGAAACACACTTTTTTTTTCATAAATACTGACTGGCTTCCAAGGCCAGTCCATTAAGCACTCCCTAACTCACAATGCGATTTATATAAAATCTAATCTTTACTCACAAGTCTAAAATCCAGAAAGTTTTAAAAATACTGTTGTTTTTTGTAAGCTTCGCTCCAAAATGCATTTAGTGTCATAACTTGGAGTGACGTGATGCTATTAAAAATCTTTACTTATTCCACTTAGAGCAAATAATCATGTTTGCTACAGAAATGTTTAATATTATAGGTTCTAAGAATCTTCCCAGATCCTGCTAGGAGTGATTCATAATAAGTAGCATATGTTTTCTATTACCTTTCTAAAATAAAATTCTGAATTCTGAAACACAACTAACTCCAAGGGTTTCAGTTGAAGGACTGTGGTCCTTCAGTCCATTTTTGCAATTTAAAATGGTAGATGACAAGTATTTGTGGTGATGGATGTGTTAATTAGCTGGATTTAATCATCCCACATTGTACACATATGTCATTATATCACATCATACCCCATAAATATATACAGTTATAATTTGTCAATTTACAATAAAATAAAAATAAAATGGCAGAAAATAATTCTTAATACTATTTTGTCACAGGATTCCCCTAGGTATTTAGGAACTTACCATCTCCCTCCCTTGCCTATAAATACTTAAACATCTCCACTAAGAGATAAACAAGAAATGGGCAACATGGAAAAATGTCTAGAAATCAGAAAATTAATGTTGAGTGTCCATTATAAATTAAGCCCTGTTCAAAAACTGCATTCATTGCCGAGGACATAACTGCTTCCCAATTCTCTGTATTGGTAACTGGCTCCACCACTGCCCCTCCTCTGTCCCTCCCCAGCATCAGAGGAAGGGCAATGCAACCGTGAAAAAGCACAGTAAGTGGACCATTTTCCTCAAGCTCCAGGGAGAATCCACTCCCTCCCTTGATTTAATTCACACCCACAATTAATATGCTGTAGCTGGGGAATGCCTGGTTATAAAATGTTCACCAGGCCCTTTCCTATGGCCCCAGAGGTGCTGTGGGCATGGTAGAGGCATCGATAAGCCTAATGTTCTCCATTATGTTTCTAAATATGGGGTTTGTTCCCATTTTTATTAACCTTCCCATGAGTATATACTCAGCTTGCCTAGAGTTCGACAAACTTGTTTGAGGCTGGGGTAATTTGGAGCACCTGCATCCAAGTACCCTCAGTGTGATCCCACCTTCGAAAGAAGGACACAACCCCTCACTGTCTGGGTTTTTTAAGAGAGTGTTTGCCTGGGGTTGGTTGTATGATGTTTGGGATGCCGAGCCTGTCTGGCTGAGGTGGCAACAGCAAGGCTGCTGTGGGGCCCTGAGTCTTCAAACGCATCACCAAGCACATCTTTCTACAAAAAAAAAAAAAACCCTATTAGCAACTGTCTCTCTCAGTTTTAACAAAGAAGATAATGTCTTGGCTCCCTATAAAAGTTCTGCTTGCTTTTCTTTTTTTTCTCTTTTTTTTTTTTGAGACGGAGTCTTGCTCTGTTGCCTAGGCTGGAGTGCAATGGCACAATCTTGGTTCACTGCAACCTCCACCTCCTGGGTTCAAGCAATTCTCATGCCTCAGCCTCGCGAGTAGCTGGGATTACAGGTGCTCACCACCTGTAATCACCACCGCCTGGCTAATTTTTGTATTTTCAGTAGAGATGGGTTTCACCATGTTGATCAGGCTGGTCTTGAACTCCTGACCGCAGGTGATCCACCCGCCTCTGCCTCCCAAAGTGCTGGGATTACAGGCATGAGCCAGTGCACTGGGTCACATTACTTCTTAACTTTCCTACGAGAAGCTCTCACTTATTGGAAGCACAGAGAAGAACTGATGGCAATAGGTGGCAATAATACTCTGCCTTTCCTAACTGAAATTCGAGCCCAGGGGGATAAAGGCCAGTTCAGATGGATTCTATGGAGAAAAAGAGCAGAAACACCACTCCAAGGGGCAGAGAGACTCCAAAATCACAGGCTAAAAAGAACATAGTTTTACTTTTAGAGGACGAATTGGAATCCTTTCTTACAAGATCAGGCTCTGTTTCTCAGGATGGAGAAGTAAAAGAGTAAACTGTCCACGTAATTAGATTGCTTGGTCCAGTAGATCTCTTGGATACTCAAATGGGCCTATCTGACTATTTCAACCTTTTGAGTTTCTGATTCATCCAAAGAATCAGAATATTGACTACCAATGAGAAAGCTTGCTCCCTATTCATTTTGGAACATATTCTACTGAAAGTGTCTTCTTTTCTTTTCTTTTTTTTGAATCAGAGTCTCTCTCTGTCACCAGGCTGGAGTGCAGTGGCATGATCTCGGCTCACTGCAACCTCAACTGCCTCCCGGGTTCAAGTGATTCTCGAGCCTCAGTTCCTGGATAGCTGGGGTTACAGGCACCTGTCACCATGCCCAGGTAACTTTTTGTATTTTTAGTAGAGACAGTGTTTCACCATGTTGGCCAGGTTGTCTTGAACTCCTGACCTCAAGTGATCCACCCACCTCGGTCTCCCAAAGTGCTGGGATTACAGGCATGAGCCACCCCACCCAGCTGAAAATCTCTTCTAAAAACATTTGAGCCACTGCTTTTACAAATACAGCTATCAAATAGTTTTGACAAGCAAAATGCTTGGATATATAGCTCTCCAAGGTACTAAACCAAATCCCTGAACTATTAACCAAAAACAGTTGATAGGAGAAAGTTTTGCAACAGATAGTATTTCCAGGAAGATCTGGGCAAGAAAGATTATACATTTATCCAATGTTCTACTATGTGGATTCTAGGCCAATGCTACTTGACATGACTGTTTTCTATTCTGCCTAACTATTCTCCTTTTGAGGTTTCTCTTCTGATATAAGGTGTGGGGAGGGGTCTCCTGAATTTCTGGATAACATTTGCTTCTCTTCCCTTATTCATGGTCCTTGGAGTGTGCCTGATACCTCTTTTTTTTTTTTTTTAAGGCAGAGCAACATACACTGCTCCTTGGCTATAATTTTTTTCCCTGTTATATTCAAAGTTGAGTCCAATCCCTCTCCCCGACTGCAAAATCCCATGGCAGTTGTCCCTATACCTATTGCAATGGTCCCAAATAAAACCTGCCTTACTGTGCTTTAACAAGTGTCATCGAATAATTTTTTAACAGCAAATTGTTGGAGGTAAAGACATTTTTAAATGTCTTCAATTAGTTTAGCTACTTCCAAGTTTTGTTTTTTTTCTTTTTTTGAGACAGAGTCTTGCTCTTGTCACCCAGGCTAGAGTGCAGTGGTGCAATCTTGGCTCACTGCAGCCTCCGTCTCATGGATTCTAGCAGTTCTCCTGTCTCAGCCTCCTGAGTAGCTGGGATTACAGGCATGCGCCACCATGCCTGGCTAGTTTTTGTATTTTTAGTAAGACGGGGTTTTGCCATGTTGGCCAGGCTGGTCTCAAACTCCTGACCATGGGTGATCTGCCCACCTCGGCCTCCCAAAGTGCTGGGGTACAGGCATGAGCCACTGCGCCCAGCCCACACTTACCCTCTTTAACATCTTAATGCAGAGGCTGTGAAACTTTTCTGCACACCCAGATTGCCTGGTGTCTGGACCTTACATAAGGCAACATCCATCAGACACAGTCTTCTGACAAGTTTGGACTTTTGGCCAAGGTGGTTTGGCGAATCCATACTTGGACAACACCCCACTGCTCCAAATACATAGCAATGATAGATAAAATATTAAATAGGTAAATCACAGCTAGGCACAAGAAGCTAGCTGACCATTTCGATGAATGAGCAGGGAGCCAAAAGCTGAAGGCTGTGGGTGAGGTTTCTGCAGTGTCCTGCTGTACCCAAGGGACAAAAGCAGAGGTCAAGGCCAGATGCGCAGCTCCTATGTAGTAATGGCTCTAAAAGAGCTCCACATGAGAAAGGAGCAATCAGAGCCAGGCTCTGCTTGAATGGAGAGTCCTGGCTCAAGAAATGAGGTTGGAAAAACAAATGGCTGATGCCTTAGTTCCAGGAGCCATGGCTTTATAAAGCCTTGAGGGGCAGGGAGAGGATAAGTCTTCATAATCAATAATTAACTAAGCTTCACGTGGGTCCCTAAATACTGGATCGGCAGTATGCCCTCAAAATTGAGCAGAAACTTCCTCAAGATGTCATTAGAAAACCTGACTAGATGGGAAGGTTAGAGGGACAAGGTGGAGATGACTTCAAAACCATAAAACTATTAGGGAGGGGGAGAGCGAGAGTGAAAACAAAACTAAAGGAACTAATGTTAGGTAGCACAATGAGGTGACTATAGTCAACAATCATATTTTATATTTCAAAATAACTAAAAGAGTGGAATTGGAATGTTCCTAACATAAAAAATGATAAATGCTTGAGGCAATGAATATCTCCATTACCTTGATTTGGTCATTACAAGTTGTATGATTGCATCAAAATATCAGATGTAACCCATATGTATAACTATTATGTATCAATAATAATTAAAAATTTTTTAAAAATTAAAACAAACAAGCAAACAAACAAAAAAGACCTTCCACTGAAAATGAAGGCATGAGTTGAATTCCAAAATATTTTAAGATTGCTAATACATAAAAAGCCCGGGAATGTATTTCTCTTATGGTAACAATGCAGAAGAATGAGCAAAAACAAAGGACCATCTGGGACCCAGGAGTCCACACAGATGGCACTTACTCAGCAATGAATCTCAAAGTGAATGCCCTGGTGGCTGGAAAACTAAAAAGCCTATCTCCGTGAAAGGCACAAAAGGAACTCTGCCAAAGTCATAGAGAGAGGGTTCCTCAATATGTGAAATATGTTTAGCTTTTCTAATAAAACCAGTTAACCCAAGAGTGCCTAGGAAGCAAATTCTGACATCTAAATGAGATTTCTTAGGTGTCAGTCTAGTGTGCCTTAGCCCAGCATTGTACTCCTAAAAAAACCTGCAAGCAGCCCTCTGAGAAGGAGGCTCAACATTGGCCTGGCCTTGCAAAAACATGTTGGGGAAGCTCTGGCCATTGCAGTGAAAATCAATTCATCAGACACTTTGACCAGCAACCTGTACAGATCTAAAGGCCATCCCAAGACGGCCTTTTTTTCCAGAAGATTCTGATTTTCTCAAAGAAGATTCTGGGCTTTCTTCCTTCTCCTCCAGAATTGGAACCCACAACTGACACCTGTATCTAAGTCTCAGGCCAGAGACCACAGCTTTCATTTTTTGAACATTGACTATTTACCAGGCACGGTGCCTAATACTTTCTTTATGCATTTATTTCATTAAAACATAACAGCAAGAATGAGTTTGGTACTATTATTATTCCCATTTTATAGATGAAGAAACTAAGGCTTGGAGAGGTTAAGAAATGTGCCTCAAGATGCACAAATGATAGATCTGGATTCAAACTCAGGTCTTTCGTATTGTAGCATGTTCATGTGTCATCTCTTCATTCTACAATATTTACCAGGAATGGCCAGGCTCAATGTATAGGCCCAACTTCTTTTTATAGAATCTTATTTTATTGAACTTCTGCTTTCAATGCAAAAGCATAATTTCTTTTAAAGCTTCAGGCTTCTGTCTCAATTTGACTAATGAAATGTTTAAAGCTATTCTTTTTGCCTTGGCAAAACAAAACAAAACTAAACAAAACAATCACTTCGCCCTCAATAGCACTCAATAGTCTTGGTATGAAAATAAACATGGTAGAATTACTGCCTGTAAAAGGCATTGAGATACAGGCCTCTTTCTAAATTCCAGGAGATGGCTGCATTTAAAAATTATTCCTGAAGGAAGACTAAATTATAAATCTGTAAATCAAAGCAGAAGGATATATGCTTACCATTATTTAGCTCAATCTATTTATCACTTCAAGGATTTTTAAAAATAGTTTTTAAGAACTGTACCTATACTTTATTATGGCCAATGCTCAAAAAATTATTGAGTTGGCAGCAATGCCACCAGGTCACTGGAATGCAGAGGAAGGCATCTGTTTGACATGGTGCTGACTATTGGCAAAAAAGGGTTTCTGAACATATCGATCAGCCAAAGGGGTAGCCTGTTGCTTAAAGGGCAGTTACAGCTGCTTATGGATGAGTCTATTGTTACAAAACCAGCAAACAAAGGAAAAAACTGGTTCAGAGAAGCTGCTTCAGGAATATACAGCTTGCACAAGTTCTCTCCACAAGCCACCAGTTAGTTGGAAATATGATGGGTACCCATCCTAATAACATAGCAAGTTCCCCTCCAATGATGTGGCTGGCAGGCTCATGCCAGCCGGACGGGGGGCAGCCTGCTATCCATACTCAAAAAGGTGATTCTCTCTAGTAGACTTTAAGAAAGGGTCAGACTACTGTTTTCTCAGATTAGAATCATGAGCTGCCAACTGGTAGTCTAATCAAATCCAGCTCACTGACATGATCATTTGGCCAGGCCAAACCTTGAAAGCTTTAGACAAGGCATCTGCTCTGAGTTTGCCAAAGTTTCCACCACTCCCAATTGTCTCACATTGAGCTACACACACTTACATGGCCTACCTGGCTCCTGAAAGCATTTGGGCCCAAGTCAGCAGAATGGCCTACTGACCTCTCAAATCCCTTGCAGACTCATGACTCTATAAAGAAAGGGTGGTATGTCTTAATACAGCATAGAAAGGGGGAAAGGTATAGGTTGGATCTTAATGAGCTGTTCTTATAGGCTAGCAAGGGAAGCACCCTTTGCAACTCAAAAAATTTCTTCCATAGGCTGTTTGGGATTCATCAAACAGGTATTCTAGACTCTGCTTGACTTAAATTTAAATTAATAAGCATTTCTTTAGTAATAAGACATTTGTTAAGTTGGGTTACTTCTTATCAAACATGTATTGATTGCTTCCATGAAAGACGTAGAAATCTTGTCAAGGTCTTCCTCGTAGCTCCCAGAACACTACTGAGTGCTCAACAATTGTTTCTAGAATAAATACATGACCAGATAAGTGATGGATGAATCAATAAACAGTGTGGTCCAGGCAGGGCCAAAATTCCTAAAAATGCCTAAAAAGCATGTTAGTTTTTTCTCTCATGAATCAATTTCTGCCTGATCTCCTTAAATAGCCTAATGAAAGTTTAGTTTTCTCCTACGAAAGTACACTTGCCATCTAGTAGTTTTATTTTTTTAAAGAGTATTAACACATAGGCTTTAGATTAATTGAGAGAATGATTCTTTTTCACCATTCTGCTTTTGTCTCCTTATCCAGGACTTCATTGAAAAAAGAATTGGAGGTGACCCCAATTTTTCAGATCAGCTTAGGACACCTAGAGCAAAGCGCTGAGTACCCAGAGGGTCATCAATAAATGCCTGACTGATTTAACTGGGGACTGACCTCTCTGACTCCTCCCACTGCCATCATTGTTCTAAAAGAGTCAGGGGTGAGATGCTATCTAAGTTTAATTACAAAGGACTAATCTACTATGTTTACTATTCACGCCACTAAACCTGGAACAGATAACAGAAAGCATCAATGCCAGCCATTTAAACGGCTCTAGGTGGACTTGTTAGGACCACAGCAAACACTTAGCTAGTCTTTGAGACATGAGGTCTAGTGATTCCTCTAAGGGGGTCATAGAAAGTTCCTGGGAGCCATAAAAAAAGGAGATAAAACATCTGCATCTGATATGAAGGACAAAGCCAGGAAAGGCACTGGATAACAGTCAAGGTTAACCAGGTTCTAACATATCCACAGGGACATAGGCCAGGAAGGGGAAGCCATGTGGTTGTTCTTAGAGAAGTGCTTTGCCATCAGATGACTGCGATCCCTCCCTGGCCCACACTTCTGCTTTTACTTTCCTTTCCTATTATCTTTTCATCAGTATTAGTTTCCTGTTGCTACTGTAACAAATTACCACCAATTTAGTGGCTTAAAACAGCCAAAATGTACTCTGATGGTTCTGAGTCAGAAATCCAAAATTAGTCTTATCTTGTAGGGCTCAAATCAAGGTGTTCTGAAGGGCTGCATTCCTCTGGAGGCTCTGGCTTGGTCTCTTCCACCTCCTAGGCTCAGTTGCATTCTTTGGTTACAGCCTCATTGCTCCAAAATTTGTCTTCATTGTCACATTGCCTTCTCCTCTTTTAACCTTCTTGTCCCTCTTATAAGGAATCCTGTGATTACACTGAGCCCAGCCAAATAATGTCGGATCATTTCGCCCAGGATCATTAAGTCAACATCCTTAACGTCTTCACATCTGCAAAGTCCCTTTTGCCATGTAAAGTAACATATTCACAGGTTTAAGGGGTTAAGATGTGGTTCTTTTTTGGGGGGGCGGGGGGCATTCTTCGACCTACTATATCATCACTGTCTTAACAAACTACATGCATCAAGTCACCTTAACTAAAGTTCCCTCTCCCCAGGAACAGGCTCAGAAACAGCCAAAGCCCCCACCGCTACTTCCGTAGGTGCACCTGAAGTCTTGCGTGCTGAGTAACAGGTAGAAAATACGGCAGGTGGTAGGAGGAGCATCAGGAAGGGCACCAGCAATGGGCTTTGAGCAGGTAATGAAAGAGAATTTCTCAGGATAAAATGGTAGAGAAATTATAAAAAAGAATGTCAATATAATGGACCTGGAGGATTTCCAATAATCTAGCTCTGTATGGCATTCCAAAGCCTGGGTCCAGCATGTTCAGTGGCTTAAAGGAAAAAGTGTTTAGGTCAATGCTGAATAAAGACTTTAAAAACCTCTATGCTAGAACACAAATGGAACCATGTATTGTTTGAAGGGGGAATCAGATCTCCTTAATCCTTTTATCACTGGCTCCCATCAGGAAAAACAGATAGCAGAAGAGGAATCCAAGAGTCCAGGACAAATTACAACTGAACTCTGCAAAGATGACATATGTAATACACCTTATTCCAAACATGTTTGCTCACATTTGGCATGTGGGTTGTAGAGAGTAGGGATTTCACTTTATTTTTAGGATGGTCTGTGGGTAGAGGATGATATTCACCTTGAATAAAAGAAATCACATTTAATGAAAATGCACGAGGTCTTTACTACTTACCTGGAAGCCAGTATTATGTTTCCGTACAACTGCTCAAGGCAAAAAAGCAAAACCACTGAGATACCCTAGACCACCTCAATATTCCTTCAAGGGAGGGGCAGCAAGCAGCTCACGAATGGTATGTCTTTCATTTCTTGGAGGCTAGGTTGAGCAACTATCTTCCTGGAAGTCATTCCTGTCCCTCCCTACAATGGGTTTTCCCAAGAGAATGTGTTCTTCCACAGTGTGGAGCGTGAGAACACAGAGGGGAAAATACATGCCAAGTGTAGAAAGATCCAGAGTATAGAGCAGAAGAATGTGACCTTGATATGCATACTGGGAGCAGAAACGCAGGAGGGAAGGAGGCAGGAGGGCTGTGCTGGCAGCAATAGGGCTGTTGCAAGACACAGGCAGAAGGCAGATGGGGCTGCTGGCCAGCAAGTAAGTTCACAGGACTTTCAGCAAGGGCTGCAGAGCCCTAGCAACAGCCCCAGAGTTGGATGCCATGATTCTTTTTATTTTTATTTTTATTTTTTTTGAGATGAGGTCTCACTCTGTCACTCAAGCTGGAATGCTGTGGCACGATCACAGTTCACTGCAACCTCAAACTCCTGGGCTTAAGCGATCCTCCTGCCTTAGCCTCCCAAGTAGCTGGGACTACTGTCACATACCACCACAGCCAGCTAACTTTTTTATTTTTAGTAAAATGGGGTCTCACTATGTTGCCCAGGCTGATCTCAAACTACTAGGCTCATGTGATCCTCCCACCTTGGCATCCCATAATGCTGGGATTACAGGCATGAGCCACAGTGCCCGGCTGTGATTCTTACACAGAGTTTTGGTGTTTTCAAAAACATTCACTTGTCGAAAACCTACTATATTATCCACTCAAAAACACTGGCTGTTAAGCATTTATTACTGATATTCTGCTAACAATCTGGGGATACAAATATAAGTAAGAGTGTCTCTCTCTTAATGCAGTTCAGGTAAATGTGAGCCTCAATAACAAGATCACCACCAAGAAATAAACCTTCTGAGAAAGGACGACCCGCTTAGTTAGCCGCTCCCAACTTGGAAAACAGAACATACGCTAAAAAGACACCAAATGAAGACCTAGAGGAATAAAGGGACTCACAGATCTGGCTTGCTGGGGACAACAAAAGTATTTTTCATGGCCAGTTTTGCAGGCCTGAGGATCAAGATTCAATTAACATGTGGATAGTGCTATAAAATATCTGTAATTCATTTGAGATAGTTAAATTACTTAATAAGCATAATGATTAGTAAATTATCTAAATTTATAGAATCTCTGCCAACTGAATCATTCTCAAGTATTCTTTTATTCTTTAAAGTACTATTTTAAGAGTCTCCGTTAGATAGTGCTTATACGAGAAATAGTTTGAACCATAGAAAAACTAAAAAGGAACAAACTTTTCCCTAAGTGACGCTACCTATAACCCACCCAACTCAGTAGACAGGAAGGGAGAAGGAAAAGGTTAAAGGATTAATGTTAAAGTAGCACCATCAGCATGTAATGATTCACCAGTGTGTTTATCTTTGGAAAGCTAAATTAAGTAGAACATTCTGGTAACATTCTTTATTTTTATTCTAACAGCATTTTTTTCTCTCTTTAAAAACAACAAAACCACCTCTAGTCCTCTTCACGAAAGAGGGCTGGGTACTAGAACTAATGTAGGACTCTGTTCCCTTGAAATTTGGATACAATTTTAAATTTGTCATCTAAAATGTGGCTATTGAAATAAAATACATGGCATGGAACTTCAAGTGAGCATCAGTTTCTCAAGACACACCTTATAGCTTGCTCTGTGAAAGTCTGAATTAAAAATATGTTAGCTCATCAGTCATTTGAGTCTGGAAACATTTAAATAATTAAGCTCCAAATGCAGTCAGCACCATAGAATTCTCATGACCCAGGCCTTGCCTGCTGTGCTTCAACAGAATTGAAAAACTCCCCCGGAGCCAAGTAAATGTGGCCCAAATCCCTGCATTTTGGTCGAATGCTGGAAATAAAGTTACCTTTACTGTTAAAAAGCTAGAAAATCAGAAACCTGTCATGTACACTTCTCCCTTTACCTAATTAGCCTTTAGTGTGTCATTTGACATATTTAACTTAGTTCATATATATTTTAGTGCCCATCCTCTAATTGAACTTTTTAATAAGCAACATCATTCCTCGTCCGTCTATATTTTGCATCAAATGCGTCACACCTTATGAAGGTGTCTAAATTTGTTCTTACTATGAGAATCTAAAATTGTCTTGCTTCTAAAACCTGGTTTGAAGATCTAACAGAAAAAGACTGATTTTAGGAAGCTGTATGTTATTCATAAAATCATTATGTAACAGTCTTCATTTCAGAGCTTCCTTCAGCTGATGTGTTTATACAAAGGAGCTCTGCTAAAACAAGCTGATTAGAATAAGAGGGCCCCTATGATGTCAAACCTCCCCACAGACCTGACTCACCCCACCTGACAGCAACGGCAGCCAGCAATTCTGACCTGGTTAATGAGAGCAAAACAGGGCCAAGCACTTGGTAGCAGCTCCAGCCCAGTCTCTGTAGCTCAGGCTGTTGGTTCCAGATCCATGGACGGCAAACTCTAGAGGAAGCCCATGTGCGGCTGGCTAGGTGTAGGCCAAGGCCAGCACTGAGGCAGAAGCCTGGGCTTGCTCCCTGGACCATAATCAAATCAGGGGCATTCCTTACTTCACTTCCCCTCCAGTAGCAGCAATACCCAGTTTTCATTCAGTAGAGAAGGAGTGGGGCTCAATCTCCACCAATCATCGTGGATTGTTTCCATATTCCACCAGGATACTTACATTGGTTCTCAACACAAATAATTAGCCTTTAATGGTTTTTCAGGTGAAGAGCTCTCAAACACACTATTTTCTTGAACAAATTCATTCCACTGACACTCACTGAGTGCTGGCATAAGCCAGGCATTGGGCAGAGCAGTAGGGACTCAACAGTCTACAAGACCCTGCTCTGAGACATCACGGTGTGGTGGGGGGATAATACACATGCAATGTCAATGGTTTTCATTCATAGTACAGGTCGACTGTCCCTTATTCAAAATGTTTGGGACCAGACATAATGAGATCTTTTGGGGATGGGACCCAAGTCTAAACAGAAAATTCATTTATGTTTCATATACACCTTATACATGTAGCCTGATGATAATTTTATTCAACATCTTTTAATAGTTTTGTGCAGGAAACAAAGTTTGTATATATTGAACCATCAGAAAACAATGGTATCACTATTTCATATTGGTTCTCAAAAAGTTTCAGATTTTGGAGCATTTCACATTTCAGATTTTCAGATTAGGGATGCTCGATCTGCAACATGGATAAAAACAGACAAGTGGAATATTCTTTTAAAAAACTAGGGCTACTTTACAGCCTTACATCCACAGTAGGGACAGCAGAGAAAAAGTATGCATTAGAATATTGTCAAATACAAGAGCATGGAGAAATGGTTGCTATTATCATAGAACTTGAATGTCATGTTCGTGTTTTTGAAGTGAGATAACATAGAGGAAGGTGTCCAGTACAGGGCCTAACACATTCACTATTTCCCTATAAGCTCCTCGTGGGCATTCAATATTTAAATGAATCAATAATTTAATCAGATAATGTAGGAATCATCTTATAAACATTTCAGTGATCTACATTTACAGATCTTCTAGCTCTGAATATAAACAAAATTATGAAGAACTTCTATAGGACTTCTAGAGATAAAATTAGGTTTTACTTAAATTGCTTAACCAAAGTTTCTATCATTTGGCTTTTGAATGAATTAATACCTATTCAAGATATGAAAAGAATATGTATCTTTAACCCCAAAATAAACTTGCTGTGATGTTACTGCTGAACTAAGAGTCTCTTCTGTAACTATTTGAAGCAGAAATGAAGATATGCCAATAATCTCCAATAAACATCCTTCCAGTTTCAACTGAGATACCTTTTTTCTAGAAAGTATTCTCTGGCCTACCGAGACCAGTTAGACACCCCCTGTGTTTCCTCCTTGAGATCCTGACCTTCCATCACCCTAACACTTACCCACTTACCATATGGCATAGCAACTGTCTGGCCACTGCTCTGCAGCCCCCACAGGACTTCCTCTGAGGACAGGGCCATAATTTGCTTTGAATTCCCAGCATCTAATACACAACCACACAACCTGATGCCTAGTGGATGTTCAATAAATACCTGTTCAATGAGTTTAGATGTGAAATGGAATTTTTCCTCTCAAATAGATAATCTCATGAGGGTTCCTTTTTTTTTTTTTTTTTTTTTTTTTGAGGCAGGGTCTTGCTCTGTCACCCAGGCCGGAGTGCAGGTGCAGTGGCATGATCTCAGCTTACAATAGTATCGACTTCCCAGGCTCAAGCGATCCTCCCACCTCACCCTCACAAGTAGCTGGGATGTGTGTCACCATGCCCGGCTATTTTTTTTTTTTTTTTTTTGTAGAGACAGGGTTTCGCCATTTTGCAGCCTGGGTCTCAAACTCCTAGGCTCAAGTAATCTGCTCGCCTTGGCCTCCCAAAGTGCTGGGATTACAGGCTTGAGCCACCGTGCCCAGCCCAAGGTTGGGATTCTTAACAATAGCTAATTTGTGTAATGTAGACAATGAATATGGAATGAACTAGGGATGGAACCCAAGTCTAAGTAGGAAATTCATTTATGCTTCATATACGCATGGCTTTATCGATGAGATGGACAGACAGAGGGAAGGACATTACTAGGTTAATGGAAAGAGCATAAACAAACGACCGGAATGAGGATGAGTGACCAAATCAAGGGAATGGCCCCTATAGAGTATTAGTCGATGTGAATAGCGCCCCCTGGAGTACAAGTCCTAGTGTGACTGGGACATCTTGGAATTAGGATTTCCATCCAAGGCTTTGGATGGAAAAATCTCAGTTAATTGGGGTTCCCTACCTCTTCTTATGCTTACCTTTTCCTGAAATTGGGTAAAGCTCTAGAAAACTTACTAAACAATAGTAAACATGCAGGGGATCTGAATGGAGAGGATGGTTCATCTTACCATTGGTGTTATCCAAGCCTGCCCATTACATTTGTAGGGACTGGGGCAAGTGCACAAATGGAAGCCCCCATCCCATATGCCTAAATATTTAAAAGCTGTAAATCAAGCTAACAAACTATTAGTTACCATATGTTCTATCCTCCAACCTTAACCAATACACCTTCATAATGATCTGGAACATGGTGGCACTGAGAGAGTTGGCTCCTGGCCTGAAGCCCCCACTCCTCAGAGCACCCCCAGGTCTGTCCCATTGTGTCAGAGTCTGCATGCACCTCTCATATCCACAAATGCACTTCTGTCAACACAACCCACAAACAGCCATGCCCAGGCTAACCCTCGGGTCTAGGAAGACCAGAAGTACAATCTGCCTTCAATCTCCTAAAAATAGATCTAGGGAAGTGGCCCAGGAAAACCTGGAAGTGGACAAATTCCCTGTTTGAGCCAGGAATTCTAGGGCCCAAAGTAACCAAAACATGGCATAGGAAAGGATGTCTGGGTTCCAGGTGGCTCCACATTCCCTACCCTGGGAGAGATGGATAATTGGAGGAGGCCAAGGTGGCGCCCAGAGCAGGGAGGCCCCTTATGCCCACATGTCAATGCAGCATTGGGATCGTCATCTATCACCACTGGAATTCTCTGAGATGTCCTCAATTCCATTTGGCCTTCACAGCCCTAGGCAAGAGGTTCATG
Organism: Pan paniscus; assembly: GCF_029289425.2. Lineage (NCBI taxonomy): Eukaryota > Metazoa > Chordata > Mammalia > Primates > Hominidae > Pan > Pan paniscus. The sequence goes on along the minus strand of NC_073254.2, from coordinate 163,574,234 downwards.
GAGGTCACTGTTGTGTCATGCCTCCTTCCTGAACTCACAGCAGCCTCAGGTCTGCAGCCTCTCCGGGCTGTGTTCATGCTGCTCTTGGAAACATTCTGCTGCTCTCACATAACCCCTGGCTGGGAAAGGACCACCTTAGTCCCTCCTGGTCTCATATGCTCTTTCTCTGCTCCTGTGCCAAGCTGTGGAACAGGGAACTTGATGACACTCTCCTTGGCCACCTACCTGGAACACCTAGAAAAAAACAGGAAGTTTCTCTTTCTTTCTCAACATGCTTGATGCAGGGTCATTCCAGAGGGTCCTAAATGTACCCTGGAATGGCCCACCTCCATGCTTATCTCTAAAGAATTCTTCCCACCTTTTATCTTATGCCTGGCCTACACTTTTGAAATTCAAAAGTCAGGAGCTGACTTCATTGTTCTCTGCCTTCAGCTCTGTCACGTATTCCCAAGCAAATGAACGTGGAATGTCTTGGCTGATGGGGCAAAAGGAAGCATCACAAGGCACAAAGAATTACAGAAAAAAAACCTGTTAATATTTCAAAATATTGTCTCAAATACTTACATAAAATTATCATAAGAAATGCTGTATTTTTATACAAGTACAATTCTACTTGGCCGACTGTTGGTAGGATATACACGTCGAGTTTTCATGGTAGTGGGTATGGATTTGTTCTGCTTCATTTGTGGTCTCGGCCAGTCCATCTAGTGACACGCAGCATGTGCTGGCAAGATTGTCATTGGGATAGGGAATGGGCTGAGGCCACACAACAGGGCAAAATTAACCATCCACAGGAAGGTATCATAATAGACCCTTCAAGGGAAGGGTCTAGAGGCCTGAACTTCCTTAGCACAGAAATTCAGCTATTAAGACATAAGGCTTTTTCTTTCTTAGATCTTCAGATATAACATCTAAGACAGCATGTTCCTGTACATAGAGAGATAGAAAGAAAGCCATTGAACTCCTGGAGTGATATTTAAACCTAAAAATTGCACTGAATGGTGTTCGTTTGGTGTTTTCTTCCTTTCTCTTTTTCAATAGCACCCACTTGTGATTGCAAATGCCTAATTACTGTTCAATCTAGGATGCTGTAATTAGCTTTCTAACACTGATCTTACATTAAGTCATGTAAACAGCATGGAGGAGGTGAAATGCTATGTTCCTCTTGATGAGTGTCTTAAAATAACAGACTTAAGCAACCACAGGCTGACAGACATTTTCTGCAAAAGCACATTTGAAGTCACAGACCGGCATTCTCCTCTGAACAATTCCAGAAGCTCATTAGGCCTTGCATGAAACACTGTGATTTTTTTATGAATGTGGGTCCTCCATCTTCACGGTGGTGAGTTCCTAAAAGTCATCTGCAGCACATGAAAAGTTTTACTGACTGGAAGACCAAATACGGGGAAAATACCAAACTAAAAATCCATTTTATAAAAAGACAGATTTTAATGAACATAAGGCTACCTAAAATTCCAATCTTATGTAAATCAAATTTATTTTTAAGTAAGTAAAATTTTCTTTTATCACTAAGAACCAGTAAACTAACGAATTTTAAACTCTGCTACCATGAGTTTTAATTGCTGAGCACAGAGTTTTCGTGACTATAATATTCTGTAATAAATTCAACCTGGGCATGATCATTATATTTTTAGACACATTGCTGGGTTAGGTTACGTTTTGTTTAGGAATTTGCCATCTACTTTGATAATTGAGATTAGTCTGCCATTTTCCCTTCTCCTATTATCCTTGCCTGGTTCTAGAATGAGCTGGGATGTGTGTCGTCATCTTCTGTAATATGAAATAGTTTGTATAAGATTAGTGCAATGGACTGAATTGTGTCCCCTCCCCTAAATTTATATGTTGAAGCCCTGGCTTCCAGGACCTTGAAATGTGACTGTATTTAGAGATAGGGCCTTTAAAAGAGATGATGGTATTAAAATGAAGCTGTTAGAGTGAGCCCCACTTCAATCTGGCTGGTGTTTGTATAAGAAGAGGAAATTTGGACACAGAGACACCGGAAGTGAACACAGAGAAAAGACCACCTGAGGATACCAGACGGCAGTTCTATCAGTCTGTTCTCGCATTGCAAGAACTACCTGAGACTGAGTAATTAATAAAGAAAAAAGGTTTCCTTGGCTCATGGTTCCACAGGCTGTACAGGAAGCATGACTGGGGAGGCCTCAGGAAACTTGCAATCATGGCAAAAGGCAAAGAGGAAGCAGGCACGTCTTACATGGCTGGAGCAGGAGGAAGAGAGCAAAGGGTGAGGTGCCCCACACTTTTAAACAACCAGATATCGTGAGAAGTCATTCACTATCATGACAACAGCAAGGGGGAAATCCACCCCCATGATCCAATCACCTCCCACCAGACCCCTCCTCCAACACTGGAGATTACAACTGGACATGAGATTTGGGTGGGACACAAATCGAAACCATGTCAGCAGCCATCTGCAAGCCAAGGAGAGATACCTAGGAAGAGATCATACCTGCTAACACCTTGATCTTGGACTTCCAGCCTCCAGAGCTGTGAGAAAATAAATTTCTGTTATTTAAGCCACCCAATCTGTGGCATTTTGTTATGGCAGCTCTAGCAAACTCATACGATGAGAGTGATTTGTTCCTTGAAGGTTGAATTGAACTCATAAAATCTTCAGAGTCTTATGAAGCATTTTGATCATTGATTCAAATTAGCTAATAGTTATAGGTCTTTTTAATTTTTTATTTTGTCATAAGCCAGTTTCAGTAAGCTACATTTTTTAGGAACATATACATTTCATCTGTTTTCAAATTCATAGATATCAAATTGTTTATAATATCTTCTTGCTACCTTTTAATTTCTGCAACTTCTACAGGCATGTTCCTTTTTATTTCTAATACTGTTTTTTGTGCTTTCTTCTCTCTCATGGATATTCCCAGGTGTGTCATTTTCATCAGTCTTTTCATAGAACTGACTTTTAGTTTCGTTGATCCTCATATATTTGTTTTCTATTTCATGAACTCTTACATTTATCTTTATTACATTCTTCCTGCTTTCTTTGGGTAGATTCTGAGAAAGCCTTACTCTGAGGACTGACATTTGGGACATCTGGTTTTCAAACTCTGCTCTGCAAGACCCTAGTGACACTCTGGTGGTGTCTCAGAGGTTACTGTGGAGAGTCACTCATACACTTTGAGAATGTTCAGATCTTTTCATCAAAGCGGCTCTACTTTGATCAGTTGGGCTTCTGTAAAATTTGGGGAAAAAAGGGTTCCATTTTCTAAAAATAAAATGTTCTCAAAAATTTGAAGATTATTGAATGACCAGGCCAATGAGGTTTGTTTCTCCAACATCATAATGTTTAGTACTCGTAGACACTTATATTTCTATTGACAACATACTGGAGTTACTAAGTACCACCTTATAGCTAGGGAAAATCTTTCCATATTTATCAATGCCAGAACCCTTTTAAATTGGGATCCTGTAATTCTATCTACTTGTATAAGATCAATGATCTTAAGTATAAAAAGGCTTTAGAAGATCTTTCACTGCCAGTAATATTTAGAATTTGTGCTGAGCATTAGACTAGTATTTTATTTTATTATATTTTATTATATTTTATTTTATTTTATTTTATTTTAGAGACAGAGTTTCACTCTTGTTGCCAGGCTGGAGGGCAATGGCACGATCTCAGCTCACTGCAACCACTGCTTCCCGAGTTCAAGCAATTCTTTTGCCTCAGCCTCCTGAGTAGCTGGGATTACAGGCATGTGCCACCACGCCTGGCTAATTTTGTATTTTTAGTAGAGACGGGGTTTCTCCATGTTGGTCAGGCTGGTCTCTAACTCCTGACCCAGGTGATCCGCCCGCCTCAGCCTCCCAAAGTGCTGGGATTACAGGTATGAGCCACTGCGCCCGGCCAATATTTTACTTTTAATAACCCTTCAGGTAGAGTTCCCATGGGATGGATGAAAGAGTAGTGAGTCTCAATTTCAAAATAGAAAACTCTTACCTTTAAATATCTCATTCATTTTTTGAATATGACCACAAAAAAGTATCTCACCTTTTTTCTCAACAAACTCTGGACTTAATCATTCCATTTGCCCCAAGAATACTCACTGGCAGTGCTTGCGGCTGCAGTGTTTGCTCCAAGATAACTTTGCCACTAAATATCTTGCTTTTATTATTATTATTGTATCGCTCTAGTATGTTGACTTTGGAAATAAAAGACATTATTCTATTTACAACATTCTGTTTTTAGTAGTGGTATTTTCATTTACAAAATATAGTAATTCTTGATCGCTGAAAATGTCAAATCCTAGAAAACGTAGCGTTCCTATGTCTATGCCTGATGTTAACATCGTTCTTGAACAGTTGTTGGCCGAAGATTCATTTGATGAATCTAATTTTTCCAAAATAGATTATTCTGATGATTCAGATGATTCTGATGTTAGTTCTGTTTAGAAATAAATCCAAGAAGTTTTTATGTTCTATTTTCACATTGAAAATCAGGACACTTGCTTCAGCCTCAAAGAGCATGTTTATGTAAAATTAAATGAACACTGGTAGTGAGCTGTACCTTTTTTTTCTAAACAGGAAAAGGGTTAATCTAATCTTATATGAGGAGCTAACAGGCTTTCGACACAATTATTCCAGTATAGTTCACTGCCACAAACCATTTCATGTTACTGAGAGGTAAGTTAGAAACAACATCAGATTGTCTTTATTAATATAAAACTTCGGACAACATAATGAGGTAGGAGGCGGGACTCGACTCCAAAGGCTGGGGCTCGAACACTGGACCAGATTGAGGACTAGTTAAAATAGGGCAGGGCAGAAGCAGTTTTCAATTAGACACTCCCACCAGGGTGCCATGTCAGTTTACCAGTACCATGGCAACACCTGGGAGTTACCGCCCCTTTTCATGGCAGTGACCCAATGACCCTGGAGTTCTTATCTCTTCCCTAGAAATTTCTGCATAAACCGCCTTTTAATCTTCATGCAATTAAAACTGGGTATAAATATGACTGCAAAACTGCCCTGGGCTGCCACTTTGCCTACTGGGTAGCCTGCTCTGCAGCAGCAGTCACGGAGCTGAAACACTGCCTCTTCAATAACGCTGTTCTCTTCTGCCTTGGGGTTGCCTTTAAATTCTTTCCTGGGCAAAGCCAAGAACCCTCGTGGGCTAAGCTCCACTTTGGGACTTGCCTGCCCCGCATCAATAATTTATCTCATATCAGCCTTTGATTCCATGGACAAAAATAATTTGTGGATTTATCTATATGATTTCACATAGATACTCTGTAAATGTTACTTGAATGTTGGTATCATCTTTCATTGCCAAAAAGTAAAGTGTGATGGTTTCATAGAAAAATAAAATAAACAGTCAAATGCTGTACAGCAGGACTATTAGTTACAACCCTCTCTCTCCTTCCCTCTCTCTTTTTCTACACTTGCAGCCAAGTAATTTGATTTAATATTTAGAATAATTATCATGTCTTTCCACGATGGCAAATAGATGATCGTCTGTCTTCATGCAGTTGATGTGGACCAGGAGTGGTAATTAGCTGAACTTCCTAGCTAATTACCACCAGAAAAAAAATAACAATAACAAAAATCTCAATTGCTAAGATAAAAACTTCTCTTCCATTTAATATGATGCATAAGGCCAGGGTCTCATCCAAGCACATGATAATGTGTTTCCAAAGTTTATGGATTGTTTCAAAGAAGAAAAATAATGTGTCCCTGCCATGAAGTGCTAGCGGCCCCAGCTTAAAATCCCCTGCTGCTGGGCTCATCCACTTCCCGTTCAAACATTCAGCGCTACATTAATTCCCTAGGCAAATTTAATTTGAAACAGAAATTACCTAAGAAGTCTTATTCTCCCACATCATTTTGAGGAGCTGGGGGACAAACTTGCTCACAGAGTTCATTCGCACACAGGTATTTTTTGAGCACCTATCAGGTGCCACGCCTGGTGATAAGCAGGGAGGGTCTCTGCCTTCATGGAGCTTGCTTTCTGGTCCCAATTAGTCTTTTTCAGAACACAGTGTTCCCAAGATGACACCATCAGACTCCAGTATGTTCCCTGAGCTACAGGGCCACAGTATGGCCTCCTGCTTGGTATGCGGCACTGGCAGCTCTTGTTTCTGAATCCAGTTCCTTACTCCTGAAGCCCTAGGTTAACTGCAAACCTGGTTTCCTAGTTCCAATGTGTTGTTCTTGTGCTGCCTGGAATCTCAGCTTCTATTTTAACTGAGATTTGGCCCTGGCCAAGTCATTCTTTCCCTGAAGACTGGAATTCTGCTTCCAGCCTCTTCCTGGTAGCTGGAATCTTGCTCCAATGGACAGACCTGCTTCCTGACAGTGACTTCTTAGCTGGGTTTCCAACACCTTCTCCACCTCAAATTCCCTTCCTTCATATTCTTGCTGCCTCATGGTGCAGATGCGGTCTCTACCCCACTGAGCCCCCACTCTCTGTCCCTGTAGCCTGCTAGACTCTTCCACTGGTCCCCCTTGGTGTACGGGTCTACTGCCAGGCCTTGGTCCTGCCCGCCAACAACTCCATAATTGCTGCTTAAATAGTCATGTGTCCCCCAACAACTTGAGTTATGACAGCCAAGCCTATAGAAGGTATGACAGCCAAGCCTATAGCTTTTTTTTTTTTTTTTTTTTTTAATCTGGGTAGGACCAGCCAGGGTCTTGGGGTTTAGAGGAGAATGCCAGCATCAGGGAAACTCTTCTCTCCCTCCCCTGGTTCCTAGCCTTATGTTCTTCTCCTCCCTGGTGCCTGAGTCCTAATCTTTATTACCTGCCCATTACTTGGGTCCCAAAGAAGGAAACTTCTGACCCGAACTCAGCCACTCCTTCTAATCCTATACTTGTCCCTCCTCATGACAGCAGTGGCTAAAATGATTACCCAGAGCCTGACACTCACTGGGCCAAGTTTTGTGTGTGAAGAGGTCACTGCACTGATAGACAATACACATTTGCTCATTTCCTACAAACAAGTAGTAGAACTTGACCAGCATTTGTTGAATAGTTACATCAAATCCTATACATCAGGCTTGAGTTTGGACCTTCTGAGGTCTTCTAGGCTGAATGACAATGTACCTTAGGCTCTCCAGGGAATGCCATCAGTAAAGGCAGCCTGTTCTGATGTCATGACTATAGGGAATGTGATACCTTATTTGAATTAGGTGCTGTTTGTTCCACTCTTTATCTTTTTTCCTCCAGAACTGAGGCTACTTGATCTTCCCTTGAAAGTTCAGTCCCCCTGAGTAGCTAAGCCCAATCCTGTCTGTACAGTGGAGGGACTCAGGATGCCTCATCCAACACTCGGAGACGCAAAATGAAGTCTCTAGTCCATTGATCTCTGTTCATATCCAAGTCTCCAGTTTTCTGGTCCCAGTCCATGACGGGCCTCCAAAAGTACAACCACAGCCCCAAGAAGTGGTTCTAGTCAAGAGTTAACATCTTTAGCATGATGCAGGGTAAAAAGAATGTATCTCACAGGAGGTGGTGATGGGTCACAGCTGTTTGGCACAGCACAGTAGTGGAACATCCTGGCTTAGGAGGTATTAACAGCTAACAGGCAGACAGGGATATAGGCAACTTCAGGAAGATAGCCTGCCAGTGGGTAAAAGAGCCTCAACCACCATTTGTAAATCCATTGTTTTATCAAACTTTTATTATGAATATCCTGAGTGCTAGACACAGTGCTAGGAAGAAAAAGTGTAGACATAAATAAGACACCGTCCCAGCACTCTAGACCTCTCAGAATTCTGGAAGTCCTCCTTTGAATGAATTCTGGTTATGCTAGGTCCCTCTCTGGGTATGATGCCTGGCACCTATTATAGTAGTCCAGGTATTTTCCAAACAATGAATCAACCAATCAACAAATGATAGTCTGGCATCTAGCATGTAGTGAGCAAATGTATTTCCACACCAATGTCCAAAGTCTTTGGGTGTATAACTGGCAAAATCAAGCTATCAGTTCTGGGAAAATTACAGTATTAGGCACATAATATCTACAGTCTCTACTTTAGCCCTCGCTCTCTCCATACTAACACACTGCCTTCCAGGCAAGACAAAGGTGTTGTACAGCTCTGTTGCTGCACCATTCAACAGTATTTGTATTCTATACACCCTTTTTCAAATTCTTGTCAGACTCTCTGCTTTTGTGATTAAGTACAAAAATATCATTGTGTCACTCAGCAACTTTAGGATAAACTTTGAGAGAGGATAAACCAATTTTTTACCAATTATAAAAGTGAGAAAGGGATCATATTGTCATTGTAGACGGTTCTGGGCAACAATCTGAGGACTGCTGCTAGCATGTGTTTCTGTAACCCATTCTCACATGGTATAAGTGCTTTCATTCATTAAATCATGGTTTAGTAAAAGGGACTCAATCTTCTGGATTCACAGAAATGGACGGATTGTGGAGGAATGCTCTTTATCACTACCGTGGTCATGGTGAATTCACAGATACCAAATCCTGGCTATTATGGCAAGAATGGTTGCCCCATCATTATATTCAAAGACAAGAATAGAAATTTAACTAAATTCTAAATTCTCTGAGAAGTCTTCATATCCGTAATAGAAAGACTCATTATGATGTTTCTAATTAAAGTATGTGAATGGTGATTGCATGTTTTAAGTGCTTCAGAGTTTGAAATTAAATTCTATTTGTGAAAGCTATTATTTATATATTTTTATACCTAAAATCTCTGTAGCCTTTTTTCTTTCAATACAACTGAATCCCTCAATAAAATCTTGGCAGAGCCATCAATTTTCTTATGCCCTTTTTCTGCTGCCAAATACATCACGTACCTACTTAAACAGAATGCTAGAAGAATGAAATAGTTTTGTTTAGCTAAATAATTTGGAGAGCTAAATACAGCCACATTTAGAAAGCATTTTCTTATCTTGCTCTTATTCTTTAATATTATATTGTAAACAAATTCCCATGTCATTAAAACTGTTTACAAATATGAATAATACCCTGTAATTTCTATCATGTGTTTATTCATTTCCCTTTTCTTAGATATGAAGGTTGTTCCCAAGTTTTTTTTTTAATGTTATAAATGACACTATTTGAATATCATTATAAATCCATACCTGATCATTCCTCAGGAAAAAAGTTGCAGGAATAAAATTGCTAAATAAAAATGAATGACAGTTTTTAAGCTTCATAACTAAACAACCAAACTGTTTCCAGGTACCTGTCACTGGGTCAAATCACCTGCTTCCTGTCTTCCTGGTATCCTGCTTGTCTCTGGTAATTTAGAATCTAATTTTTCTACTATCTTATTTTCCTTCTGACTCACTCTCCTAGTGGCGTGTTTCCTAGGGTATTTTGTAATTTTGACTTCTGAACTCATGTTTAGTTGAGCAATGTATGGGAATTGCAGGAAACCTGGGCTGAGATTCTATTTCCAAAACGATTTGCTCTGAATTGTGCTGGGTGCCCCACAGTTCTCCAAGTAGAACCACTTTCAATTATTAGTTTGGCTTGGCATTTACAGACCTAAACATGTGGTATAAATTCTAGTGCCAAATCTATGTGAGGGTGTGGACTATGGTTATGAATTTTTATGAGAGTGATAGGTCTTTTTTTCTAGCTTTTCCTCATATTGACGGTACAGCCTTTTGTCCAGGGTTTATGTGACTCACTTAGGCATTAAGACCCAAGGCCTTCATGCCAATGCCCAGGATTCTGCCTTTTGCCATCCCCATGTATAACTGCAAAAAATAGACTGGGTTCATCTAAGTCTAGGCAAGGGCAGGATAACTTTCTTTCCTTTTTGAGGGGTGGGGAGGGGAACAGGGTTCTCACTCTGTCACCCAGGCTGGAGTGCAGTGGCGTGATCATGGCTCACTGCAGCCTCGACTTTCCCAGGCTCAGGTGATCCTCCTGCCTCACCCTCCTGACTAGCTGGGATTACAGGCACCCACCACCATGTCCAGCTAATGTTCGTATTTTTTGGTAGAGACAGGGTTTCATCATGTTGCCCAGCCTGGTCTCAAACTCCTGGACTTGAGTGATCCGTATTTGTCATACAGCAATAGATAATTAATACACATACCCATTCATCCTTCCCGCCATTCCTCTTGTTTCAGTGGAAAAAGAGCTTCTTCTCCAGGCCACCGTCTGCAGAAAAGGTCCCTTCTCTCCTTCCCAGGTCTCACTGAGTAACCCCCAAACAAGCGCCCTCTCCGAGATCATGCCTGACTGGTGGGTTCCTTGTGCTCTTCCAGCACATCTGTCAGCTCACCTCCTTCCTTGTCTTGACCTCCCAAAGTGCTGGGATTACAGGCATGAACCACTGTGCCCGGTCAGGAGGATAACTTGATACAGTCATCTACATACCTCCCGGTCAATTACAGACATCTACAGAGTGTATGCCATAGTCAAAGGAGCAGAAACCAGGTAACCCTCATCCCCTGTCCACACGGAGACTTGAGAACAAGGGTAAAGTTCTAGAATATTGAGCCAAGCCCTGAGGTTGGCCTTGCCTTCAGTGTCTGCTTATCACTCTGGTGTCCAACTCCCTCTGGTTTTGGCCCTGAGGGATTTCCCACACTTTTCCAAAATGTTGGCTAGACATTTAAAGAATATATCTGTTTTTGAGCTCCTGATTTGTAGGTGTTCTGTAATGGAAGACTTTTATAGGATATCTGGTCTGCTGTGTTGCCAGAAATGGTCCCTTCTGTAATTTCAACACCTGGTGTCACTCTCTCTCCCACCCTAGAAGTTTTAGCACCCAGCTCCCAGTTTACCTCCACCCTGGTTCCCTCAGCATTCTGGGTCACTTCATTTGTGTAGGTGACCCATCCAAAACCTAAGTCTCTTAATTATTTCACCTTCTTGTCTTCAGAGACATTTATCTTCACGTTCTTTCAGCCACCCACACTATGGAGGCCAGGACTAAGTGGCTCCCTTCTTTTATTTTTTATTGTTTTATTTTATTTTATTTTTTGAGACGGAGTCTTGCTCTGTCACCCAGGCTGGAGTACAGTGGCATGATCTCAGTTCACTGCAACCTCTGCCTCCCGGGTTCAAGCAATTCTCCTGCCTCAGCCTCCCAAGTAGCTGGGATTACAGGTGTGTGCCACCACGCCCAGCTAATTTTTTGTATTTTTTGTTTTGTTTTGTTTTGTTTTTTTTGAGACGGAGTCTCGCTCTGTCGCCCAGGCTGGAGTGCAGTGGCGCGATCTCAGCTCACTGCAAGCCCCGCCTCCTGGGTTCACGCCATTCTCCTGCCTCAGCCTCCCGAGTAGCTGGGACTACAGGCGCCCGCCACCAAGCCGGGCTAATTTTTTGTATTTTTAGAAGAGACGGGGTTTCACCGTGTTGGCCAAGATGGTCTCGATTTCCTGACCTCGTGATCTGCCTGCCTTGGCCTCCCAAAGTGCTGGGATTACAGGAGTGAGCCACTGCGCCCGGCCCCAAGTTGACTCCCTTCTAAAGGGATGGGATATCACTTTTGAGACGAAGCTATAGAAAGATCATGACTCCCATCTTGCTATCCCTCTCTTGATTTTCTTTCTGGCTCATGCTGAGAGAAGACAGTGGTCATGTTGTGAGCTGCCCTATGGAGAGGCCCACGTGGCAAGAAACTGAGGGTGGCCTGCAAAACAACAGCCCATGGGGAACTAAGGTCCCCAGTCCCACAGCTCACAGAAAACAGAACCCTGCCAACAACTACGTGAGTCAGCTTGGACGCAGCTCCTCCCGGCAGAGCCAGGAGATGACTGCAGCCCTGGCGCATACCTTGATTGCAATCTGGGAGAGATCCTGAGCCAGAGGGCCCAGCTAAATGTGCCTGGATTCCTGACCCACAGAAACAATAAATGTATTTCCTAAGCAGCTACACTGTAGGGTAGTTTTTCATACAGCAATAGATAATGAATACACACCCACTCATTCTTCCCGCTGATCGTCTCGGTGCAGTGGAAAAGGGTCTTCTCCTCCAGGCCACCATCTGCAGAAGAGGCCCCTTCCGCTCACCTTCCCAGGTCTCACTGAGTGACCCCCAAAGAAGTGCCTTCTCTGAGATGGTGCCTTATTGGGGGGGTTCCTTGGGCTCTTTCATCACAGCTGTCCGCTCACCTCTTTCCTTGTCTCTCTTATATATGAAAATCTACTTAAAAACTACACACATAATAGGGCAATTTGCTAAAATGGGCATTTTTGCTGGTTTGGGGGATGTTTTGTTGTTGTTGTTGTTTTGTTTTCTACTAAAGACTCATCCTCCCTGCAAAGCAAAATGTTTTCCTTCCTTCAACCAGGACCTCTCTTGGCCCATAAGTCTCCTTTATGCAAATTTTTTGACAATAAAAATAGTATTTTATTTCCCCCACACCTTCCCTCCTCCAACAACCCCCAGTACACCTTTCCCTTCTTGTTCACACAGCTATGTTACAATAAGAAAAAAATAAGTTTTGGAGCAGGTCGCAGTGGCTCATGCCTGTAATCCCAGCACTTTGGGAGGCCAAGGTGGGGGGATCACTTGAGCCCAGGAGTTCAAGACCGTCCTGGGCAACATGGCAAAACCCCATCTCTACAAAAAACACAAAAATTAGCCAGGTGTGGTGGCATGCGCCTGTAGTCCCAGCTACTCAAGAGGCTGAGGCAGGAGGATGGCTTGAACCCGGGAGACGGAGGTTGCAGTGAGCTGTGATCACGCCACTGCACTCCAGCCTGGGTGCCAGAACAAGATCCTGTCTCAACAACAACAACAAAAAGTTTTGGGGGCAGGATTATGAGGGTAGAGGGGATATGGGTAAAAACACAAATCACAATAGGCATTTTTGAAAATACGTTATTCCACTTGGTCATCGTCTTCTCCCTCATCTTTGAGCTGCTTTCACTTCTGACTCCTTTCTTCTTCACCAAGGTCTTCTTCATCTTCTTCATCATCTACCTCTCCATTGTTATAACCATCTTCATCCTCCTCTTCTGCACTCATGTCCTCCTCTTCTCCTTCCTCCTCCTCCTCCTCCTCCTCATCCTCTCCTCATTGTCCAGGCCCTCCATGTAGCCCTCAGCATCCAAGTCAACAGCAAATTTTTTTAAAAGGTCCTTTTCCTCCTTTTCTTGTTGGCAGGAGTGATTTTGTACCCAGCTTGGCAAGCAGGGTATGGGCTGCATTTCGGCCCCATTCTTCCCCACAGTCAATGCTCTTGAGCAGTGAACAACCTACACATCCTTCCATGGCTACCATGCTCAACCTTTCTTATGGGGAAAGCCTAATGCCACGTATCTATTCTCTTGACTTCTGGCCTCCCCTGCCTCCCTGAGGAAAGTTAAGGGCCAAGAAGAGTTGAATCAAACTAGATCATCCTAGAAGGGGAAACATGGAGGATGAGGCATTGCACTGACAAAGGGGAACTGCTAAATCTGGCTATGACTTCCCCATCCTGGACCGTGAGGATGGAGGTCTGGGGACCCCTCTCCAGCTCTCATGGAGCCCTGCACTTGACTGCAATGGTTCCTTTGTGAAGGAACAACAGTAAATGAAGCTCCTTCCCTCTTTGCATTTGGACTATGGCTGATTTAATCCATGAGAGGGAAAGGGAGGGGCCTAGTAAGCGAGTTGACTGTGGAATTCTCACAGGTGTTGGCAAACGAACGGGGGATAGAGTGTCTTGGACCAGATTTAGACAAATCTAGAAAAATAAATAATGAGAACTTACCTGCACAGTACATGCTACTATAACATTATATTGATAGTCATATTTCTCTTACCATACCTCTCACTTTCCCTTGGTTTTGGTTGCACTTCTTGAACCTTTGCTGAAGCTCTTATTTCATATGTAAGCTACCTAAACAGGTGCTTCTAGGCTCTCCTTGCATCTCTCCTCTCTCACTTTTTTTTTTTCCATCGATGATATGGTTACCAGGTTAATCTCTTTAAATGGTTTTCAGGATCTCACACTGGTACCCAAACATTTTCAACTATTATCTACTGTTTAGAGGCTGTAGTTCAAATGTCTGAGTTTTGTGATTCAAAGCCTTGCACAATAGGGTTCCGATATATCAATTTGGTCTCATCTCCTCTTCTAGCTTGTAATTCCAGCGAAACTGAAAACTCACACAGGGCATTCTCATCTCGATGCCTCTGCTCATCACATTTCTCCTGGTTGGAGTTTTTTTCACACCTTTTTTTGCTAAGTCAAAATCTTACATAATCTTTAATACTATTTAATGTTTCCCTTCTCACAAAGCCTCTCCTGACCTTTTTAACCCCTAGGGTCCTCCTCTCATCTTCTCTATTGTTATCTGGGATCATAATTTTATTTCCCTATGTTAGGTGATATTTTATTTTAAAATACTGATGACCTTGACTGTGAGTGCCCAAGGGCAGGGACCAAGTTGGCTACTTTTATGTGTCTTTTTTGTTGCCTGGCACAGGGTTTTGGACACAGAGTATGCTAAAATAAAATTTTAAAAGACTGAATCTTCCCTCTACCAGAAGATCCACTGCAGCAAAATTCTTGGTGTTCTTAAAATATAACTTAAAATTGAAAAATGTTTTTTACATTTCATTCAACTTCTCAAAAGAAGTTCATCTAATTATAAGGGTAAATCACAACCCCCAAAATATATTTTATACAAATTAAAGCACATAAATATATAATCTGATATAGTAGTTTGTTGCTTTTTGTGTATGTTAGCATAGAGTTTTAAGTAATATATACCTATAATACAAGCAGTGTCAGAAAATTTAGACTTCTTCAAATAATTTTTTTTTTTTTTTTTTTTTTTTGAGACAGAGTCTCACTCTGTCACCCAGGCTGGAGTGTAGTGGTACGAGCTCGGCTCACTGCAACCTCGGCCTCCTGGGTTCAAGTGATTCTCATGCTTCAACCTACCGAGTAGCTGAGACTACAAGTGTGTGCCACCACACCCGGTTAATTTTGTATTTTTAGTAGAGACGGGGTTTTGCCATGTTGGCCAGGCTGGTCTCGAACTCCTGACCTCAAGTGATCCACCCACCTCTGCCTCCCAAAGTGCCAGGATTACAGGCCTGAGCCACCGCTCCCAGCCCCTCTTCAAACAATTTTTAAGTTAACTTTAAAAACCACAAATATTCCCTCTTTCAACTTCTGTTTTAAAACTGAAAAGCTAAATGTTAGAAATAAACT
This sequence comes from Pan paniscus, assembly GCF_029289425.2. Lineage (NCBI taxonomy): Eukaryota > Metazoa > Chordata > Mammalia > Primates > Hominidae > Pan > Pan paniscus. Next base: position 163,559,096 of record NC_073254.2, on the reverse strand, counting down.
TTTCCCTTGAAGCCATTTAGGTAGTCATGAACACTATGCTTAAAGTAAATAAATGTAAAATCTGCTAAACTTTTTGTTTTCTTGTATTTTAAGCACAGCTTCTTTTTGAATTAATGCAATTCAGCAAACTTGCTTTTTCAGGAACAGAAAATCACCCCACGACTTGTAAAATACGTAATCTAGAAAATGCGTGAGAAGAGAGACCTTCCAAAGCTATGTCATGAGAGCGGAGTGTTATACAGCAGCATCTCTTCCAGTTTGTCCCCTGGGTGTTATATAACTCAAAGGTAATTAAAGGATTCAGGCTTGGATCGCAAATTCTAGCACACAAAGAGTAATCTAATGTGAAGACACCAAGCTTGCAGATGCTCCAAGTTTCCAGCCAAGATAAAGAAAAACCCTTTGGATATGCAGATTATAACATCTACGTTAGTTCTGTTGGACATCAATTTAGAAAAGATTCAATTTAGTCAAGGACATTGGCTTTGTCTGATATATCTCATTCCAGAAATGTGATTATGCTCTATTGGCTGAAAACAGCAACTCTTAAAAAGTTTCTAAAAAACTTCAAAAATATTTGTTCGAAGAACTGGAACATAGACTTTTTTTTTTCTAAATTGAAAACAAATGTCCACTTAGAAAGACTTAATGTACTTAAGAATCAATTGTATTCTGCAAACAATTTACCCCAATAGGGACTGGATTTTTACTTAACAAAACGGTTCAATAAAGGTTTTAAAATGATTGGAAGATAAATAAACATTAAATAGTTAAAAACAAAAAGTAATTTATCTCATATTGCTTCTCAAGGACTTTAGTACTTCACGAGAGAGAACTATTCAAACAATACATTTATACGTACATCTGTCTTTTCAATGGAAGCTATTAAGCACAAACATCAAGTCTCTGGTGTCTCACCAGTATTACATTGGCTGATCAGTATGACCACTACACCATCTAGTGTCCACACTGTAAAACAGCAGCTAGGGAGCACTTTTTCTCCAAGTCCATCTTTCTGAAAGCCATCCTCTAAACTGGCGTTTTGATAATTCATCATCAAGAATATAAAGGACAGATCATGCATATAAAGACTAAGTCACATTATAACATTTCCAGGTGTGCTAGAAAATTAAGACATGGTGCTTATAAAAAAGTACACAAATTATGTAAAACGATGTTTAAAACCTAAAGATAGGAATATGGTAAGTTATTTTTAAAAGACTTTTTGTAAAAGAGAAAGCTATCTCATCGAACTATGAACCACGGATAGAAATCATGATGTTCAAAGACTATGTATAAACAATATGGAGAAATTAATTAGTAGATGTAAAGTAAAACACTAAAAACATGAAAATATATGCAAGAAAATAATTAACTGGCTGAAAATGTTTTTGGAGTGTTGATGATTATTTATTTGCCTATTTTTTGTTTATTATCTCTTAATTATGTTCCAAATGGATTATTTGCTACAATTAACTAGCCAAGTAAATATTGAGAAATCTAATCTGCCAGTCAACATCTAGGAATTCTGTATAGATAAAGGAAAATCTGGCCAAATTTCACAAGTCTATTAACGTGTTAATTTTTACTTTGGGTAAAGGAGTGTAGGAGGTTGTTGTTGTTGTTGCTGTTTATACCACGCCTTTAGTTTTTAAAAAATTGGGGGAGAGGAGGAGAAGGCCAGCTGTTAGATTTAGAACAAAAATGAAATATTTATAGGAGACAGTGCTTAGTCCTTTGGGCTCTTGGAAAATATTCACATCAAATTTCCAACATAACTGACTCAGAGCCACTGCTTTTTTTTTTAAATGCCATCAAAAGAATATAAAAGTATTTTGAAAAGTTAAACACATTCTGGGGAATCATTTTACCAGTATTTGCAAAACGATTCAACCTAAATAAAATACAGGTGATCATAAGAAGACATTTCAAGCAAACTTAATGCCACTCCTGAGTAGAAAAAAAAGTAGTTATAACTTTAAAAATGTAATTGCCTACTATGAGAGGTATCAACGTTGAGAGACATCGAACCCACTTTTATGTTTAAAGAAAACTCTTTGAACAGGAACTTTTAAGGTAGCATGGAGGACAGACCTCCAATGGCCATGCCTTTGTACAATCCCTTAGCCTTGAGTGTAAATGAAACTTGTGACTTGTTTTTATCGATAGAATGTGGCAAAGGGAACAGGACACCACTCTGTGATTATGTTACATTATCTAAGACTCTGCCTTAGTGAACTAGAGACCGGGATTCTCCTTCCTGCCTTGAGGAACTGAGCAGCCACGCTGAGGAAGCCCACAGTGAGAGCCTCTAGCAGCTTCCAGTGAACAGCCAGCAAACCAGGGGCACTCAGCCACACAGCTGCACGAACTGAATCCTGCCTGCAGGTGTAATGAGCTTAAAACAAATTCTTCCCCAGTCAGGCTCCAGATGAGAACACAGCCCAGCTGACACCTTGAGTGTGACCTGGCAAGACCCTAAGCAGAGAACCCAGCTGAGCTGCTCGCAGGCTCCTGACCCATAGAACCTGTAACTTGTTTCAGCCACTAGGATTGTGGTAATTTGCTATGCAATAATAGAAAACGAAAACAGGTAGTATATTAAATAAAATTCATGATTCCATAAACAGTTATGGAGAACCAGACCCAGTTCTGGGCCTGGTGGAAATTAGGCCCTCGGAGTGCAGCTAAATGGAAGGACTAAGCTCCATACAAATATAAGAAAGGCAGGTAAGTGATTTAGTCCACAGTTTCAAGGACATCATAATTTAGTTGAAGAAAAACAGCCACATAATTAACTAAGATAAGTGCCAAGACAGGCACAAATAACATGATAGAATGCACAGAAAAAGATCTGTTATCAACAGAAACTTTTCCAAGCTACAGAAAACCGAAATCAAAAATACTTAGGAAAAAAAAAAAGGAGGGAAGGAAAATTCATGGGTTCACAAAACTGGTTTGGAGGTAGGGCTGGCCTCAGGCTTAATTGCCTCCATTCTCAAAGCTCAGAAATTCTCTAGGCTCTTCTCTCTTAACCTTCACAGTTGGGCTGGCTCCCATGGATGACAAACATAATAATGTAGCATCCAGGGACCTCCATGGAATAGAGAAGAAACTTCCATAAGACCTAGTGAAAGTCTCCATGCATCTCGATGGCCTGAATTGGATCAAGGACACACCCTTAAACCAAGCACGCAGCCATTGATGATTGGCCAAAGCCAAGTAAAGCCCAGGAACAAAGAATGGGTCAATCTCTCCAAATCACATGGTTGATAATGTGGGTTAGAGGTGGTTTCCCCACAGGAATATAACACTAAGGCATTTTCAACAGATGTTTACCACATGACCCTACTAGTTCTGAGTGGGAAGATCACGAATATAATATACAATGAAATGCAATATATAAGAAAAGTATACATATACCCAGTGAAGGGTCTATGAGAACATTAGGTACTAGTCTTGCCAGTTTTGTAAGGACAGAATTATTTCAAATTAGAAAGTAAAAAACATTTCATTTTTTATTTTGGATTCTTATCTGATGATGACCAAACTTCCACAGATAAAAGACATTATGCTTTTAGAATTTGATGATAATAGATTCATAGCAGTAAGATTTGTGAATTTCAAAAGAAAATAAACCACTGTTGGCTGGGCACGGTGGCTCATGCCTGTAATCCCAGCACTTTGGGAGGCAGAGGCAGGTGGATTGCTTGAGGTCAGGAGTTTGAGACCAGCCTGGCCAACATGGCGAAACCGTGTCTCTACCAAAAATACAAAAATTAGCTGGGTGTGGTGGCATGTGCCTGTAATCCCAGCTACTTAGGAGGCTGAGGCATGAGGATTGCTTGAGCCCGGGAGGTGGAGGTTGCAATGAGCCTAGATCGTGCCACTGCACTCCAACCTGGGGCAATGGAGAGATTCTCCATTTCAAAAACAACAACAACCACAATGACCAAAACAAAACAAAAAAACAAACAAAAAAACCACTGTTAGTGTTTGAGTATGAATCAATCTATAATAAACACATAGTCACAAACACTCACACACATTCTATTTTGAAAAAATATATAGTTGGGATATATTTGATGGAGGCATTAGACTCTAGTTTTGGTCAAGAAACTTTCAGGTTCATTTCAGTGTTGAGGCTGTATATATTGATCAGATTGACTGGAAAATTGTCATGAGATCCAGAGAAACAGAGATGCTGTTATCAAAAATTCAGCAAAGAGGGAAGGTGTCAGGACAAAATATGATGAGGGGAGAATTCAAGCCAGTGAGGAGCTAAACTGCAGAAGATATTTACACGGGGCAAAAAGAATTTCTTAGCAAAAAACAAAGTCTACAACAACAAAAAGTCTAAAAGATATTGGACCTGTAGTTACCTACTAAAAAGAAATATAGAAGCAAGAAAGAGTAAAACAGATTTTTTGGTGAAAATCCTAGTTGTGTGGCTTCCCATTTTTTAGCATATGTATCAAAATAGGCTATGCTCCTCATAATCTGACATGTTTTTGGGACCAGTGTTTCATAAGAAATCAGTTCTGTAGATGGTAGAAGAATATCTAATATCTCCTACATAGAGATCTCCCATATGGTAAATATTAATTTTCCAAGAACATGAACAGAACATTATAAATCTAACATTAAAATAATACTGAAATCAGGGCTCATAGGAGAAAAGACTGATTCTAAAGCAGGGACAGAGAAAACACAAGATGAGTCTGGAACGTCTTGTGGTCCCAGAAAGTAAGGAAATGATTTTTTTAAATGATGGGAGCATGGCAAATGGACACAGGAGTAAACTTGTACCAAACTCTTGATAGCCAATTGTACAACAATGTGGGCAACAAAATGAGTGATGATTGACCGGCCTGGGAAACATAGCAAGACCTCATCTCTATAAAAAAAAATTTTTTTAAATTAACCAGGTGTGGCAGTGCACACCTGTAGTCCCAGCTGCTCAGGAGGCTGAGGTGGGAGGATTGTTTGAGCTCAGTCAAGACTTTGAGGCCGCAGTGAGCTATGATTGCACCACTGCACCAGCCTGGGTGACAGAGCTGGAGGGTCTCTAAAAAAAGAAATAAAGTAGATAGTAATGGATTATAGGATAAAGGAAATATCCATGAGACCACACTAATACAAATAAATAACTGAATGAATAAATAGCTCAGAAGAGGTAGCTCTTCATTGTAGTAGAATTCCAATTGATAAATGCAGAAGGATGATAACTAGAAAGTCACCATCTGACAAACACTGCAATGATAATTGTTACTAACAATGATAATTGTTACTAACAATGATAATTGTTACTAACAATGATAATTGTTAGTGGGATAATTGGCTAAATTTGAATGACAGCTGCAGATTAGTTAGAAGTACTGTACTATACTGCTCTTTACCTACATTCCCTTCTTGATTTCCATCGTTGTACTACAGTTTTGTAAGATATTACCATTTGGGGAGTCCAGGTGAAGAGTATACGAGAACTCCATGTACTAGTTTTGCAGCAGCTAAAAGTTAAATGATCTTAAATTAGAAAGTTTTTTAAATTTCATGAAAAATAGGAATATAATTTGCGTCTTCGAGTCTCAGGGGCATTTGATAAACATCGATCACCACTTGCAGAGCCATCCCTTAGGTTAGGGAATCAGGGCAATTGTCTTCAGCCTGAATTTTGGAAGAAGAGGAGGAGTCCGGGGAGGGATTTGCAATAAAGCAGCATCTCCACCGTCAAAAGTGTGCTCAATAAGATAGAGGCCCCCTACCAGAACGAGTCGATGAACCTGCTACTTCTCCACTTGCACATGCACCTCACGCTGGCCATGGCTGCTGTGCAAAGGACTGATCTTCATAAAAAGGTGTGGGGATTAGGGAAGGAGAGCAAGCGAGGAGAGGGAGAGCCCCAGGAGAGTGGGGAGGGGCCTGCCACACCTGGGGTGAGTTGCCAGTCACCTCATCAGGACCAGCTCTGGGAGCTGAACTGAAAAGGCACAAAACTGCCAATCGATAGAAAGCTATTGATAGAACATTTTCATGGCTGTATTTGAAATGCAGTCGATGTCACCCCCCAAAAACAATAATATTTACTTCCATGTCACTGGCAAGTGTGTTACTCCTCATCTCACATTTTAATCTCCAGCACAGTGAGAGAAGCTGAAGTACAAACCCTGCATAAGATGACTGTGAGTACAAAGACATTTGTGATTAGGGCCAGCGGGTGGCTGAATGGAAAAACAAATGGGGCTTCACCTGTGACTCAGACCAACAGCAACCTCGTTTTTTAATATCAGCAAAGCAAATCATTATTTCTAAAAATGTCATGCACACAACATTTTAAATTCTTAAATGTTATGATGCCATGAATGCTGATCTTTGGTTAAATCTGATTTGAGCCTAACACACTTAAGGGAAACAGAATCTCTTAAGAGCAGAGAATAAGGAGAAAAACAATGAAACTGACCTCAAAGGATTGGACTGGGACTTTTATTATTTAGGTTCCTAGATTTAAACATTTTTTATAGTAATGTTTACTCATTCAAAAACATCTACTGAATCGAATGCTGTGAACTGGTTGTCAAAAATGAAAATCTCCTGGTCTGGTGGAGATTTCTTTAAGACGTTCCACCATATAACTTATCACACGCAGCACTTCCCAAATCTTCAGTCGTTTGAATAGCATTTCTCAGACTTTTGCCATATCTGCACATCAATTATACTTTTATCTGCTGGATATTTCTCCTTAAGTCACTTCATTTTCTCCAATGTTATTGTAAAAGAAGCATTTATGCAACCACTAAGAATGGGAAAGACACATCACTTGCCATAAGTGGAAAAGAATTATACATGTAAATATTTAAAAAACAGGTATGTCTATCTATATTCCACATAAAAATATCCCACATACCACCAGTGGTATGTAGGCCACAGTTTGGAAAATATGGCAATATAATCTAAATAATATAAATACATCAAAATTTTCAGGATGTACTCCCCACATACAAGAAAGGTTTAAAATCAGAGAACAGACTGAGGCCATTTTAGAGATGGAATGTGTAGTCAGAATAAACACAATTGTGCCACTGTCACAAATAATCCCCAGATCTCATTGGCTTGACATCACAAAAATGGATTTCTCAATTACATAAAGTCCATTGTGGGCCACATGATTCTCCAAGGAGACTGTTGCCATGGTGACTCAGAGTTGAGGCCAATGGCGGCTCCACCATCCTGTGGCTATGATTCCTGAACTTGTGGTCTCCTCAGTTGATGAGGTGAAGAAAGAAAGCCTGGAGAATTATGTACGAGCTTCTCACTGTCTCAGCCCACAAGTAACACACCTCTTTCCCTCACAGCCCACACTGGCTGGAACCAATCACATAGCCCTGCCTAACTGCAAGGGAGGCCAGAAAGTGCAACACTTTCTCATGGTCACGGGTGAGCACGAAACATCTCTCCAAATATGGGTTGGGAAGATTAAGAGACTAGTCCAGAAGAAAACAGTCTCCAGGGAGAAATACATCTGGGAATAGGAATCGAGAAAGCAACCAAGAGAGCAGAACTGAGTGGATGAGAGGAATTGTCAGACCACATCTGCAGCTCTGATTAGTCAAATCTGAAATGTGCCCGTTGATCTATTATTCCGTGGAAATACTGGAATCACCAGCTCAATAATAAGAGGAAAGTAAATAATACCATACTTGCGTGGATAATTCCCCTCTGCTCATACCTTCATTCAGGTCGACATAGATCTATCATACTCCTACAGTGTATAAGGGACGTGCTAAGCTTGAAGTACATTCATTCTAAAAATCAAAATACAAAGGCATGGGAAGACTAAGAAAATTTCATAAACCTTCATTAAATTATCAGAAATACCTGGGATTCTCAGCTCCATTTATAAAGAAACCAGAGTTACAATTCTTCCATTACTGATTGCTTTCTGGATTGAATATTTGAACTCTGCTTTAGTGATTCCTCTTGCTTATATGTGGGAGGAAGACCCCCTACCCTGAGCCAGCAGCTGGAGCACAGGCTGAACACACAGGTTCTCCCTCCTTAAGTGTTGGGCTCTAGATTCAAGGTTTGAGTACCATAGCCTTGATCAGCAGAGAGAACTAACTACCTAGTTTCTACAGCTTTGCTTACTGCCTCTAAAGATAGACATTAACACCTTATTTTTGAATATTAATTTAGAGTTTACAAGGGCCCTATAACCTTAATTCATCTCATCTCTGTAACAGTCCTGTGAAGTAAGAATTATGGTACCCATTTCATGCAGGAGAAAACTCGGGGAACTCAGGGGACAATCCTTTGGTGGTATCTCTAGTTGGTGGCAAAACCAGGTCTGGGATTCTGTTCCCTTAACTCTTGAGTGTCACTACTCAGTGGTTTTGTTTTCCAAGGAAGAAGGCCTGGATATTATGGATTTTTTTTAGAAAACCAAGGTAAAGGAAAATATGTAACAACAGAAAATAAGTGTTTATAATATCATGGTGAATTTAGAAAGGGTAAAATTGCGTATGTGATTATAATTATGTGAAAAGATGCATAGCGACTATACCAAAATTCTCTCCAGGGCATGACAGAGTCGTGGGAATCGCTGGAACGTTTCTAGAGGTAAAGTCTGACGCTCAATGCTTCAATTGTTTCTGTTTCTAAAACCCCTTCTCTTCTCTCCCAAATCTCAGAGCATACTTTAAACCTCGATACATCTAAGGATTACACAGACAGGTCAAAAGTTTCACAGAGCAAACAACACAGAGGGAAGTTCATTCCTCAACTCAGTACCCCAGTGTAGGGAAGGTTCTAGCTGATGCAGACTGGCATTTCAAAATCAAAGATAGGGGGCAGTGGCTCACGCCTGTAATCCCAGCACTTTGAGAGGCAGAGGTGGGTGGATCACCTGAGGTCAGGAGATCGAGACCAGCCTGACCAATATGGTGAAACCCTGTCTCTATTAAAAATACAAAAATTCACCAGGCGTGGCGGCGTGTGCCTGTAGTTCCAGCTACGCAGGAGGCTCAGACAGAAGAATCACTTGAATCCAGGAGGTGGAGGTTGCAGTGAGCTGAGATCATGCCACTGCACTCCAGCCTGGACGACAGAGCAAGACTCTGTCTCAAAATAAGTAAATAAGTAAATAAATACATAAAAGTCAATAAATAATAAAAATCAAAGACCAAAGCCTGTATGGAGAAAACTATAGGAGAAAGTGTCTCTTCTCTCTAAATGAGAGAACGAGAGAGGGAGGGAACCATGAATTTTGCTGCGTATCTAAATTTTTGGGGGTTTTCAAAAGCCAAACACACTTAAACCACATCTGCAGCTTTCACAATGACTCCAGAATACTTGGGGCACTGAAGTCACTTTGGTACTTCGAGGTAGTGAATTAAAGAAGTGAAAGTGTTACAGCGACAAGAGAGGCCACTGCTCTGGGAAAGACACAGAAAGGAGCACGGCGTGTAGATGATGAGGAACACGGAACTGAGTGTGTGGCTGCTAATGGCTTTAGATAAATCATCTACAGAGACGCTTCAAAAGGAAATTCTGAACCAAATGGAATGGGTCAAACTTATTCGGATCCTGATCCAAACATTCATTGATGAGACAATGGGGGAAATTTGAATGCTGACTGACTAGCTAATGTTATTAATGTTAAATTTTTTTTAGTATGATAATGGCATTGTGGGGTTTTTTTTTTTTGAAAAGTCCTTATTCTTCAGTATTACATGCTGAAATATTTATGGGAAAAATAATATGATGTCTGGAATTCATTTAAAAATATTCTGAGGTTAGGGAAGGCAAGCAGATAGGCATGAGGAAGAAACAATTTTGACTATGAGTTAGTAACAGGGACAGGGACCATGTGCATGAGGGATCATGAGACTATTCTACCTACTTTTGTTTTATATTTAAGTTTTACTAAAAAATGGCTGGACACAGTGGCTCACATGTGTAATTCAAGCACTTTGGAAAGCCAAGGTAGGAGGATTGCTTGAGGCCAGGAGTTCAACATCAGCCTGGACAACATAGTAAGACCCCTGTCTCTACAAAACAACAACAACAACAAAAGAATAGCTGGGCATGGTGGCATGTGACTGTCGTCCCAGCTACTTGTGAGGCTGAGGTGGGAGGATGGCTTGAGCCCAGGAGTTGGAGGCTGCAGTGAGCTACGATTGCACCACTGAACTCCAGCCTGGCAACAGAGTGAGACCCTGTCTCTAAAAAAAAATACAAAATAAGTAAATAAATAATAATAATAAAATAAACTGGCAAGATGCAGTGGTTCATGCCTGTAATCCCAGCACTTTGGGAGGCTGAGGCAGGAGGATTGCTTGAGGCCTGGAGTTCAAGGCCAGCTTGGGAAACATAGCGAGATGCCATCTCTACAAAAAAAATAGAAAAATTAGCAGGGCATGATGTTGTGCACCAGAAGGCCTAGCTACTCAGAAAGCTAAGGTGGGAGGATTGCTTGAGCCCAGAAGTTGGAGGCTGGTGATCAGCCCTTCACTGTGTCTCATTGGGACCTAAGGATAACCCCCCACAAGCCTCCTGACTTCCACCCTGGCCATGCCCCTACCCTCTATTTCCAACACAGCAGCAAAGTGAATGCTTTTTAAAAATTATCTGTAGGTCAGTTCACTCCTCTGCTCAGGACCCTGCGCAGACTCCCCTTCCCGCCCAAAGTGAAAGCCCGCAAGACCCTGCCCTCACTCCACCCTGCAGCAACCATAGGCCCAGATCCAGCTTGGCAGGCTCCATTCTGGGGCCCTCCTACCTCCTTTACGCGGAATGCTCTTCCCCCATCATCCACTGGTTTTCTGCTCCAGGACTCTGTTCACTTATCACCATCTCAGCAGAGCTGCCTCTGCCCACCTAATGCCCCTGCTCCATGCCCACCATTTTTTGGCACTCTTTTTTTTTTTTTTTTTTTGAGACGGAGTCTCGTCTGTCGCCCAGGCTGGAGTGCAGTGGTGCGATCTTGGCTCACTGCAAGCTCCGCCTCCCGGGTTCACGCCATTCTCCTGCCTCAGCCTCCCGTGTAGCGCCCACCACCACGCCCGGCTAATTTTTTGTATTTTTAGTAGAGACGGGGTTTCACCGTGTTAGCCAGGATGGTCTCGATCTCCTGACCTCGTGATCCGCCCACCTTGGACTCCCAAAGTGCTGGGATTACAGGCGTGAGCCACCGCGCCCGGCCTGGCACTCTTGAATTTCCCCTGCTGCTGTACTTTTTCTTTTTTCTACTTACTTTTTCCACTTTCTAACATATTATATATTTATGTATGATGTGTATCCCTTATTTTCTGTATCTGAGCAGAGAGAATTTAATCTTGGCTAAGCTCGCTGATATCCTGCACATACCTAGAACAATGCCTAGCATGCAGTAGATGCTCATTAAAATGAGAAGAATGAGAGAATGGATTCGTGAAAGCTGATTTTCATTCCATTCCAGCCACTTGCAACCACAAAATTCATCAAACATATCTATTGGCTTGAACTGCCATTCTTGCTAGAAGAATCTGCTGATGGTGATCAATGTTTTATACCACCATTTTATTGGTTTTACTACATTGTAAAACCAATGTTTTACACCTTTTCCTTTGTAGAAAAGGGGAGCATCTCTACTTGTGATCACTATTCATGTATCTGGAGAAAAATACCAATCAATACATTTCCCATTATACTTCCCACATAGAAGGTTTTCATTTTGCTGAGGTTGCAGTTGTTATTTTAGGGACTGTTACTGTTTGTGACTTTGCCATTGAGATTCTGCCAAAGGCTCTGTTTCTGATCAGCAGGCCTTCCGAGAACTGCCGTCCGATCAGCCAGCGGCATTTACCAGGCACCTTCTCAGGGTGCTGAGCCCTTACATGATGCAAAGCACAGCCGAGGCCTCGTCAGCAGCTCAGCCATGACATGCTTCATATCCCACACGATTCACCTCTTGATCTTTAACTGTTTCATGGAGGGAAATTTTAAATCCAGGCTTCCCCCTCTAATGAATTCCCATAAATGTGCATGGGTGTTAAAAATACAAAATCCTAGCAAATGTTTTATATGATATAACAGCAGACTCCAATCCAGCAAAATAAAATAAATAAAATGACTAATCATGTTATAACTGTTTACTTAATTTTCACTCTTGGGCATTATTATGTGTCTCAGCCTTGCAAAGTGCTGTGATTACAGGCATGAGCCACTGCACCTGGCCAACTTATTTTATTATTAACTTATTTTTTTATTATTTTTTAGAGACAGGTTCTCACTCTGTTGCCAAGGTTAGAGTGCAGTGGCATATATATATATATATATATATATATATATATGCACACACACACATATACACACACACATCTATGCACACACACATATAACTAAGACAGACTAAAAACTTAAAAAAGTAAACAGTTTAACAATTTTCTAAAGCATTTCAATAATCCAAGTTTGACTTCTCTCAGCTTATGTGAAGTAAAATTCCATAGACAGAAGTATAATTAACTTTCAATTATTTATTTATTTGAGACAGGATCTCACTCTGTCACCCAGACTAGAGTGCAGTGACACGATCTCAGCTCAATGCAGCCTCGACCTCAAGGGTTCCAGCAATCCTCCCACCTCAACCTCCCAAATAGCTGGGACCACAGGTGTGCGCCACCACACCCTGCTAATTTTTTGTATTTTTTTTTTGTAGAGACAGAGTTTCACCATGTTGCCCAGGCTGGTCTTGAACTCTCAAGCTCAAGTGATCCACCTGCCTTGTCCTCCCAAAGTGCTGGGATTACAGGCATGAGCCACCGTGCGCAGCCAGAATAAATATATTTTAATGTTAGGAAAAAGCACTTGCTGCTGATGATTTTGCAGAAAAATAAGAGAATATGATGCTTATGTTGATGGAATCTTACTGATTCCCTAAATACTATGTCAAGAGAAAGAACACAGGGTTTCTTCTTTTTTGTTTGTTTGTTTGTTTGTTTTGAGACGGAGTTTGTGTTGCCCAGGCTGGAGTGCAGTGGTGTGATCTTGGCTCACTGCAATCTCCGCCGCCCGGGTTCAAATAATTCTCCTGCCTCAGCCTCCTGAGTACCTGGAACTACAGGTGTGTGCCACCATGCCCGGCTTAATTTTTCGTATTTTTAGTAGAGATGCGTTTTCACCATGTTCGCAAGGATGGTCTCGATCTGCTGACCGTGATCCACCCACCTTGGCCTCTCAAAGTGCTGGGATTACAGGCTTGAGCCCCCAGGTTTCTTCTCTTGATAAAAAGCCTGTAGTGCCCTGTCTCCCACGTAACTGGTTTACATACTTTTGAACTACTCTCTGCATTTGGGTCATTGGAACACTTTACTGCTAATTTTTTTAGTTGTTTCTTCCCTTGTTGCTTTTTTTAAAAAAAGAATTGTGGTAAAAAATACTTAAAATAAAATTTACTACATCAACCATTTTTATGTGTACAATTTAGTGGCATTACGTACATTCACCACTGTTTCCAGAACTTTTCATCAACCCAAACAGAAACTCCAAACCTGTTAAACAATAACTCCTTTTCTCCCCTTTCCTCCAGCCCCTAGAAGCTTATACTCTATTTTCTATCTCTAGGAATTTGCCTATTCTAGGTAAATCCTCTACGTGGAATCATACAATATTTATCCATCTGTGTCTGGCTTATTTCATTGAGCAGAATGTTTTCAAGCCATGTTGCAGCATATGTTCCTCTTTATGGCTGGATAATACTCATGTACATAAATACCACATTTTGTTAATTCAACTACTCATTACCTTTTAGGAATAACTGTGGATGATCTATTTCCAATGCCTTAGATATGTTCTTTAATGTGCTTTTTTCTTTCACAATGAGAGTCTGTGGCATGAATTGTATATACATAAATTTTAAGACAGGATTATTACCCTTGAAACTCAGAGTCACACTGGAGAGGCAGTCAAGTGATATAGTTTGGATATTTGTCCCTACCCAAATCTTATGTTAAATTGTAATCCCCAGTGCTGGAGGTGGGGCCTGGTGGGAGGTGTTTGCGTCATGGGAGCAGATTCCTCATGGCTTGGTGCTGTCTTTGCAATAGTGAGTGAGTTCTCATGAGACCTGGTCACTTAAAAGTAAGTGGCACCTCCAACCCAGTCTCTGGCTGTCTTGCTCCTGCTCTGGCCATGTGACGGGCCTGCTTCCCCTTTGCTTTCCAGCCTCATTGTAAGCTTCCTGAGGCCTGGGGAGGCCAAGCAGATGCCAGCACCATGCATTCTGTACAGCCTGCAGAACTGTGAGCTAATTAAACCTCTTTTCTTTCTAAATTACCCAGTCTCAGGTATTTATTTATAGCAGTGCAAGAATGGCCTAATACATCAAGTAAACAGATTATTGCAACACAACAGAGAGCACTGTGACAAGGCTACAAGGTCACAAAGGGAAGAACAAGGAACTCTGGCTGGCGGTGAGAGTTTTCATTGAAGTAACAATATCTGACTAGGGTTTTGAAGAATGAGCAGAAGCTCTGCATCAGATGAAGAAGAGACAGGAGGCCCTCCAAGCAAAGGAACCACTCGTGTCAAAACATGGGGCAAAAAGAGAGGACGTATTTGGAGAACAGAGAGTAACTGAAGGCTATCATTCAATCAGTGATAGTCTTCATGGAGGTTAATATCAAAGGCAATCTGAATTTCCTCAGACTTCATGAGCTGGCGGTGAAGGGTGAGATCACACAAGCAGTAATAACCCAGCTCTCCCTGGCTCACTGCCTTACTTACTGGCCTTCTGGTACTCAGCAAAGCTGTCCCCATGAGTTTGGGAGTCTCCATTCCTGTCCTTCCACTCCCCTCAAATGTCCTTTCATTCAAGGTCACGTGGTAACTTGACTCCTCTCACCACTACTTCTGTGGGAATGCAGAGGCCAGGCCAGAGCCTGTGGGTGCTGCCCTCCCCAGAGACTTCACTATGCCCAGCTCCAGGGAGGACTGACTGGAGGAGGGGACCAGGCATCTCCCCTGCACTCTGGGCCCACAGCAACCCTGTATACCAGCCCGTATTAACCTTGCAACGCCTTCCTCCAAAAGGCTGAGACTTCAACCACAGGACCTGGGTGGTGATCACCACAAAATTTCTTCCTGAAAGTTCTTCTCCAACAACTTCTCACATTCAGTTATTCATTCAACAAACATTGAGCAACAACCTAATCTTCTGGGCTCTGGAGACCGAGTTAAAAAGGAGACAGCAGGCCCCTGCCCCTGCTTCCTGACAGGTCACCACATCTTGAGTGCTAAGACTGTCATCACAGGGTGAGGAGGGGAACTGAGCTCAGAGGGGCAGAACCTCCTGAAAGGGCAGAACGGTTCAAGCATCCCGCCAAGGTCAGAAGGTCAGTGCCTACTACATCTTCCTCTCCTTCAATCCCTGCTTGTGTTTGAGGTGTGTGGGGCCTGGCCCAGGCTGGCAGCCAGTGAAGCCTATCTTGTCCTAAGACTAATCAGCCCAGCCCAGCAGCCAGCTTCAGGAGTCTGGCCAGTTTATTACTTAAAGCCCCCCAGAGTCCTTGCTGGTTCTAAGCCTAGAACTCCTGTCAACTCTTGACATTACCCTCCTCCAACTCTCCTACCTAACACACACACACACACACACACACACACACACCCCTCTGCTTTGCATTTTATATCCCAATCCCCCAGAGTTCCTCACTATTTTCCAAAATAAAGTCCTTATATGCCCTCTCATCTGTGCACCCAAGCTGCTACCCTTGGCTGGAACAAGTTCCGCTCCCTCCCCAGCGAGCACCTACTGGATCCTTCATGACAGCTTAGGTATCCAATACCTCCTCTGGGTGACCTCTCTTGGCAATCCCAGTCTAGGTCAGGTCTCCCTCCTACTATAGCCCATATTAAATTATGTTGAAATGTAACCTAAATGAACTAGTCAAAGGTCTGTTTACACCAAAATAAGCACCCAGACACAGCAACTAATGGTATCTTACTCATTGCTGTCCACATAGTAGAGTCTCATTCAGAGCTGATTAAATGAATGAGTGGGTAAATGGTAGAATCAAAGTGGAAGAGCTCAAGACAGTTGCCACAAACTAGGCTGGGTTTCTTGTCATTTTTAACTTGCTACCAGTAAATCACATGGATTATGGATGAATTAGACTAATTTAAAGATACAGAATCAAATACTTGGTTCAGTTTCTAATCAATGAATTGACTGATTAGATCAATCCATTGCAACTGCAGGGCTCTGTTTGTAAAGACAGAAATTCTACAAGACACTTTTCTTCAAAATCCTTTCTGTGAGTACTGAGTTATTTAATTAAGGACAGATTTTAATTTTTAAAACCTAGTGAATTATATTTTCATAAATAATACCATACAATTATTACTAAAAATGTTTTAAAAACACCAACTTTCTGTTTTCCCGAAACAACTCCCAAATGTGCAAGAAATTTACAACTTATGTTTTCATAACAATCCTCATAACCCCTACTCTCAATTTTTGTTTTAGTATTGAAAAATAACAGCTGGGCACGGTGGCTCACACCTGTAATCCCAGCCCTTTGGCAGGCCCAGGCAGGTGGATTACCTGAGGTTGGGATTTCAAGACCAGCCTGATCAACATGGAGAAACCCCGTCTCTACTAAAAATACAAAAATTAGCTGGGTGTGATGGTGCATGCCTGTAACCCCAGCTACTCGGGAGGCTGAGGCAGGAGAATCGATTGAACCTGGGAGGCAGAGGTTGCAGTGAGCTGAGATCAAACCATTGCACTCCAGCCTGGACAACAAGAGCAAAACTCTGTCTCAAAAAAAAAAAAAAAAAAAGAAAAGAAAAATCACTGGTATTTTTATTGATATTTCTAGTATTAGAAAATAACTGGTATACTTAACAATATTTGTTACATGGCAGAATAAGAGAGGGAAGAGGAGAAGGGGTTATCTTACATGCTCATGAATGAATTATATTCAGTTCCTTCCTTCATTGTCTCTTTCCACTTCAGATCCAGAAAGAATTAGGAGTGGAGGTAGGAGGGAGAGATGTCAGGATAGGGTTACCATTGATATATGTAGCATCACAAACTAATAAATAACTCATGAATCCTCTGCTTCTTCCTCTCCTTCCTTTCTCCTGATATTTCCTCAGTAGGATCAGTGACGATTTTGAAACAGCCTGGTCTCACATCACATTCAGGGGATTCTGCCTCTGAATTCTTAATAGCCTGAGAGATGCAGTTGGGGCTGACCTGCTTGATCATATGCAAATTAAAAGCAGATGTCAGTAATGAGAACATTCCAGCCAAAATCCAAAGCTACCCCAAAGGAGCGGAGCATGAAGGCACTTGCTTTATTGGAAGAGTCATCTATATATTATAGCAGGGGAAAGCCTTGATCTCATTCCAGGAAATCTTCACGACCATTGAAGATGAGGTGGTTTCTTACTGGGTACAGCCCAACCACATGGGTAGCAGAAGTCAAAGATGGGCCGAGGGGGCTAAAAGCTACCATATCTGCTTCTGATTGTCAAGTGTCTGGAGAGACCCTTTCAGTGCACTTGTAACAGATCTCCCCTTCTCCCAGGGAGTGGGGATGGGACAGGCCTAAGCCATACACATGCATTCCAGCTGGTCAATCATCAGGGAGGTGTTTAGGGGCCCTCGAGCTACCTAATCACCATTACTGGTCCACTGTTTGCAGCAAGGTCCTGAAATCCTCCTCAGAGGTCTACAAATCCTAACATACCTGTACTCAAAGGCCAGTTGGGAAACAAAGAGCATGAGCTCGACTTTGTAAAACGATCTCTACCTCCTCGCATTGGAAAAACGCATGAATGTATCTTAGCACTACAGAGGTCATTGGTACACACTCCTTACCTTTCTCTACCCAGAATATTACTAAAGAAAATGACAAAGGAGACAGGAATAAGTGAAATAGTGAGCTTTCTGGTCTCCCCACCATGTAGCCTAAAAAATGAAAATGGACATGGAAACAGTTAATTTCATCCTCATAACAGATCTGACACTCAATTTTTTAAAAACCTAGTAGTTTTACTACATATGAATTTAGAAATTTAATATTTCTAATGCAAATAGGACATGTTTACATAGTAAAGGGAAAGAGGTAGGTGAAAGGGAGAGTTGAAGATTTTGAAGCAAAAAAGTAGACATCTTTTTTCTCCTATCATATTTTTACATGTAAATAGGGGAAAACTCTTTCTTAAAACACGACCACAATATTATTTCACACCTAAGAAGGAATATTAATTCCTTAATATCATCAAATATATCCAGGATAACTTTTTTTTCTTACACTTTGAATAAGAATTCAAACAAAGTCCATATATTTTGATTGTGCAGTGTTTCTTATAAATCTCTTTCCATCTATAGGCGCTGGATCCAGGGCAAAAATGAAGACATAAGGGACCTTAGGTGACAAGGAAGAAGCTCCCAGGCAGCATGTGGGATGGACCCAAGGAGAACGTCAGAGAGAAAGAGTTCAGTCTGGTGTCTCCTGAAGCAGGTGAGGTACACCTGGACATGAAGGATCCCATCCATCCTTCAAGGGTATTGCTGAGGCAGGAATGAGAAAACAAAACAAAGCAAAAGGGGAGAAAAAGCACAATTCTCATGGAAGATGGTTCCAGCTTATTGCGTAGAACCCTGGCCTAACTTTACCTTCAAGAACATGACCTGACTTCGCTTCCCACTGACAAGGTGTCACCTTTTACATTTCTATTGGGGTTCAGGCAAAAGAAACAACACGCCTGTGTTTCAAAGGTGGCAGCATGCTGACGAAGGAGGGTGGGGTACGCAAGGAACTGGTTGCCTCTAGGACTCGTGACAAGACCTTACGGAGAAAGAAGTCAGCCAAGGAAAAACGACTGGAGTGTGGAAGAGTCTGGAAGAGCTGGACCAGGTCCACATGGTCCGGTCAGTTCTCGAAACATCGAGATCCTGTGCGGTGAGGGTGAGCCATCTTAGCAGGAAGGTATACCTCCCTGCCCATGCCACCTCCAACACTTCCAGACCTTCTCTTCCCTCCTTCCCCAATCCCACCCAAAGCTCCAGTTCCAGCAAATGTGGGAGTGCAACGAATGGGGTTATGGCAGCAGCCCTGAACTTGGACTCAGAAGACTTGGCTTTAAATTCTGCCTCTGCACTTACTGGCTGTATGACCCAAGATGATTTACCTCCCTCTCCACTTTCCCCATCTGTGAAATGGGGCAAATAAAAGTCCCACTGGATTCAAAAGGTTATGAGGATGAAATATGGTTGAGAGATGAGAATCCTTTTAAACTTCTCTGCAATACTAGTGATGATGATGATTAAAGTAACTTACTTGCAAAATAATGTGAATGGCCATTACCTGGCCTTTAACCCTTCAGGAAGTGTTTACTCTTCAAAGGGAAAAGTTTGTCAAACCAAGTGAATCCTCTTGCCGAACCACATGGAGAACATATTTTGGAGAGAGATGGTAGGCGAGCTCCTGTGGCCCTCTCTAACTGAGGCTGGGGTTAGGGAGGGAAGCCCTTTCTTTCTGGCCTCATTTTTGTTTCAAAAGGAAATGTGGTCTCTCTGAGGGAGGAGGACAGACAGGCAGTATATCTTCTCATGTCTTTGTGCATCATTTTTATTAGTTCCTGGCCCATATTTTTAAAAAAGAATACTTACTCTTAAATGACACACTTTAAAAGCATGCTTTTCTAAATGGCAGCAATTGGACCCCATGGTGTGGCCAGTGCGTTGAGTCTGAAAATTCCACGGTGATGCGTCGCTGTGGTCCTGTGGTGATGTACGTCTTCCTTCTCCTCTAGTTAGCACCCTGTGAGCTGAGAGGTTCAAATCTGATAGCAGCTGAAAGCTTCAAACCTAGAGTCCTCCAAGCTGGGAAGCTGAATTGCTGCTCTAGGGCTGCGTTTAGATTGATTTTTTGAATGCTGTCACTGCAGAGGAGCTAGTCAACTTTTCTCAAAATATTTTTTCTCATCTTTTTCACTTTCCTCTCTCTAGTTTGACATACGGAGTTATAAATGTACTTTCTGGTTTTGTTATATGCCTCGATTTTTATTTTTGATGATTCTATCAAGCTGGCTGCCTTCAATGTTTTCTCCATTTAGTAAAATGCACTACTTCCTGTATTCCTCACCTCCCTCCACCAGATATTCACTCTCCTGGCCCACGCCTTGTGCCTGGCACGCAGGAGCATTGGAGATGCCCCACACCTAAAGTCCATACCTTAATGTCCTGAAATAAATAAATGAATTTAAGGAAGAAAGTCTGAAATAAACTGGGGCCGAATTATACAGTAGCTGGTATCACAAAATTCTAATCAAAGCTAGGGACTTTAGTAATGATCCCTGCCTGAAGTCCTAAAAGCATGCTCCTTTGTTAATTTCTTAACCATCATGAGTGTTCACTGTCCCTTCTGCTACTACCTTCAATGTAACACTACAAACAGATTAATTACTAAGAGTAAAAGGTTTGGTCTCTTTTCTTTTTGTTTTTTTCTGTTTCTTTTTAAAAAAATTAATTGTGAAATAGCAAATTTAAAAGGATCATTTTTTTGAACAACAGTCTTTAAAAAAAAAAAAAAGCTAAATGTCATAGTGCCCTAAATTCTTTTGTGTCGGTGGTAATTATATTGTATGTCAAGAAACCATCCTGAGGTGATAATTAGATTTTATCTGCAAATGGAGGTGGGAGGATGAGAGTAGGTGGTAGCGTCAACATTTCACCAAAACAATAAGACAATTCACACGATGAGGTAGGAAAAATATTACTCAAACAGGTGGCTGGGGCTACTGTGTGATTAAGGGAATTTTGACACCATAATCATCTAGGGTGGGGGTATATTTTATTTGCCTATGGCCAGACATTTAGGAAGGCAAACTGGAGCAAGAGGAAAAGCAGGAAAAAATAGACTGATAACCAAAATGTAAAATATTTCTGTGTTGATCATCAGGGAAGTGAATAACACAGGCCACAAAGACCCCTTTTTTTCCCACATAACTTTTCAACAGATGGTTATACTAGTTGTTTCAGAATTAATACCAAGGATTGAGGGTTGGAGGCATGCAACTTAGAAGCAGTGCTGGTGTGAAAGTGATAAGGTTTTTGGCTCCAAGTAACACCTCCCAATTTGTACAGCAACCACAATAGAAATGTGCTTCAGGCAAGGTGGCGTCCTACATTTTAACTTACCCCCAAGAAAATATCCTGAATTTCACAGGTGTTCTCAGTAATATGACCTGACTGAAAATAGCTTCTCTTCTGTATTTTTCCCCAGGTTAAAATTAAGCTCGGCAGGCTCGATGTAAATGTGCAGACAAAGCAAAGCAGGAAGCCTCCCACACTAAAAAGGGAAGATAAGAATCACAGAAGCTGGGATGGTTTTTATTGAAGGGCATTTCAAAGCAAATACAGACATCTACAGCATATTTGTAAATCCTCCGTATGTGTATGGAAACACACACCTTCACACATCAAAACTGGATTTGTTCCTGAGTAACAAAACGTCCTAAGAACAAAATGAAAGAAAACCAAATAGCAGAAAAATACTTCCAATGTATACCACAAAGGATTATTTATTAACTCAACACACCAAGAGTTAAGAAAATAACGCAACAGGAACAAAGGGCAAAGGATATGTACTGGGAAGACCACAGAGAAAGAAAATGCAAATGGCTAATAATATAAAATATTTCCTAGGTTCAATAGTAACCAGGGAAAGACAAAATTACACTTTTGACCTCTTAGACTGGCAGTGACAAAGATTATTTGAGTGACCAAGCTTTAGTCAGGCTCTTGGATCTTCTAGGCCCATCTGGGCACTTCCTGGTAAAATACAGTTTTAACAAAAGCCCTGCTAAATTGGTTTACCGAGAACTCCCACCCTCAATCGAGTTCCTTAGCCCTTCACCTTTCCTCAGGTGAGGGCTGATCATCCTGTCCTGTCTTCAGCAAGAGTGCTCTAACGCTGACGTTTCCTTTTAGTAATTTTCCATCCACTGACACCCACTTGTAATTTATAGCCAAGGAGCAAGATACACTGCTCCTTGGCTATAAGTTATTTTCCCTGTTACATTCAGAGTTGAGCCCAATCCCTCTCCCCGACTACAAAATCGATAGCAGTGGTCCCTATACCTATTGCAATGGTCCTAAATAAAATCTGCCTTACTATGCTTTAACAAGTGTCATTGAATAATTTTTTAACAGCAAATTGTTGGAGGTAAAGACATTTTTAAATGTCTTCAATTAGTTTAGCTACTTCCACATGTTAAAATCTCCATCAATTGGCTAGTTACTGTCCCTTCCTGAGAAGCAGCAGACACCATAGCCCTGCATACTGTGGATTCACTCCTAAGTTGATATTGATATGAATGAAATAGTTATCTCCCAAACTTTGCTTTCTACATTTGTATCAAAAAACATGATGCCCCTCTGCCCAGCGCCCCCGCCACTGGATCCCCAGTCTCACTCAGAGAAAATGTCAACGTCATTGCGGTGGTCTACAGGGGCCCAACCCGGGATTCTTTTCTGTTCCTTGGGGCCTTTGCCCTTGCTCTTCTCTCTGCCTGGAAGGATCACCCCTTAACTTCTCTCAGGCCTTTCTTCAAATGCCACCTTCTCAGTGGGGCCTGCCTTGGTTGCCATACTTAAGGTTGCAATCTGCACACCTTCACCCCGGCACGACGTATACCCTTCCTCTGCTTTGTAATCACCATCTAATATTGTTTATTTAGTTTGTGTATTGTCTCTGTCTCCCAGCAAGACTCTTTTCTTGATCAAACTCTAGTCAGCTCCCCTGAGCCCTCTTCTCAACTAGGCCTCAACCTCAGCCTATAGAGACTCGAATAAAACATGAATACAGTTTCTAACAGCTCAAGGCCTGCATCTCTAGAATGACCTTAACTCGCCTTAAAGTGCCTGTCTGAGAAAACTCAAAACTGTCAAAATAATTTACCATTTGTTCATCTAACATCTGAAGATGGGGCTCCTGTCTCCAGCCTGTGTGGGAGGGTGGGAGCCTGACTTCCATAAGCACCAGTTAACAAACCCAGCTGGGTTTACATGCACCAACTCCCCTCTTCCTGGTTTGTATGATATTTTCACTTCCGTGAATTTACTGAACCTCTGTTCACCTCCCTCTATACTCCTTCATTCTCTCTTTAAAATGCACAGTCACTTCTGTACAAATTGAAGTTGTTCAGTTCACACTGAATAGTTCTCTATAGCAATAGTCTATCACTCATTAAAATCTCTCCTTGCCACTTTAGTTTCCAGCTTTATCTTTGACACCCTCACTATACTGCAGTCTCTATGAGCTGGATTTTTGTTTTCTCACTGGCACATAATAGAGACTCAGTAAATACTTGCTGAACCTTGTTGATGGGTCAAGAGTGGTGCATGGGTTTTAGCCCCTCAGCCACACTTCTGGGCTGGGATAAGCATGTTTAAGCATCTGGATGAAACATCATTGCTCATTTCACTCCTTAAATACCTGGCAAGTGACAGGCAGCTGGATATCAGAGATCATGCCGGTTTTCCTAAAGGTTTCTTCAATGTGTTTTTTGGTTTGTTCGGTTGGTTGGTTAGTTTTTTGCTTTTTTTTTTTTTTTTTCTTTTTGAGATGGAGTCTCGCTCAGTTGCCAAGGCTGGAGTGCAGTGGCACGATCTTGGCTCACTGCAACCTCTGCAATTCTCTGGCCTCAACCTCCTGAGTACCACCATGCCCGGCTCATTTTTGTATTTTTAGTAGAGACAGGGTTTCACCATGTTGGCTAGGCTAGTCTCAAACTCCTGACCTCAAGTGATCCACCTGCCTTGGCCTTCCAAAGTGCTGGGATTATAGGTATGAGCCACCGCATCCAGCCTTCAATTTTTTTTTAATTCTGATAGAGCACCATCTACTACATGCTTAATATTATCCATAAACAGACATGTCTGAGCACAGAAGATCATGTTAATGAAAGATTATTGAAAGGTACTGGGTGAAGAGTACTTGCTTCACAGGAACTTTTCTTGTTGGTTGTTGTTATTTCCCTGCTTCCCTGCCCTTTATTTCCATTTGTGGTTTTGCTCCTTAAACTTCCCTTCAACTCCTACTCCCTCAGTGACTCTCTGGGTTTTCATTCTTAGAACTTCATCAAAAATGCTTTGGCTGTGAATTCCAGTGACTTCCTTCAGATGCAATCTGAAGATGTCCTTTCAGTTTTTATTCTTTAGGTTCTCTTAGGTGAGCTGGGGGCCATTAACCTCCCTCACCACACTCTTTCTTCCCTAGTCTTCTAATTTTTTTTTTCCAGCTGTGGCTTCTCACTATTTTCAGGTGACTACAAATACTCCCAAGTATAATCAGTCGCTTTCCAACAAATGCCTTATAAACAACTACTACGGATGAGGCACCATTGAGATTACAAAAGTCTACTACTCAAAGTGAACTCGAAGAGAGGGAGACAGTCTATACTCACATGAAAAGTTAAAGTTTATTGCATATTGCTTGCTGAACAAATTATTAAGCAAGCACTATGCAGTAAACTTTAACTTTTCATGTGAACAAAGCTATGTAGGAAAATTCCAGTGATACCCAAGGCAATAATAAATGGTCACATTATTAATCCAACCAGCAAGTCAAAGTTCTCCATTTAGAGCTTAGCCTCCCCCATTATTATATTTCTCTCTTCTACAGGGCATTTTCAATGGGTATTATAATATCAACCACAGATAACAAAATTAACATATCTTCTTATTGCAGCCTCAACCCTATTTTCCAACATCTTCATAATTATCATTGCCACCACCGACACTCTGATACTAAGGTGTATCTCAGCATCTTTAGTCTCCCTAGAAGGAGGTCCCTATGTTCAACCCATAGAAGCAATAGTTCCCAAGGTCTCCCTTCCTTCCTGTTCCTATCATCACAGCCCTGGTCCGGGTGTTGAGAAACCCAGCTCATCTTGTTCAGCCTTACCTTTTTCTAGTCTACAAAAGGCACAACAGACACTGAGAAATGAAGAATTTAAAATGCTTCACAATTGTAAAACTTTTCAAAAGTCCACAGTAATCCACACTTATCTGAGGTTTTACCTTCCACAGTGAAGTAAGGTATTTTGAGAGTGAGAGAACACATTCACATACTTCTTACATTATAATTATTAGTTATTGTTGTCCTTACTGTACCTAATTTTAAAATTAAACTCTATCATAGGTATGTATGAATGGAAAAAAATACAGTGTATACACAGGGTTCAGCAGGTGCTATCTGCAGGTTTCGGGCATCCACTAGGGGTCTTGGAATGAATCCCCCATAGATAAGGGGGGACTGCTGTATATCCATCTTCTACTCTTGTCTTTTCATGTTTTGGGTAATGTCACCTTAAAGAATGGATTTGAGTTTTCTGTGAATAAAATGTGTTAGTCTTTGGGTTTTTTTTTTGTTGTTGTCTTTTTGTTTGTTGTTGGAGACAGGATTTCACTTTGTCACCCAGGCTGGAGTGCAGTGGTGCGATCATGGTTCATGTAGTCTCAACCTCCCAGGCTCAAGTGATCCTCCTGCCTCAGTTCCCAAGTAGCTGGGACTACAGACACATGCCACCACACTCAGCTAATTTTTGTATTTTTTCTAGAGATGGGGTTTCACCATGTTGCCCAGGCTGATCTCGAACTCCTGGGCTCAAATGATCTGCCCTCCTAGGCCTCCTAAAGTGCTAGGATTACAGGCGTGAGCCACCGCACTCGCCCCTAATCATTGTTTGTTTGTTTTTGTTGTTGTTTGTTTTTTTAAATCTATTCCCGCCTCTTAATTGTACAGTCCTCTAGACACTGGACACTAGAGGTTTTTCAGAGAAAGTCCCAGAAGCCAATTCATATGGACACTCTTGAAGCAAAATATTTTTTGTAGGTAAAAGTTCTAAAGCCATGTTCTCTCTCTAGATCCTTCAAAGCGTGGATTAGTTTAGATACTTCATCAAAAAACTTCATGAAAAAGCATGACACCCTCCGCCCATTATTTACTATATAGATAATATATAGTAAGGTTTGCCAAACAGGAAAGCAAGAGTAGACTTTTAAGTAGCATGGAAGTTTCCGTGGATAGGATGTTGAGGTACATCAGTGCTATAAGGAATCAGTCCTTAAAATAGTTGACAGGCCCATTAAAAGCTCTCCATACAGACTTGCTTCCCTTGAAGTGTGGTCCGAGGACCAGCAGCGTCAGCAAAACTTAGAAGCCTGTTAGAAAGTGCACAAGCTCAATTCCCACTCAAAACCTACTGCATTTCAACAAGATCCCCGGGTGATTCCTATGTTAGAATGTGTATGAGAAAGTCTACATTAGATATGAGAAATGCTACATTAGATAATACGACTCTGTCATCTACTCATATGTGAACTCAGAGTGGGAGCTCTGGTCAGCAGGCCATTACGTTTGATTTGAGTAGTCCACTGGTGCATTGGGATATCACTCCAACTCCCACCTAGCAAAAAATGGTAGCCTTGGCGCTTTCTGGTGTGGCTGACCGGGACTCTCAGTTTTCATCCTTTGTGGTGTGCCTTTGTTGCCTATTGTCTATTAACAGTGCAGCAAAGTGATCATGGCTGAAAACCACAACCTAGGATTAAGAGCTTGCTTGTTGAGGCCAGGGACTGGCTGAATCATACCGAGACACCCCACCCCCACTCCTAAGCATGACTTTAACACAGGTGGGGGCCTGCAAACATGAACATCAAGGGAAGCCTTAGAAGAAGGCTCAATGAGCAACTGTTAAAGTAGGCGTGTGCAGAAGAAGGGAGGAGTGGCAGCCAGGCAGCTCAGGAAGGGGAGGTGGAACAGGGACATTTGCTTACAGATTTTAATGTACAAGGCAGGTTTTTCAGCACCAGAAATTTCAAAACACCTTTCTCCCTCCATAGCTGCTTAGCAGCTGCTGAGTACCCCCGAGCAGGTTCCTGGGCTTGGGCAAACATTCTCATCTTGCCATTGCCTGTGGCCGGCCTTCTGAGAATGTGTCAGCTGCCTAAGGAGCAGTCACCCCCATAAAAAACAATAAATCCAGATCTGGATAATCACATGTGACCTCATGCAAACTCTAAACCCTTGCTGAGAAATGTTTCATCAGATTAGGCCAAAGGAATGCCATCCCACACCCCGAGCAGGCCTCTGAATCCAGGGTCACCCTTGGGGACGTAATCCCCAGAAAGCAAGGGTTTGAACTGGCCTCACTACCATATCGTTCCATTTGGGAAGAGACCTAGGCCTGATGTGCCATGTGAGGCCCACTATTAATCTTCCTGAAGGAATGAGGAGATCTGGTTAAATGACCACTGAGGGCTGCCTTGAATGGAAACCAAAGGGGCCCAGACAGCTCTGTGGAAATGTGCACCCTACAGACTGGCATGTTCGCTGGGGAGGAGATCAGGCACCATGTCAATCTGGGTCGGGGGGAGAGAATGCCTGTCTTCATGGCCAAGCCTTCTTCCCTGTACTCTTTATACTCTTCAAGCCACAGGTGCCCCCACCTCACCCCAGCCAATGATTTCCATCATCCTTCCTATTCTTACCTTGTTGTTCCCTAGGAACATGCCTCATTCTTGCTTGTTTCCCCCACAACTCTAAAACACCTATGGTGCAATGAAACATCCACTTTGTTATTTTAAAAAAATGCTTCCTTATTTCACATAGTTTTCTTACTCTACTCTTTCCCTTCTTTCTTACCTAAAAGACATTAGGCTTTTCTCTGTGACACGTAGGCTTCCCAGAAGCCCTGGAATTTCTTACCTCCCCGGGCCCCAGGTACAAGGAGGTAATGAATGCTTTTGTTGTGTTTTCCCAGTCCCCCACCTCTCATCAAGGTACTGTGCTCTCCACACCTGCAAGAATACACCCCAGTGGTCTCTGTCCAACAAAACGGATATAGCTGGTGTCAGGAATGGCTACCTGGCCCAGGCTGGTGTGTGGAATTGGATTCCAAGGGCAGCCCTCTCTGCTAGCTTTAACAGAAGACATGTAAATAGGGGAAATCTGAGGAGAATATGTGCTCACAGCATCAGAGAAGTCTGGGAGGGAGGGAAAGACAGAAGGATGGACGGTTGAATGGATGGAAAGACAGATTAGTTAGGTAGTGTTACGGACTGAATGCTTATATCCCTTCAAAATCCAAACATTAGAACCCTATCCCCTAACATGATGGTATTATGAGGTGGAGTCTTTGGGAGGTAATAAGGATTAGATGAGGTATTGAGGGTGGAACCTTCATGAATGAAATTAGTGTCATTATAGGAGCTCACAGAGAGCTTTCTTCCTCCCTCTGCCATGTGAGGACACAGCAAGAAGATGGCCATCTATGAACCAGGAAGCAGGCCCTCGCCAAACACTGAATCTGCCAGTGTCTTGATCTTGAACTTCCAGCCTCCAGAACTGTGAGACATAATAAGAGAAATAAACTTCTCTTATTTATAAGCCAACCAGTCTATGACAGTTTGTTATAGTAGGCCAAAATAAGATAGATAGATGATACACATGATGATGATGATGAAGATAGATAGATTAATAGATGATGGATGATGAAAGGATAGATGGATAGATAGATGATAGATACATACATACATACATACATACATACATACATACATACATACAGCGGGCAAGAGAGAGTTAGATCAATCCCTGGAAACAAAAAGAGAGTGCCCTCCTTGATCACAACCAATGTATCAATGTATCAGTTCCTGGCCGCAAGGTATCATGAAGCCACACTCTCCTTCCCGGTTAATGGCTGCTCTTGTTAACAAATAGACAAACAAACCTCTTTTCCTTCATTCGAAGAAGGGAGTCTCTATTGCTAACTATAGAAATTTGTTCATTTTGTTCAAACCCTTGCTATTACTTAGTAATCCTCTCATTCATATCTGATTGGGTCCCTTCTACAAATGTCACAGTGGCTGTTTCAAAGCTCCTTTACTTTCTAGATCTCACAGTCACTGTGTTAACAGTTCCAACTGATCTGCTTGGTTAGCACATATGACCTTGTGTGGTTATATATTTTGGAGGTACGCAGTGCTACTATAAAGTAATGTGAATGACTTAGCTGTCCAAATGATTGTTATTCCCACCAAAATAATCATGCTGGGAGAAAATAAATGTATTCCTACTATGTGGCCACTGTTACTGCCATTTATGGAATGCTTTTTCAAATCTTCCTCAGTGACAGTACATCTATGTCACTCAAATGTAGACATGATTTTTAGAAAGAGCTACAATTGAGGTATAGTTAGGGCAAGAGGATAAAAATATGGGTCACATATTTTAGTCACAAAACTTTTGTTGAACACTGTTTTGCCTAATAAGATTATAATGGGAATAAGTATATACTCTTCCAATATGACAACTCTAAAAGATAACTCTCATTTGAAGACATAAATTCTATAGCACTTACTAACCATAAGCCATATTCTTTTTTTTTTTTTAGATGGGGTCACACTTTGTTACCCAGGCTGGAGTGCAGTGCCACAATCACAGCTCACTGCAGCATCGAACTCCTGGATTCAAGCAATCTTTCCACTTCAGCCTCCTGAGTAGCAAGGACTACAGGTGCGCACCAGTTCACCTGGCTAATTTTTTATTTTATTTTATTTTTTTTTGAGATGGGGTCTCACTATGTTTCCCAGGCTTGTCTCAAGCTCCTGGACTCAAGCAATCCTTCTGCCTCCACCTCCCAAAATGTTGGGATTACATGTGTGAGCCATTGCGCCCAGGCTAAATCACATTCTTTATCATTATCACACCTTTCTGTCTTGTTTTCCAAACATCTGGAGCAAAAATCAAAGATTTATAATGACCAGTAGTTTGGAGAAAAGGGGTTTAAATATGTTTGTTCTTGATATTTAGGCTACTTGAAGATTATTTAATAGAAATTATACCTCCAAAGAAGATATGCCAAACATTCAGGTAGGTGAAAATATACATAAAACAAAAAAGATCATAAATCAACATTGATGACCTGACTAATGACCATCAATTATTATGTCACATGCTTACAGTATGTGAGTTATGGACCCAAAATCAAAGCATTGTACCTCTGACATTCTTGCCCTAGCCACAGTCCAAAGTTCTAGAGAGAGATAACATGTTTTTTTTTTTTTTTTAAGTCACAAGTTTCTTCCTGTTACGAGGGATAAGCAATAGCTACTCTTTCTCAAGACTTCACAGAGGTATCAAGAAACTGCAAAGTAAGGCATATAAATGTCAAATTTTAGCCAATAGGTCACAAAATAAGTTAGAGCTCAGAAATCTTTCTAAGGCAAGCTGCTGCAACCTACTTCTCTGTGCAAATTTCAGCAAGTGTGATCAAAGATAATGAGTCACTCAGCATGGTATTTTAAAAACACTAAAGCTGCTTCAATGTTTTTTCCTGAGTTTCACTGTAACCGAAACTACACTTGTACCTTGAGACAAGATATGGTTCTTGGGCATGAATTAAACACATGATTCCAAAACTGAGTTGTTTTAGATTAAAAGAATCCACCTAAGTAATGATCACCGAAATGTGCTAGCCTGAAAACACGGCAGAACACTCCATCACGAGTAAGTCAAATTTGTTCTTTATGCTAGAAATGTGGTGTTGAATGCACCTTAAAGTAGACAGACCATTGACTGGGGCCTTAAAAATACTTTCTGATAGAAAGTGATATTTATTCTGATGATCTCTTTCATAATTCAGAGTAAAACATAATGCGATTTTCCCTCTGTTGGTGGAGATGAACATGAGTTGTTTCTATGAGGGGTGATAGATATGTACTAGGGTGGGGTAGGGTAAGAAAAGAGTATGCGTTTTGAAGTCATGAAGATTTGAGTCTTGGTTCTATTCCTTCCCTGCTGCCTGAGGGACTTGGGTGGGTTACTCCACTCTTCTGAAACCAGGTTCCTTACCTGAAAAAAGGAGCTGATACACTGTTCTCTCACAGGGTTGCTATAGAGTGTGATCATGTGGGGAAATAATGCAGGATTGGGATAGCATGAGTGCACTTCCTTCTGCCTTCGTTTGCCTACACTCTTGCATCCAATACCCAGCACCAACATTCCCAGGAGGCTGCAGAGTCCCCGTGGCTGGGGTTCCATCACCACTAGCCTCAGGATGAACTGACACTTATGACTTCCTTTTCACTCTTCACTTCCATAGGTGTTGCCAAGTGAGGTTTACACACTAGCCCCAAGGAAGTTCTAATGATCTCATGGGTAGCTGTATAAAAAACAAAAACAGGGCCGGGCGCGGTGGCTCACGCCTGTAATCCTAGCACTTTGGGAGGCCGAGACGGGCGGATCACGAGGTCAGGAGATCGAGACCATCTTGGCTAACACGGTGAAACCCCGTTTCTACTAAAATTACAAAAAATTAGCCGGGCGTGTTGGCGGGCGCCTGTAGTCCCAGCTACTTGGGAGGCTGAGGCAGGAGAATGGCGTGAACCCGGGAGGCGGAGCTTGCAGTGAGCCGAGATCGCGCCACTGCACTCCAACCTGGGAGACACAGCGAGACTCCGTCTCAAAAAAAAAAACAAACAAACAAACAAAAAAACAAACAAACAAACAAAAACAAAAACAAAAACAGGCCAGGAGCAGTGGCTTATGCTTGTAATCCCAGAACTTTGGGAGGCCTAGGTGGGCGGCTCACTTGAGGTCAGGAGTTCGAGACCATCCTGGCCAACATAGTGAAACCCCATCTCTACCCAAAAATACAACAATTAGCCAGGCATGATGGCACATGCCTGTAGTCCCAGCTATTCAGGAGGCTGAGGTGGGAGAATCGCTTGAACATGGGAGGCAGAGGTTGTAGTGAGCTGAGATGGCACCACTGCATTCCAGCCTGGGTGACAGAGTGAGACCTGTCTCAAAGAAAAAAAAAAAAATCTCTCATTATTTTTAAATTTTGGAAATCCCCATTTTTACCCAATCTTCTATTTACACATTTTTAAAAAATCATTTTAGGCTAGTTTTTGATATATAGATACTTAATGTCAAAAGAACTATTTTTAAGGTAATTCATGCATTAATTCTACAAGTATCTACTGAGCACCTAGTGTGTACCAGGCTCTGTAGTAGGTACTGAGAATGCAAAAATAAATAAAATATGCTTTCCACCTTCAATGATTTTATGGTGCAGGGAAGGAGAAAAATCCATGCATCATTTGAATGCAGCACAGTAAGCCTTATAATGGAAGCATGCGAAGGTGCCACCACTTACACAGTACTTTAAAGTTCAAAAGCACTTTTCACACATTTCAGCCTCACAATAATCCTATGAGCTATGTGTTACTGTTACTAATTATTTTCAGGTCAGATATAAGGAAACCTAGCATAGGGAGGTGACTTAAACCTAGCATAGGGAGGTGACAGGTGTCAATCTGTCCTAAGATTACACAGATAATAACCAGATTCTGTGTATGGGGGAGAAAGGTGTGATACCTTTTCTCACCTATCGTAAGGGTCATGGCAACACTCCTGTAACACAAGACAGGTTAACAAGAGGAAAGCCTAACAAACTTCTTGAATCAAAGTTTTATTTGATATGGGAGCCTGCCTGCCTTCCTTCCTTCTTTCCCCCTCCCTGCCTCCCTTCCTTCCCACTCCCTCCCTCCCTCGCTCCTGGAATGAAGGTCTTATGACCTACTATCACACAAGGCAGGTCAAAGAATTTCTTTACGGCTAGTTCCTACACAAAAAGGCAGGGCAAGGTTAGAGTAACATTCCTAGTTTCTACAACCCACCTCAGGGAAGAGGAATTCTAGTCTCTGTGGCCTGCATTTTGGGAGAAAGAGGAACAGAAGATAGGAGGTCAAGAGAAGGGCAAGAGAAGGTCAGAGAGAGGCTTTACTTCTGAGGCCCTTCCAATGTCCTTCAGTTAGAAATACTCAGCACATCAAAGCACCACGCTTTGGGGTATTGTTTTCTGAGCCCTGACAGTCCCAATCTCAGTTGTCTGTGCTCTTTCTACCATTGTCTCTGTCTTTCAGTGTTCATGTCAGAATATACTCAGAATATATCCATATCAAACTTGCAAATGCCTAAATTGTGT
The DNA here is from genome assembly GCF_029289425.2 of Pan paniscus. Taxonomy (NCBI): domain Eukaryota; kingdom Metazoa; phylum Chordata; class Mammalia; order Primates; family Hominidae; genus Pan; species Pan paniscus. The sequence continues at coordinate 163,526,048 of NC_073254.2, read as the reverse complement.
CTCCCAGGAAAAAAGCAAACACAGCAACCTCCCATACTCAGTCTCTGCCCAGCTCTCTACTCTCCCTTCTCTCCCAAAAGAACCCTGCTCAGAGCCAAAAGCAACTGCTGAGTGTTTTCTGATTATGCCAGTTTGTTTCAGGCCTTTTGCATGTACTGTTTCCCATCCCCAAACACTCTTCCTCCCCAACCCAACTCCATCTTTCAGTTCCTCCTTTTGCATAGAGATAGCCCAGGTTTCACCTCTTGCCAGAGGCCTTTTCTCCCCACAGCCATTCCCTATAGCCGACCATCCTAGGTTCTCCCCCAGGCCCAGGACAGGGCACTAATCATAGCTTATACTTTATTGCACTGTGGTCTTTGGCTTATTGGCCTGTCTTTCCCCACTAAACTGTGAGTTCCTGAGGGATGTCTTTGCAACCTTTGTGTTAGCTCACTAGCCATTTGTTGATTGAACGAAGAAATGAAAAATCAAGATATGCCCTTGCCTACAGCATCTTCAGCAGTACGTAGGGGCCAGAATAAATCCACGGCTTTAATATCTGTCTCAGAGCTGCCACTGAGGTACTGACACAAACTAGAGCTTAACTAGTTTAAGTAAATTAGCTCTTCATGCATCCTCTGAAAACAAGAACAGTCATCATCATCATCATGTTATTTACTGAGCATGATGCAAGGCCTATAGCTTAGATCACCAGAGACACTGCTGTGTCTGGCCTGCCACACCCTTTCTGAGTATCCTCTCTGCTTTCAGTCTAACTCCAGAATCACAGAATCACATCTGCTCACCTTTGTATGCCCAGTGCCTGGAACAGTACCTGGCACATAGCAGTAATCAATAAAGACTAATTGAATGAATGGACGAATGGAAACTGGCCAGGCTCAGTCCCTTCTACATGGCCATGTTGGCACTGTGACTTCATGCTCCACAACTGGTTTCGGCTCCAATTGGTATCTGATCAAAGGCAACAAATCCAGAGGCACCTCTGGGGCATATGATCTCTGTCTTGCTGTATAAAGGTGGCTTCACACAATAGGTCTTTTCTAGAGAATTTGAACTATGAAATATGAAGAAATTTTCCCCAGGTAAACACAAGGCAAGAGCTAAAAGGAAACAGAGGAAGATTGCTGTCAGGTAGGTAGGACCCCTGATGTGCCATTTTAAGCAGATGGATGAGGAAACACCTATGAAGGAGAGATAATCTCTTTTGATTAGAGAATAAGAAAGCTGGTCAACAGAGAGACAAACAGAAGCTCAAGCCTGCTGAAACCATGCCAGCCTAGGAAAGGGCTAGAGAAAGAGGAATTGGTTGCCTCAATTCCTGACAACTCTCTGGTGTCAGCCCCAGGTCAGGTGCAATCTGACCTAATAAGGACCTCCTGACTTAACAGGTGAAGCCAATTTTTCAAATGTGCCAAGCTCTGATACAGGACTGTCATCAGCTGCTATGGTTACTTGGTAAGAATCAGATAGGAGGTGCCCCTTCTGGAATGAAGCCTGACCGGTGGTCAGGCTCCTGGGTAGATGAGAAGCCCATGGCTTTTGTGCAAAGAAAAGGGTGCTCTCCCTGGGGGAGAAGGAAGGCACACATGTCCACACCAGGTACACAGCTTGACCTGGGCAAAGCGCAGGCTGGACCTGAGCCCACCAGCACCTGCTCCATCCAGCACCCTCTTGTACTGTCCGAGCTGGCCTGGGCAGGGTGGCCTTGCTATTCCCTGACCAGGGAGAGACAGAAAGTAAACTTAGAACCAGATGGTCTTTGTTTGGAAAAAAAACCCACTCTGAGTTACACAAATGTAAAGTGAGCAGGTGTTCATAGTTCCTGGCCTAGGGCACCTCCAGCTTAGCTCGTGGCTGGGGCTCAGAAGCCTCTTGGGACCCAGCCACCCTTTCGGAGCACAAAGCATCAACTCAAAGAGTTACAACCTTGGAGGTCAGTAAGAAACATAGTAGAAGCACCAGCAAGGGATAAGCAAGCACAAGCTTCCCCCAACAGCACAGGTGACCCAACAGCAGAACTGGTCTTGGACAGCAGTATCTCATGGAAGTGGCCAGAAAGCAGTGCATATGAACTGATAGTACACTGAGGTATGCGAGGTTTCTCACTTCCACTCAGCACTGAACACACCAGGAATTAAAGATTTGAGAAAAAGATCCTGGATTTGCTGTTACCCCTATGCCTATATATACCAGGGCATAGGGATACTGAAGAGATGAATCAGAGTAATAAAAAGATGAGATTGTACTTGCACATTAAGCTAATGAAGTGGTCCACACACCTATACTGCTTTTTTTGGAGGTGGCTTGAATGGTTCTCTGATCTATGCAGCCCAATGTGCAATGTGCAAGACTAAGCATCATCACATGAAAATAAAAACACCTTTTGGTCCTCCCTATAGCCCACACAGGTCCAGAACAGCACCTGGCACCCAGTAGGCCAACAGTCGGTACTTGCTGAATCTTTACATGGTCTATGCCCCTGGCTGTGTGTCTTCAGGTTCTTTACTTACTAAACACTGTGCTTATCAGAACAGCACATCAGAAACCACTAAAAAGTTATCAAAGCTCCTTAATACCGAACAGGATCTGTCTAAAACTTAAGAGAATACATGACCATATACTATGAGAACCTTGTTTCAAGATTTTACTTTAAAAATTGAGTTAAACATCACTTTATTTACAAAGAAATACTGGATTTTAAAAATCCAAGGCTGGGAGCAGTGGCATGCACCTATAACACCAGCTACTCAGGAGGCTGAGGCAGCAGGATCCCTTGAGCCTCAGGGTTTGAGGCTGCAGTGCAGTACGGTTGTACTGGTGAACAGCCATTGTACTCCAGCTTGGACAACACAGCAAGACTCCATCTCAAAAAAAGAAAAAGAAATTCAGAACTTTTGTTGAATTCCAGAAGTGTGAGTTCAAAAACCATATGGCAAAATAAATCCACGTTTTTATAAACATAATAAAAGAGTTTATTCATAAATTCCACTGTTACTTCAATTCTATCTTTAAAAAATACTTATTTGAAAATATTTTATTTTCTTAACTTTTTTGTATAGATTTTGAAATATAAAACTGGCTTGGGTTTTTTTTTTCTGATAAAGCACTTGCATTCTTAAGTGAAAAATTCCTCAAGCCACAAATTAAATAAAATCCCTTGAAGTCTGAGACGTTTGTCTTGACAAAAATCTAGTAATAATCTAGCATAGTCAGGGGAAGCCGATTCTCTTGGGGTACCCTCACAGTATTTATCAACACAGTGCTAGCACAGAACAGGTCTTTAAAAAGGTATATTTAGTATTAGACTGACTGTTTGCAGCAGTGGGCAAGATTTTAGAGGCTGAGTTCCAAGTTTTTACTATTCTTTCCTGGAAAGAAGGATGGAGGTGGAGCTGTGGGGGAGGCTGGGGTAATGATCGCAGGTAGCAAGGATGGTCTGTCGTTCTGGAGGGAGGCTGTTCTCTGACAACTCTTGGCAAGCACTCTTTCTTCCCCTTCCTCTTCTCCATTTCAGGTCACTGTCACTGCAAAAGGTGATTTCCTTTTCCCCTCAACACTCTTCTAAGGACTCACAGCAGGGAGTTAACTCATGATTAGAAATTATCCCTTAGGAAGAACATTTGACAACTAGCTGGAATCCAAAATAGGAGCGAGGAAGGCTGCTTGGGAGACTGCAGTAGTAGAAGACAGGATGTAGCAATAGGGATGTGAGAAGGTACTAAAACAAATTCTTTAAACTTACACTTGTATCACGGTATCACAAGACATACGGCAGCAAGCCAGGGTGACATAATATGGCACAGGACAGCGGTTCTCAAACTTCGCTACTCATTAGCATCATCTAATGGCCAGGATGCACCTGATGCCAATTAAATCAGAATCCCTAGGTGTGCGACCCAGCCACAAGTTGTTTCGTTGTTAACTCCCCAAGCAATTCCTATGTGTAGCCAAGTTTGAAAACCAGTGTGGGAGAGCAGCACTTTTCAAACTGCAAGGTGACTAAGAACAACCTGGGGATCTTATTAAAATGCAGATTCAGTTAAGCAGGCCTGGGGTGGGGCCTGAGATTCTGAGATGAGGCCACAGATGCTGGTCCGGGGCTGTTTTGGCAAGCCACACATGACCTTGCTCTAGGTGCTGCCTCTGTGTGTGCCCAGAGCTTCTGGAGAAGGGCTGGAAATTGGGCTACTATAGTGTTAGGCCAAGGAATGTTTTTACAAGGCGTGTAACCCTCTTATTGTGCCTCTGAGATAATTCAGAGATCCCAGCGCAGTCATCTTGCTGATTCTCAGATCCATCCTGCATGGCTTACAGAGGCTGCAGAGGCTGTGGGGCATTCTGGAGAAATACTCTGTGTGTCAGTGAAGGACCTGCTCATTCTTTTTCTCTCTGACTCTAAGAGCAGGGAGCTCCTGATCACATTTAGTCTGCTCTTAAAGGGATCCGAGGCTCAGTTCTGAAAATGAAATCAGGTACATGAAAGATGTTCACTCTTCTACATGTGTGCCAGCATCCTGCGGCACAGGGGACAACTGAGCTGAAAGGTTTCACTTCCTAGCATCCGTTAAGAGGACACAGAAAAGACAAAGAGTCCTCGGAAGTAAAATAATTTTATAAATTGGAGCCCATGGTTCACATGATGTACACTTTGCACACTCACATTTTAAATGTCTTTGCTGTCCTTTTTCTGCATACAGGCCATAATTTCCACCCATGAAAATGAAAAATGGCAATGCAAGCTATACTTTGTCTACAATCACCAACTAGGTGAATTCTCAGTGGTCTCTTTAGAGTCTCTGAAAGTTAATCTTTGTAGAAATCAATCAAAATAATCCACGGTTCGAGTTCAGTTTGGCCAGCACACCAAGAGCAGGTGGTTAAACACATTCGGACTCAATGCTTTTCACAATACAAATTCAGAGGAAGAATCTTTACACAAATCCCACTACCTCTATTCTAACAGTTCTGACTTGTTTCATCCAATGCGATCTACAAAGTCACAACGGCAATGCTTTTGAGGTTTTTCAAGTACACATGTTGGGCGGCAAAAACAATATGACAAGAATAAGAAGACAGAAGGCTATGGTGAGAGAGTTAGCCAGCTGAAGTGGAGTTAGAGGCATGGAAATGTGCTTTTTTGAACAGGAAGCTCAGCTTTAGGTGAGGTTGAGTTAGAACCCAAAGAAGGCCTGATCCCGGAGCACAGAGCCTGAAAACCAGGGCAGTGGTAGCGGGTACAGTGCACATTCACGCCCCGGCAGGGCTTTTGCCACTATGGGTAGTTTTTGATGCTAGCTAGCTTCATTTCTAATTTCCCAGCTCCCATGCATCCTACAAAGATTGCACATCAGACAACTGGTGGAAACTTGACACATCTGGTGGACTTTTAAAAAACAGTCCTACAATTCTTAGGCTAATGCTTTGTTCAAAAGCAGTTTAAAATGATTACTTAATCCACATAACCTCCCAATGTGGTAGTACCATACTATGATTCCCACTCTGAATACTGAGATAGGAGAGACAAGGTTAAGTGATTTGCCCAACGTCACACAACTCGGCCGGCAGCATCGGCCTTAGCTGAGTTCCTGATTTCGTCGGTCCCGGTGCACGGGGCACAGGGCAGCCTCTGAGGACACATGGGCCGGTGCTACCGCAGAGGGGCTAGCTTGAGGCTTTTGTGTGTGTGTGTTTGTGTGTGTGTGTGTGTGTGTGTGTGTAAGACGGAGTCTCACTTTTTCATTCAGGCTGGAGTGCAGTGGTGCAACCTCTGCCTCCCAGGTTCAAGCGATTCTCCTGTCTCAGCCTCCTGAGTAGCTAGGACTACAGGCATGCGCCGCCTAGACGGCTAATTTTTTGTATTTTTAGTAGGGACGAAGTTTCCTGACCATGTTGGCCAGGCCGGTCTCGAACTTTTGACCTCAAGTGATCTGCCGGCCTTGGGCCTCCCAAAGCGCTGGAATTACAGGCTTGAGCCACCGCGCCTGGCCGAGGCTTTTTCAAAACATGTTAAAGGATGAGAGGCACAAACAGCCCGCCAAACTCTCCCCTGCTCTCCCCCATTAACCTCATGGGTTTTTGCAAGGAGGAAAAACTCATATCCCGGGTCCTCTTACCAGTAACCCGCAAAAGGCGTCTTTGTTTCAGAACCATAAGCAGTTAGTTGGGAAGCCTCCCAAGACCTGCCCTGGTCCCAGCCCACAAAGTGAGGGAACCGCACCCTTCCGAGGGACCAAAGTCGCGCCGAAGACCGAGAATGTTCCTCCTTCTGATGGAAAAGCCTCGGAAGTCAAGCTGCGGTGCTGCCTGGCGCCGTGCAGCCGAGAGGGAGCGCTCCCTACCCCGACCCAGGCTGCGCACTCGCCCCGCAAGGCGCACCAAGCCGTCGCCTGCTTTTAGCATCTTCCGCCTAGGGTCGCCGAGCCCCGGCGGCCGAGGAGGCGGCAGTGTGGGGAGTTCAGCCTCCGCCCTCCCCTGTCCCCCACCCCCACCCCGCCGCCAGCCTGCCGGGCCAGTGCCCGCGGGCGCCCCGGGTTGGCCGCGTCACCCTCGCGGCCACCTGCCCGCGGCCGGCCCTCCCCAGCCCGCGCCCCGAGCCGCTCTTACCTGAGCCGGAGATGTGGACCCGGAGCGGGCGGCCCCTGCTCGAGGACGACGAGAGGTCGCTCTGTGAGCGGCCGCGGGGGCTCGGGTCCCCGGGAAGCCAGCGCAGGGCAGGCGCCGCCGGCGGGGCGGGCGCCTCGGGCTCGGGGACTGGGACCGCCGCCGCCTGCCCGGCCGGATCGACCGGGGACCCCGCGGGGCGCCAGCCCGCCTCGGCCATCGGCTCCCGGCGGCGGGGCCGGAGCACCGGGTGGGGCCGGCGCCTAGGGCTGCGCTGCCCGCTGCTGCCCGGCTCTGCCCCGCGCGCCGCGACCCGGAGGCAGCGAGAAGGGCGGGGAGGTGGACGCCGGGCGCCGAGGAGCCGGTGCGGAGGGCGGGAGGAGGAAGAGGACAGAAAAGTTTGCACAGGAAGGAGCCGCCTACAGCCGGCACTCGCTCCAGCGGGCGAAAGCTGCAGGGCTCGGAGCTGGGCCGCCCTCGGTGCCCGCGAACCTGCCCGGCTGCTCCTCCCCCAAGCCCCGGGCACTGGCCCCCGGCAGGATGGCAGCAGGGGGTCCCCTCCGCGAAGCTCTGTTCACCCAGCAATCCGGCCGCAGAAAAGCCGAGTTTGGGCTTCTGGAGCTGGGATGCAAGGTCAGAGCTAACGATATCATTTCCATTGTGGTGGGTGGGGGTGCCATGTACACATACGTGAGCTGCCCTGTGATGGAGCAAGAATGATCATACCCAGTTAACAGATAGGAAACTCCGGCGCGAAAATGCATTGCACTTGCCGGGTGGGTTAGGGGCAGATTCTGGAGTCCCTTGTGAAGTGAAGCCTAATGCCCTTCCCCATCCGCACCCACACCCCTTGCCCTCAAAGCCCATCTCTACCTCTCACGGTTGCCCACATCCCTGGGTATCTGTCTGCTGGGTATAGGGAGCAAAAAATAGCTTCCCTCCACCCTTCTAGATTCTTTGGCTGGTCTATGAATTAAACTACCATAAGGCAGATTAACAGGACAAAGAAAACCCATTTTAATTACCAACGTTCACATGGGAGTTTCACAAAATATGAGGCTCAAAGGGTCAGATGATTGAAGCCTGTATAGCATCCTGAGTTACAGAAAAGAACAGGATCTTGGAATTTGGGGGGCGGGCAGGTGACACAAGTTATGGGAGGGTCGGGGAGGAAGTGTATAAAGAATAAAGGTTGTCTCGTGCAAATTTTAAAAAGCTGATCAGGTAATAAGGAGTTGTTTTCTAGCGGAAGCATAGGTGTTAATCTGTCTGGGCCTGCTGTGATCCCAGATTTTCCCATTCCTGACAGATGAACTCCTATTAGAGGATCTGCCTTTTTGGGGGGGGGGGGGACGGAGTTTCACTCTTGTGGCCCAGTCTGGAGTGCAATGGCTTGATCTCGGCTCACTGCAACCTCTGCCTCCTGGGTTCAAGTGATTCTCCTGCCTCACCCTCTCGAGTAGCTGGGATTACAGATGCCCGCCACCACACCCAGCTAATTTTTGTTTTTTGTTTGTTTGTTTGGTTGGTTTTTGTTTTTTAGTAGAGACAGGGTTTCACCATGTTGGCCAGGCTGGTCTCGAACTCCTGACCTCAGGGTGATCCACCTGCCTCCGCCTCCCAAAGTGCTGGGATTACAGGCTGAAGGATCTGTCTTTAGGCAGATAAAAGGAAGTTCAGAGAAAGCTCCTTCTTGCAATTGCTCTTCCCCAAGCACCCTCAGTTTGAAGTAACCAGCCTGCCAAAGCAGCGTATTTTGGGACAGCATTTTCTGAACTCCTTCATAAGTAAATACTCAAAGGTCATGTTTAAAAAGCCAGTCTTCCGAGAACTAAATAAATATCACAGATTTGATGTCTGAGTCAATGCTTTCTAAAGGAAAGACAGCTGCATTGATTAGAAATATCTTAGTTAATGCCACACCTTGTAGGATTTTGCAAAATGAGCAGTGGAGATTATGCTGATTCAGCTGGTGATTTCAAAGCCTAAGCTTTATCAATCTCACGATTAGGCCCCCAAGTTGTGACTCGCCCAGAATTAAAAGACTGTAAGTCAGGCTCAGGAGTCATCAGTCCTCTGAAAGTTCATGGCAAAGGAGGAATGTCCCTTGGTTCACCCACAGACCATAGATAGCTAGTGAGAAGAGATGGAGATATGGGGGGAAAGAAGGGACAGCGCTGGCAATTACTCCTGTTAACACACACACCCCGATTCTAGGTGCTATGTCAGGCATTTTGCACGTATTATATCATTTAATAAGAGAACAAACCTAATCAAGAAGGTAAGAGAAAAGAGGAACAAAAACCAGGAGTACATGCTGCAGAAGCACACCGATACGCACAAAGGCCTTAGTAGCAACTAGGTCATGATACACACACACACACACACACACACACACACACACACACACACAGCTCACCCTTGATCATTTAAAACGGCTTTCACCTATAATTCTCACAGGAACTCTATGGGGAAGATATGATTATTCCATCTTTGCTGCAAAAACTGTCCAAATATAGGCTAAGCACGGTGCTGCAACAACTGTCCAAATACAGGCCAGGCATGGTGGCTCACACCTGCAGTCCCAGTATTTTGAGAGGCTGAGATGGGAGGATCCTTTGAGGCAAAGAGTTCACGTCCAGCCTGGGCAGTATAGCAAGTCTCCATCTCTGCAGAAATTAAAAATAAGAAAATTTTAGTCCAGCTGGTGAGGCAAGCCTCTAGTCCTAGCTACTCGGGAGGCTGAGGAAGGAGGATCGCCTGAACCCAGGAGTTCAAGTTTACAGTGAGCTATGGTCATGCCACGGCACACTAGCCTGGGCAACAGTGCAAGAGCCTGTCTAAAAATAAAATGAAATGAAATGAAATGAAATGAAATGAAATGAAATAAAATAAAATAAAATAAAATAAAATAACAAAACTCATAAATCAAATCTGTCCAAATACAGGCCCCTTTTCACAAAGTCAGCCAATGTTGTCTGGTCTTGCTCTAAATATTTGCTACTAACAGTCTGTTTAAATTTATACTACTCCAAATGTTACCTTACTTTCTTGATATCTTGTGTAGTTTATGATAGGAAAAAAGGTATCTCTGCCTTTAGAGAATTAACTATGCATTACTTTAGACAATAGGTCATCGATAAGATTGAGAGTGCACTGAGATGGATTTTACAGTTACCCCGAATAACCAGCATTAGATTACAATGGCATTTCTCAGCACCATTTGCTATCTAGTGTATTGTATTACCTGATGATGCTGTCTGTATTCCCTCAGTGCACTTCCTCAGCAAGAAGCTCCCCCTTCACAAGCTGCCTTCTCTCTGGGGCACACATTCCAGTTGCCTATGCCTGGGTCTCACCCCAATTTTCTCTCCCCATTGCTTACAACATGAATGTTCATACATTCTTCTGGACTGCATGCTTTTTCCTTCTCTGGTTAATCTTCTGTGTCCTCTCTTGTGAAGAGAGGAATTAAATGAGGAATTAAATGCTTTCAGATACAAGAAGTCTTCTCTGACTCATTTTTCAGTTATTTAGCAATTCATCATTTCAACTTTTATTAGATAATTACATATTTGAGTGCCTTTTTGGGCCAGGCACTGTGCTAGGCTCTCCATATCGTCAAGGAACCTCTCAGCCCAATATTCCTCCATTCATTTTCCCATGACAGTCAATCTTCTACAGAGAGTAGCGTATACTCCAGAAGCGATTCCCAAGTTCTTACAGTCCCCCTTCCCCATTCATTCTTCTACCATCTGCAATATGACTACTGCTCGCCCTACTGCATGGAGCTGCTTTGGCAAAGATCACATCTGAGCAGCTCATTGTCAAATGTACTGGGAACCTCTCAGGTCTTACTTAATCTGATGTCTTCTGTCGCTTTTAACACTCTCGACCACTCACTCGTTTTGTGGGCTCGGCTTCCCTGGTTTCTAGGACACTCATCTCCCCAGGTGTTCCTTCAGCCCCTCTGCTTCCTTGTTACCCCCTTGTCAGGGTCTCTTTTTTCCATCTGCCCTTAGGTACTGTTCCCCAGATGTCCAGCATCAGCCCTCTTCTCTTCCCACTTGACTTGTTTCTCCTGGGAGATCCCAGCTTCGGCTTTGACTTACACACAAATGACTCTCTCCACCCCAGACCTCTCTCCTGGGCTTCAGATCCCAGCATCTAGTTGCTTCCTGGGCTTCCCTTCTTGATGTTTCATTGACATTTGGCAGTCAACACTCCCTGAGCTGAACTCCTCCTCCTCCTCCTCATGAACATGCTCTGTCTATTCTCTTAGATAAATAAATATCTTAATACCTTAAATAAATGTCCTCAGAATCGGTTTCCTCCCTGCTATTCCATTGCCACCTCTTTAGTTTGAGCCTCCATCTTCTATTTTCTCCTAAAGGAACTCTCTATCTCCGTACTCACTTTCTTCTACTCTGCCCCCATCCCATTTCTGGAATGATCTTTCCAAAGTACTCACAAGACTTTGCTACCCCTCCATTTTAATTCCCTCAAAGCAAGTGTCTATGAATATACACAGAATAAAGTGTATATTCCTCAGCATGGCATATCAGGGTTCCGTACCCTACCCCAAACTCTTTCCTTGCTGCTGTTATACATACTGTGGTGGCTCAGGACACAACACCTCAAAATATGACTGTAGGAGGCCAAAATATGCCACTCTGGGATATACTTCTTTGGCATATTTTGAGCAGGTTATTCTGAGAAACTGCAGACACAGGGGTAGCTCTGAAAAGCTGTCCTTTGGTAAAAGAAATTTACTTCTTAAAGGAAAACAATTTTTTAGGATTCTCATCAGCCAGGGAAGATCTTATCATAGAAGATGAGAATGAAGGTTGACACCTTGCCCAGATGGACTTTGTCACAGGCTGATACAGATTCTTCTGATAGGCTACTCTGAAACAACTTTTATTACCCGAGAGAATTTTTATCTGCATAATAAGACAACCTTTGTTTGCCACACATTTCCTCCCCTCACCCTCCCATGATGTGTGTCACCACCACTCCCAGAAGCACCGAGCCCCTCTTGCTTTCTGTAGCTCAGGGATACTATATGAGCTTCAATCATCTGACTCTTCTTCCAGTCTCAGATTTTGTGGGACTCCTGTGCATATATACATAATTAAATATGGTTTTTTCCTGTTAATCTGCCTACTGTCCATTTTTCATAGACTCAATTATCACACCCTCAGAGGGCAGAAAATCTTCCCTCTCTGCACAATACTCCACTCTCTAGCCATGCAGACCAATTCATCATTCTCTGAATGGCACCTCCTCTTCCTCTCGGGGTGCCTTTGAACTCCCGTTTCCTTTGTCTGCAGCATCATCCCCCGCCTTCTCTAGCATGACCTAATTGACCAAATGTCACTCATCCTTCAAGCCTCAGGTCAAGCGTCTCCTCATCTGTCTTAGTTTGTTTTCTGTTGCTTCTAATAGAATACCTGAAAGTTAGTAATTTATAAAGAAAATGAATTTTCCTTATAGTTATGGAGGCAAAGTCCAAGGTCAAAGGGTCACATCTTGGTGAGGGCCTTCTTGCTGGTGGGTACTCCCTGCAGGGTCCGGAGGTGGTGCAGGGCATCACATGGAGAGAGGGCTGAGCGTATTAGCTCATGTCTCTCTTCCCCCTCTTATAAAGCCACCAATCCCATTCCCATGATAAACCCATTAATCCATGAATGGATTATTCCATTCATTAGGGCAGAGCCCTCATGATCCAATCACTTCCTAAAGGTCCCACCTCTCAATACTGCCAGGTGGGGGATTAAATTTCAACAAGAGTTTGGAGGGGACAAATGTTCTTTTTTCTTTTTTAATGTGTATTTTTTATTTCAATAGCTTTTGGAGTACAAGTGGTTTTTGGTTAAATGGATGAATTATATGGTGATGCATTCTGAGATTTTACCGCGCCTGTCACTTGAGTAGTGTATGTTGTACCCAATATGTAGTTTTAATTCCGCGCTCTCCTCTCACCCTCCCCTTTCTGAGTCTCCAAAGTCTATTATATCACTGTCTCTGCCTCTGCATACTCTTAACTTAGTTCCTACTTATAAGTAACAACATACAATATTTGGTTTTCCATTCTTGAGTGACTTCACTTAGAATAATGGCTTCCAGCTCCATCCAAGTTGCTGCAAAATACACTATTTTGTTCTTTTTTATGTCTGATTAGTATTCCGTGTTGTATATATACCACATTTTATTTATCTACTCATTGGTCAGTGGGCACTTAGGTTGGTTCCATATCTTTGGAATTGTGAATTGGGCTGCAATAAACGTATACGTGAATGGGTTGTTTTCATGCAGTGACTCCTTTTCCTCTGGGTAGAAACCCAGTAGTAGGATTGCTGGATCGAATGGTAGATCTACTTCTAGTTCTTTAAGGAATCTCCACACTGTTTTCCAAAGAGGTTGTACTAATTTACATTCCCACCAGCAATGTATAGGCATTCTGGAGGGGACAAATATTCAAACCACAGCACCATCCAGGAAGCTTTCCTGACACTTCCCCAACCTCCAAGCCAGGTGAAGTGCCCCTCCTAAACAGTACCATCAGGCTCTTATGTCACTTTTTACACAGGATTGTAATGGCTGGGGTGCTAATCTGTCACCCCTACTCCCTTTGAGCTACCTTAAGACAGTAAGTACTGATTCTTGCCTTTATTTTCCCAGCACCACTGTGTATTGAATGAATGAATCAATGAATGAAGTCTATTTGGGGAGTAGACATTAACAAATAATTACCTGGCAGTCCATGGCAATTGACAAAACTGAGATTTATGTAGAAGGGCTGAGGAAACTCAGAGGAGCAGTCACCTAACCCCCTTGGGGTGGAGAACCAGGGAAGGCTTCCCAGAGGATGTGGTGTCTGCAATGCAAAGGCACCCCCGGATGAGGAAGGTCATCTGCAAGGACAGAGCCTTGAGGACCTGGGGCTCCTCTGGATGCTGTAATGTAGCACTGCAGAAGGGGAACCCTGTGGGGAGTAGTTCAGTTTTGAACCTGACGAGGTGGACAAAGGTGGGCTAGGATTCACTTTTCAAATACCACTAAGTCTATGCAATCCTAAAATGATTAGGCATCCTGCTTATTTGAGGTTTTGTTTATTTCCAGTTTTGTTTATCCTGTCCCACCTATGCTATAAGATTTCTTTTTCCTTAGACTTGTCCCTTGGTACCACGGACATGTTGGTCAGCACGTAGGAAATGTGCCTGTTTGACACTGATTTTAAAAAAAGAGGCATCCAGTACAGCTTTTCAAAGCAAAATCTTTCTAAACTCTATTAGTTTATTTAGCTATTTTCATTGAATACCATTTCCAAAAGGTTAGGGATAAAAACTGAAGATGAAATAAGCATAGTTTTAATCATATAAGAGTGTTTAATACCAAAAATAAAATTAAAAAAAAAAACAGAAACAAAAAAAACTGTACCTCACTGCTTTACCACTCTCTTTAAAGTGATGACTTATGTAAGATTATAAAAGAAATAAATGAAAATTTATCAACTAGCTTGTTCCGCCCATCAGTGCTAGGAACACTGCCTTCAGCAGGAGTCCAAATGTGGGCTGGGATCTGTCTCATCTCTGGCCAGTGTCTTCCTCCTCCTTGCTGTGCCAGGAGCCCCTCTTAAAGCCACAGTGCCACTTGGAGGGCTCTTTATACATTGCAGATTCACTTACAGAAGGAGGAATTGTTATTCAAAGGCTTTAATACATAATGAAAGGTATCCACATTTCATAAATTAGACAAGCTAGGGAGCTAAACGAACTTTGTAAGTGAATTTGTCCCTATTTCATCACTAGTAGTCTTTAGATGCATGAATGTGGATTTTTCATGGTAATGGAAATAGGTGTGACACTCTGGTTAAAATCAAAACTTCCTGAAGGCATTCCTTGAGACAATACCCCTCCCCTTCTAACTAATTATTTTTATAATTGCAGTTTTCTTTTGCTATCTTCCCCATCCCCCAAATATATTAAAAAGTTTTATTTCTCAGAGTTTATATGCAAAACATGCACATAAAAATATGGTATGTTTTCTTATGAAATATTTTCCCAAAATACTTGGCATTAGAACTAAGCGTCTTTCACTGACAATAGCATTTCCTTAATATAGGCAGATAAAAATGACTGCAAGTAAGAGAAAGATCAAAATATTATCTGAAAAGAAACGGCAGAGATCAAAATTGACGATACACGATGAAAATGAAATAAGAGAAAGGCAAGGAATCCAGGTAATAAGCAGAGTGAGGATAAATCACCAACTGATAGTGAAAGTAGGCCTGCTTTCAAAGTCACTTAAAAAAAAGAGAGAGAAACAAAAAACAGGAAGTTAGTTTTGATGGTCTCTAAGGCCTCTTCTGGTGTGGAATGTGATGGTTCTGTGAAATTTTTTCTTTGTTTTCATTTTAAAATCGAAGATGAATTCATTTTATGAGAGAGGCCAAAGCTGGCTCATAGTTTTGAGCCCATCCCACCATTTCCCTCTAGAGTACCAGGCTGCAAAAGTAAACACCTCCTTTACCATGCTCTCTTCCTCCCACTCTTCCTTTCTTCTTCTTACTCTAAAAAAAACTCATAGAAGTGGAGTGTAGGATGGTGGTTATCAGAGACTGGGGTGCGATGGGGTGGATGGAGAAAGAGGAGATGTTGCTCAACAGGTCCAGGGTTTCAGTCAGTCAGACGGGAGGAGGAATAAGGTCTGGTGCTGTATTGCAACAGCATGGTGACTATACATATTTTGGAATATATACATTTTTTGGAATAATGAAAAGAGAGCATTTTAGGTGTTCTCACAACAAAGAAATGATAAATATTTGGGCCAGATGCAGTGGCTCACGCCCGTAATCCTAGTTTTGGGAGGTTGAGACAGGCAGATTGCTTAAGCCCACGAGTTCAAGACCAGCCTGGGCAATATGACAAAACCCCATCACTACAAAAAACTACAAAAATTAGCCAGGTGTGGTGATGTGCACCTGTACTCCCAGAGACTCTGGTGTCTGAGGTGGGAGGATCACCTGAGCCCAGGGAGGTTGAGGCTGCAGTAAGCCATGATTGAGCCACTATACTCCAGCCTGGGCAACACAGTGAGACCCCATCTCAAAAAAAGATAAATATTTGCAGTAATAGATAGGCTAATTGTCTTGATTTGATCATTCCACAATCTATACATGCCTTGAAACTTCATGTATGCTATAAATATATGCAATTATTACTTGTCAATTAAAAATACAATAAAACATAAATAAATTAAAACAGCTACTATGTCCTAACAGCTCAGGCTCTGTGCTGGGCACACAGAAGTGAATAGGAATCTCTCTAATCTTGGACTAGCAGCATAGGAGACAGGGGTGTACAAACTACAGTGGAGAAATAAAGGAGGGAATAATTGACCCTTTTGGGGTGAGTCAAGAAAAGTTTCAGGACACAAGAAGTGGCTTATACAAGTGAGTAGGGATAAAAAAGAGGAAGAGGCAGGGAAGGCATCCCAGGCAGGGAAAATACCATGCATGCGGGCCCAAGGCAGGAAACTGGAAGCGAAGAGGAGGGAGGTGAGTATGGCTGGAGGCTTGGAGGAGAGTGGGGACGTGCTGGAATGTGAAACGGAGGCCTGTAAAAAGATTTAATGTGATCAGCATCACTGTCTTTTGCTTCAATTTTGATACCTCAATTTGATCCCTAAGTAATGCATACGTTTAATTTGTGGTGGTGTTTTCAGGATTGAAATTCGTGTATATAAAGCACTGGGTGTAATGAATGGCATGTAGTAGGAGCACAATACAGTGCTCTAAGACATTCAGGATACACATTCTATTTCTTTGTTTCTATAAATCACACCTAGCTCAGCTCCTTCTACAAACATTGCCTAAAAGACATTTTCCAGGATGCCTTCCTTGTCTTGAACCAAACAAGAACTTTTGGGCTTATGAGTGTAGGAAGACAGGAGGGGACTATCTTGAGTGTTAGCCTCAGCAACTGCTGCTTCTGCAACTCTAACTCTCTCACTGAAGGCAAGTGATTCACTAGGGACTCCTTCCATCCCTGCTACACTCAGCCACGGGTTTTTTTTTCTTTTATATTTTTATTTTTAATTGACACACAATAATTGTGCATATTCGTGGGGTACATAGCGATGTTTCAATACATATAATGTATATGATCACATCAGGGTAATTAGCATATCCCTTATCCCAAACATTTATCATTTCTTTGTGTTGGGAACATTCAATATCCTCCTTCTAACCATTTGAAACTATATAATATGTTATTGTTAACTATAGTCATCCTATAATGGTATAGGACACTAGAACTTATTTCTTCTGTCTAGCTATAATTTTGTACCCTTTAACAAATCTGTTCCTATTCCTTCCTTCCCTCTACTCTTCCCAGCCTCTAGTATCTTCTGCTCTACTTTTTACTTCTGTGAGATAAACTTTTTTAGCTTCCATATATGAGTGAGAACATGCGGTGTTTAACTCTCTGTGCCTGGCTTTATTTCACTTAACATAAGGGACTCCAGTTCCATCCATGTTGCCTCTAATGACAGGATTTCATTTTTATGGCTGAATAGTATTCCATGGTATATATACACCGCATTTTCTTTATCTATTTATTTGTTGTTGAACACCTAGGTTTCACAACGTCCTTTGAGTAGATCTCCAAGACAACCCAGAAATCACTCCTTCCATGTCCTCACTCCTCAGAGATTGCTGGGGAGTGCTAAGGTGCCCGTCACTAAGATGCCAGAGGTCTTGACCCCATTCACAGTTGGGAGGTAGGGATGTCAACACACCTGGGGATTGTGTCCTCCTTAGTCCCACCCTCCAAAACTAAAGTCAATTGCTGGTGGGAATGCAAAAGGGCCCCTTTGGAAACTAGTCTGGCAATTTCTTAGAAAGTGAAAAGTAGACGTATCAAATGATTCAATAAACCCACTCATAGGTATTCACCCAAAGTAAATGAAAACTTATATTCATGTAAAACTCTGAAAGCAAGTGTTCATAGTGGTTTATTCATAGCCTTCCCAAGCTGAAAACAACCCAAATAAGTACATCCAACAATGGAATACTAGCCAGCAATACAAAGATAGGAACTACTGCTACACACAACATGGAAGACTCTCAGATACTTATACTAAATGAAAGGAGCCAGGCTCAAGAGGCTTCATACTATATCGTTCCATGTAAATGACATTCTGGAAAAGGTGAAACTATAGGGACAGAAAAACAGACCAGTAGTTGCCAGTTATTGGGAGTGGAGGAGGGGATGACTATTTAGGATAATGGAACTGTTGTAAATCTTGATTGTGGTGGTGATTATGCAACTGTATTCTTCAAAAGTCAGAATTTTGTGCCCAAAAGACAGAAATTATGAAGAGAAGTGTGTAACTTCCTTTTGCACATCACAGGTCCCTATAACTCATGTGGAAAGGGTAGCCCCAGAGTGAGATATCTGCTGAGAAGGTGGGTGGGTGCTTCAGATAGAATTAATGAAAAAAAAAACATGATGAACAAAATATCAAAACTTTAAATAGACAGGATCTGACACTGAACTTGTACAACTGGCCTCATTTGCTCAAGCCTCATCCCAGCCTTGGTAAAGCTTTATGTTTAAAAATAGCTAGGCAGACAGCTATAGTTTGAGGACTTGATTTTTTAAAACACTGTATTGTATTAAAGTTATTATTTATCTTGATTACTGAGTTTTTTTGTGCTCCCTTCTATTTTCTTCCTGGGATGAGAGTCTCACTTGCCTGACTCTAGTCCCTATCTTATTTGAGTGATTATGTAGAAAGGAGAAAATAGAGACCTATTCATTTGGACCCCGTGCAGAGCAAGCCATGCTTGTTTCAATGATCACAGGTTTCAGATTAAGCCTGGTCCTCCTGCCTTCAGAGCAGCTTCCTTCATTTACACTAGAAGACAATGGACAGACCTGGGCTAGCAGAGACCTCTGAGTGAGCTGGATCTGAATTCTCCCACTTAGAATACCCCGAAACTTGGGCATGTTCCCACATTTCTGAAAAGGGAACAATGCTATCCAACCTGCAAGGTTGTTGTGAAGACTAAGACATCATCTGCAGTGCCTAGCATATGGATTGCACAGTGGGAGTCGCTTAATAAATAGGAAGTATTTGAATGTCTGAGGTGCATTTTGCCAAAATCACTCATATGATGAAAGGTTCATATTTTACAAAGTAAAGACAAGCAACATCAACAATAACAATGACTAAAACAAAACCGTATATTATCCACTTGGAGCTACAGGAGCTCCAAAGTAGAGAGGGAGGCAGGGCAGGAACCATGACCAGAAACTTTGTGGTTGCTCGCTGAGACAGTCTTCCCAGAAAAACACCTCTCTCTGTCTTGCCTAATTCTCTGCACAGGTGGACATTTGCATCCATAACAATGTCCACATTCACAATGGGGTTCTAGAGCTCCTGGTTAAGAGAGATCAGAGAAAGCTCAAGTAATGGGCATCACTGAAGCCCCTCAGACCCCCTGACCTCCTTGCTATGCTTCTCACCTTCTCAGGAATGAGGACTGAATCCCAACCCTCAAGGCCTCTATGCGACCCAGGGGTGACAGTTCTGGATCTAGCAGAAGTTCTTCTATTTTGTGGCATGAGGATGGTCACTTGCTTGCTTCAGAACTGAGGCAGATGTTTCTCTATTTGCAAGATCTGCTGTTACTTCCACTGGAGTTTGCTAGGAAAGAACAAAGTGGCTGGGGCCAAGCTGCCATCTCACCTAGAAGTGCTCGATACATATTCTCTGAGCAAGAGTGTATTACTCCATTCTTATGATTCTAATAAAGACATACCCAAGCTGGGTCATTTATAAAGGAAAGAGGTTTATTTGACTCACAGTTCCACAGTGCTGGGGAGGCCTCAGGAAACTTACAATCATGGCAGAAGGGGAAGCAAACACGTACTTCTTCACATGGCAGCAGGAAAGAGAAGTGCAGAGCAAAAGGGGGGAAGCCCCTTATAAAACCGTCAGCTCTTGTAAGAACTCACTCACTATTATGAGAACAGCAGCACGGGGGTAACCTCTCTCATGATTCATTACCTCCCACCGGCTCTCTCCCATGACATATGGGGATTATGGGAACTACAATTCAAGATAAGATTTGGATGGGAATACAGCCAAACCATATCAAAGAGCATATTATGATCCATGCTGATATGAAGGAAAATTATTCTGCCTTGGTATAAGGTGGATTGTGAAAGAGAAGGACAAGATTTGCTGATTTATTCAAAACATATTTACTGCATGCTTACAATATACTGGCCCTCTTCTAATCAATGGCTGTACTGTAGAGAGCAAAGTAGACAAAGTTTTGCTCTCAAGAGACTTAAATTCTAGAAGAGACAGATTGTGCTAAGCAGGAAATGGCCCCTCAAAGACATCCATATCCTGGGCCAGGTGCAGTGGCTCATGCCTGTAATCCCAGCACTTTGGGAGGCCGAGGCGGGTGGATCACAAGGTCAGGAGTTCAAGATCAGCCTGCCAACATGGTGAAACCCTGTCTCTACTAAAAATACAAAAATTAGCTGGGTGTGGTGGCGCATGCCTGTAATCCCAGCTACTTGGGAGACTGAGGCAGGAGAATTGCTTGAACTCGGGAGGTGGAGGTTTCAGTGAGCCGAGATTGTGCCACTGCACTCCAGCCTGGGTGATAGAGCAAGACACCATCTCAAAAAAAAAAAAAAAAAAAAAAGACATCCACATCCTAATCCTTGTAATCTATAAATATGTTGTTACATGGCAAGGGGGAATTAAAATTGCAGCTAGAATTAAAGTTGCTAATCAGCTGACCTTAAAATAAGATTATACTGCTTTATCTAGGCAAGCCCAATATAATCACAAGAGTCCTTGAATGGGGAAGCGGAAGGCAGAAGAGTGAGACCAGAGAGACAGCATCATGAGAAAGACTCAAGCTGCCTTTGCTGGCTTTAAAGATCAAAGGGGTCCACAAAATAAGAAATGAGGGCAGCCTCTAGAAGCTGAAAGAGGCAAGGAAACAGATTGTCCCCTGGAGCTTCCAGAAATAATGCAGCCCTGGCCACAGTGACTTTATCTCAGTGAGGCCCATTTCAGATTTCTGTCCTCAAGAACTGCAAGATAAATCTGTTTTCAGCCACTAAGTTTATGGTAATTTGCTGCTGCAGCAATAGGAAACTAAGAGAGGTAGAACCAAATAAAATGAATGAATGAATGAATGACATAATGTCAGGAGAAAGTAAGTGCTCAGATGAAAACTAAAGCAGGGCAAAGAGATGTGTAGTGAAGGCAGTGAGTGATGGGTGATATAACAGAAGTGATGTTTTTGAAAGATAAATGTGAGCTCCAGAGAGGTTAGAGGTGGGGAACTTGGAAACAGAGCCAAGCGATGTAGTCACATGACATGACGGAGACCCCCAGAGGCAGGCAGGGCTGGGCAGGCTCTTTCATGGGTCTCCCAATAGCTAAATCGTGGAGCTAAGTTGGTTGCTTTATGTTCCACACACAATACTCATAAGAAAGGCCTGGACACAAAATGTATTGCATAAGAAAAGAGAAATTGACTTTTTTCGGCAAGTCATTTGAGAGTCCATTAACTTCTTCTCTTATGCACTTGGTCTAATCCAATACTGAGTCATTTCTTTGATTCATTCTTTTTTTTATTTACTTCTTGGTTTATTCACTTATTCATTAACTCATTCAATCAATAAGCATTTCCTGAGCACATTACCAAGTCTTGGGAGTACAACGGCGAGAAAAACAAATCTGGGCTCTGCCTTCATGAAGCACACTGTTGATTCTGTTGAAGGTTTCGTGTAAAAATACTAAACGACCACTAAGTTTGACATCCACTATTCAAAACCGGCACTGGCCTAGTCTTCCTTAAAATAGCTCTGGTCCATTCTTCTCTCTCCAACTCCACTGCTACAGCCTTTTCTTACCTGGGAGAAGTCGTCTCTAAAGGGGGTTCCCCCACCTGCATCCAGATCCTCTGCAGCACATCCTCCCTAACACAGTCAAAATAATCTTTTTAAGAAACAGATCTGCCCCATCACTCCTCTGACTAAAATCCTTCAATGTCCTCTCATTGTCTACCAAAACTGATCCAAGCCTCCCTATGATGTGGCATATTCCTCAGCCTTCTGGTATCCTATCTGCTTGACTCCACAAGGTGCTTGTGTCTTTCCTGCACTAGTGCCCTTGCCCAAGCTGCCCTCTCTGCTTAAAGTGCTTTGCATTTCTTCCTAGACAGTCTGCTGGACAGTCTGGACAGCAAATGTGTAGAGGTTGAGAGCACAGAGTTCATATTATTTAAATCCTGGTTCTGCCACTCAGTATAGCTGAGTGACTTTGGGCAAGCTAGGCAACCACTCTTTGTCTCAGTCCCTCATCTATAAAATGAGTGTAACAATATGATAATGGAAATGATCACAGGTTGGCGATGAGCTAATATATGTAAGTAAAGCACTTAGAACACTACCTGGCATACATACAGAAGCAGCTAATAGGCATTAGTTATTCTGTATCTTCCCACTGCTCAGCACCTCTACCCTGCACATATTTCAATAATTGTGCTTCTGGTCCGTATTGCATTTATTTATTTTCATGTAGGCTTGGCTCTTCTAGACTGTCAGCTTTTTAAAGTCAAGGATGTCCTCTGATTCAGCCTTGAATCTTCTGGACTTGGCACATTTGTTAGTATATGTTAGGTGTTCAAAATGAATGAATGAATAAATTCAATAAAATGTGATTTTTAAAAGATCATAAGAAATAATTGAAAAAAATCATGTTATTTTGAGCATGTCACAAGCTATTATGAAGTACATAAACCAAATGGAGAAATCTTAGTGTTTTATATGTATCCATAAATTTAAGATCACTTTTTAATATTTTCAACAAAAGAAGGGCAATCTGGGAAATCCTCATGTTTTATGTTGCTCAGTCACTGATTTAAAAAATTCAGATATGGATCTTATCTTCAAAAACAAACAAGGCTGGGTGTGGTGGTACACCCCTGTAGTCCCAACTCTTCAGGAGACTGAGGCAGGAGGATCACTTGAGGCCAGGAGTTTGAGATGCAGCGTGCCATGATCACATCTGTGAATAGCCAGTGCACTCCAGCCTGAGCAACACAGCGAGGCTTAGTCTCAAAAACAAAACAAAACAAATAGCAGTTTCCAAAAAATTGTAATGAATGTTTCATTTTTATGATTCTATTTTGCTTCATATGTTAATGAATAATCTACATGGCTTACTTTTTTTTAACTAATAAAAAATAGAAATTTATTTCTGGCAGTTCTGGTGGCTGGGAAGTCCAAGGTCAAGACACTAGACACAGACAGCTGATTCAGTGTCTGGTGAGGGCCCACTTTCTGGTTCATAGATTGCACCTTCTTGCTGTGTAGTATTTGGGCTGTCTCCTGGGTCCTGCAGGAGCTATCTACTTCCTTCAGAGGGTCTGTGGATTCTCTTGGCTTTCCTGGTATAATCCTGCAGTAGTAGTTCTGGAGCAAAAATTCACAACGTGAGTCTCCACATGCTGCTCTGTCCCTCTGAGTGTCAGCTGCAATTTAGTCCTGCCTCCTATCTGCCATTTTCCTTCCCTGATTCCATGGTTTACATTTTTAATATTTTATTAACAAAAGTAACACATCTTCTTTGAAGAAAATTAGGAAAATAAAACACAGAAAATGAATCTTATGCAGATATTTAAGGGAGTCTTACTTTTTTGGGATGAACATTGAGCAGTTCTGTAGTCAGATAATAATATGAGCTTCACTGATCTTCACAGAAGGAATGAAGTTCTTTCTGTTAAGTTCTCAAGTATCAACATCCATGGATAAAGAGGATGTTTTGTAAAGGCAATGGGATGTGGCCTCCATCTAGAGACTTCAAGAGATTGGAGTCATGCGTATTACACAGCCTGCCAAAGGGATTCTTCAGACAATTAGAGAAAGGGGTCTCCAGCTTGGGACCAGTCTGCAGGGCATGGCTTTTCTTTAAATGAGCCATCACCTCACCACTGCTCACACTTGCTTCTTTATTTTGACCACTGTGTCAGGATATGATCTTGGATAGCTCCATAGGTCTCATCTATGACGCCTCACATGGAGCTCATAGCAATTCCTTCCTTTTCAGCCTGTGTCCACGGTGCTATCTTCAGCTACTCCAGTAAATAGCCCCCAGGGCTCTAAAATGGATAAGATCCTCTGCATGCCTCTTGGCTTATCTAGTCTTCCTTACAGATCTCATCCTACATTGCTTTCATTGAATTGAACACCACCTCTCTCCTACCAGCACTTTCCCATTGTTCAAATGCTCCACACATCTGTCTCATGGCAGCACTTCATTGCTTGTCTCTATGGGTTTATTCTCTTTTCACATTGGAAGCTTCTTGATGGCTCAGTTTATGTCCTGTGCACCTGACCCATGTAGTTGGCCTCTGCCTGGAACATCCTTGCTCCCACTGTTTGCCTAATTCATTAACTAATTATTGAGACCTCATCCAAATGTTAATTCCTCAGGGAAGCTTTCTCTGATGCCCAGATTAGATTGGGATCCCAGTGCTTTGATAGCATTCCATGGTTCATGCCATGAGCTCCAGTTTGCAGTGTTATATTTAGGTGGTCGTTTGTTTAATGTCCATATTTCCCACTAGAGAGTCAGCCATATAAGGAATAGGGCTGGGTCTGTGTTCCTGCCATTGCAACTGCTGAGCTCAGCTCAGTACTTGACACAGAGCAGAGGCTGTATAAATATACTTCAACCTACTGAGATAAAGATGCAATTAACAGGTGGGGTGTAGTGGCTCATGCCTGTAATCCCACCACCTTGAGAGGCTGCAGTGAGAGGATAGGTTGAGTTCAGGAGTTGGAGACCAGCCTGGCCAACATGGCGTAACCTCGTCTCTACAAAAAATACAAAAATTAGCTGGGCATGGTGGCGCACATCTGTAGTCGCAGCTACTTCAGAGGCTGAGGTGGCAGAATTGCTTGAGCCCGGGAGGTGGAGGTTGCAGTGAGCCAGAATCGCACCACTGCACTCCAGCCTGGGTGACAGAGCGAGACCCATCTCTCACACACACAAAGTAAATTGGTAATTAATAACTGAAATAAGGAACAGAAATAATGACCAATGAATGAATGAATATAGTGTTTTCATTCACATAATAAACCGAGTCTAGGCAGCTTTCCTCAGTTTAGCAGGATGGTTAAAAACCTGGGCCCTACACTATTTAGCAAGTTATTTAACTCTCTCTGCCTCTTGTCCTTATCTGTAGATTGAGGTTAATAAAAGTACATTTGGAGGTACTTTATATACTTGAACGTACCTTATGAGGACTTAATAAAAGCCTAAATATATTATTCAGAACAGCCTAGCTTATAGTAAGCACTAAACTCAGTAAGTATATGCCAGCACCCTAAAGAAACCACCTTTGTCTTGAATCATGAAATTTCCATGATCACTACACCAAATCATTGCTATTTTAACGTACCTACCTTGGCTCACATTGATATAAATATTTAATCAAATCTCTTTGTATATTTTTAGTGGTTGTTACTCTGTATCTCTAAGTTCTCCAGAGCTGACTTACCTATCAGGGTGGCAGGTGCAGTGCTGGCAATACTTGTCGAGACACACAAAAATGTTTTAATTCCATCTAAAATCTGAAGGAGAAAAAAAAACCTTGCAAGTCAAAGAAAATGTTTTAATATGTAATATTCATACATTCACCTGTTTACCAACATTGTTGTAGAATATACCTCTATGACTTTTTTTTTAAATGGAGGAATAAGAGGTCCGTGAAGGCAAAGGTGCCCAGGGCCCAGGAAAGTCACAGCACAGCCTGGCAGTTCTTAACCTGCTCCTCTGCATCAGAGGCTTCACTCGACAGTGAAATGAAAGAATCAAAACACCAGTGTGGCTTTACAACATTCATACACCATCAGAATACATCATACATCATCAGAGTACATCATACATCATCAGAATACCTACATATACATACAGAATACATATATATATATACAGAATACTTACCTATACATACAGAATACATCATACACCATCAGAATAGTGTATGGCAAGGACAGACTGCTAATTGAGAAAGGACATCTCAGCACTAGGTAACCTTTCTATGTGGGTTCTAACCCCCAAAAGTGTGTGCACCCATGAATAACTTGCTAAGTAGTGTAGGGCCCATGTTTTTAATCATCCTGCTAAACTGAGGAAAGCTGCCTAGACTCTGGTTATTATGTGAATGAAAACACTGCATTCATTCATTCATTGGTCTTTATTTCGGTTCCTTATTTCAGGAGGACTCCTCTTCACTCTCTTTTTCATCCATGTCTTCTTCCCCACTTGTTCTTCAGCCCTTGCCCATTGCCTCCCCAACAGATTTCCTGCACCTGCTTGTGCTCACCTTTGCCAGTCCCTCCTTGGTTCCTCCCTTGCTGTCTCCTCCCCTGTGCCCCTGCTGGCATGCCTGCTGTGATGAGCTCAGCCTAAGGCTTCTCATATTGCTTTGGTTTTGGGGTTTATTTTAGCATCTCCTTTTGATACCTCCACCTCTCCCCTCTTCTCTTGTCTTTATTCATTATTCTTGCTTATTGTTTGTCTTTGTGTTTTAGTTTCTTTTTTATTCTAATTTTGGGACACTCTTGGTTTTGAATTTCTTTGTGTTTGAATCTTTTTTTTTCCCCAGCTCCATTCTCTGATGTCCTTTCTCTCTCTTTTTCTCTCCCTCCCTTCCTCTTTCTTTCTTTCTCTTCCTTCCTTTCTTCCTCTCTGTCTTCTCCCTTCCTTCCCTCCCTCCCTTCTTTCCTTTCTCTCTTTCTTTCCTTTCTTTTTTCTTTCCTTCTTTCCTTCTCCTTCCTTCCTTCTCTCTCTCTCTTTCTTTTCCTTCCTTCTTTTCTTTCTTTTTTTCTTTCATCTCCTTTCTCCCTCTTGCCCAGCCCTATCTCAGTTCTTTCAGTTCCTTCTTTCTTTTTTTGCTTCCTCTTCCTCTTGAGGACCTGACCTCTTCCCTCCCACTTCTAACCAGGGCTGTGAAAACTCCACCTTCTCTTCCAACTGGTGCAGCCCAGGGGACACTGTCTCCCTCAGCCATAAGGGCCACTGGAAAGGAGACTCAACGTGTGACTGAGACCTCATCTCCCTGAATTAGGCCTCCGTGCACAGCCACTCATTAGATCATTCATTTTTCCCGGAAGACATTGGGAAGGACAGAAGTAGAAGGCAAATGTGTCATGTGTTCTGATGCTTAGCTGCATACTAGGATCATTAAATTACCTGCCACTGACAACCCTGGTGCAGAGAAAAAGTGGCAATTTGTTCTTGTTTCTAGTCACCCTACTTGCCTCAGCAGACAGCATGCTCCTGTCCCCCATGCACACACTGGGTGGTTGGTGATCAAATTTAATTATTCTAACTGCATTAAACATAGTCAAATCTTGTCAATTAAACAGTATCTTCAGCAAATATGTAGGCTGTTCTTTGGGTAACAACGCTCAATATTGCAGATGCCTCCCCATCCCCTGCTTCTCTCTAAGGTGGCATGGAGTAGGGGCGGGGTTCTCCAGCTTCTGGGAAGGAACACGCCGTCCCTGCCTTCTCTGGTCCTGGAGTGCTGACACCCGTTCTTTCACTGTTCCCAGATGAAGCCTGAAGCTGCTCTAATTCAAGATCTGGTCTGTATCGGGCTCCTGCCCCCTCCACCCCACTCAGTTTCCACAGACAGGCAAGAGTCCTCTGAGGAATGGCTGTGAACCCCAGGTCCTTGGCACAGGAGGCCCTGCCACAGAGAACCACTCAGGACAGATTTCCAGTTAGGTTCTTGGCTACTTCTGGGTCCTGTTTGTGTCACTAGAATATCAAGGTCACCCCAGGAAAGGTAAAAAGCAGCCTCTCCATCTGTCTAACATGGCTGTACCTTGCTACACTTGCCAGTTAGCCTGAGTCCTAATCAGGACATTTCTGTCCTGATTCTCATTTAGGACTTCAGGTTAAATGGGAATCAGGACAAAATCTCCGCTTCCTGTAGGCTCCCCTGAATTGATCTAACACACACACGGTAATACTGGTCCACACGTAGACGAGGCTTAACATGTACTTCGCATGATTTAATTCTCACAACACCCCTAGGAGGGAGATGCACGATTATCACTCACATTTAATAGGTGAAGAAACTGAGGCACAGAGAGGTTGAACGCCTTCCCCAGGATTACACAGCCCTATGGCAGAGGCTGGCGTGGGGCCACAGCCTGGCAGCTCTCCCCTCTCTGCTGACACCCGGGGGCCTCCTCCCTTTATTCCTCTCTGCTTCTCTTCCCTGCCCCCTGGCCTGAAAAAGGCGGGTTTTCTTTTATTTCCCCCATGTCTGCTCTTCTACCGTGAAGCTGGGATATTTACCAAATAAAGACTGGATTGGGTTCAGTTCCTTTTGAACCTTTTCTTCTGCATGTCCACAGAGAGACTGCATTGATGCCAGCTGCCAGGCAAATGTTTCACTTCTTCCACTGTCCACTTCAGAAGAATTCTGGGGACTGCCAAGACTGGCTGGTGGCAGTCATCCAACTCCCATATGGAGATCTATCCAGAATGTGTCCTCGAGAGCCTCGCTCAGATATCAGCTCCACCTCGGCAGCTAATCATATCCCTGTGGACACACATGGCAAGACTGCTTCCTCTGGCAGCAGCAAGGAATTTGGCTAGGGCTGGCCTCTCACCATCTCCCGCCTGGGCACCCTGAGTATCAGCAGCTGCCCAACATGCGGCTGCTGGCCGTGATGGTTCCAGAAGGGAGGCACGCCCTTCTGTCTTCATCTTGTACCCCAAGTAACCTCAGACAAACAGGATCAGAGTTGACAGTGTTCCCCATCAAGGCCACAAGCCCTTCAAATGCCTTATACATGAGCCATGTGTACCTGCAGAACCCAGGGTTTCACTCAGATTTCTGGATCCCCTATCAAAACCTTTAAATACATAGTTTAAGTCTTATGAGGTGTGATTCTATTGCTCAGTTAGCAGTAGCTTTAAGTGCAAAGACTAGCTTTGTAAGGCATTACAAATGTATAAAATGTGAATGGAATCTACAGCAGGCAGGTCTTTCCCTAAAGGACCATGTTCTAAACGACTTCATAGATTTATTTCTTTCAGTCATTTAACAAATATTTTTAAGTAGAATCTCTTCTTCCTATTCACTTTCAGATAATACTATTTACTATTCCTTTCAAATCCTATAGCAATGGTTCCCAACCTGGTATATTAGGATTCTTATGTGTCCTGAAGGGCACTAAGGGAGGTCTTTAATATATTTTCAGTATTTCTTACAGAAAATAGACTTCTATGATAAGGTTGTACTTACCAGTTAAAAACATTTCTTTGCCTTCAAGTGAAATGACCAATGACCCAAGTGGCATCCATCCAGATCTGATTACCACTCTTTAACTGAAATATATGGAAGTGTAAATAATTCATAACATGATAAAAGGGCTTTGGAAGATGGGTGTTTCTGCTATGTGGTGTTCACATGGGGAAAGGATGCCCACTTATGAGAGGACAGGGTCCTGCTGCCGCTGCATTGTCACCACAGTCATGTCTACTCTCCCTTTGGCAGTTCACAGTATCATTGTCACTGTGAATATTGTCTTTTGCAATTATTACACAAACTTCTGATTAGAGAGGATGTCAAGGCATAGTGGCTGAGAAGTCCATATTTTTGTTCAAGTGTGCCCCAGGGTTCAGTGGCCACTGAGGCCCTAGATCATTCTGGGTTCCACAAACTCAATAATAAAAATTTGTCAGCCCAGGCACCGTGGCTCATGCCTGTAATCCCAGCACTTTGAGAGGCTGAGGCAGGAGGATGACTTGAGATCAGGGGTTCAAAACCAGCCTTGCCAACATGGTGAAAATACAAAAGTTAGCTGGAGGTTGGGGTCTGTAATCCCAGCTACTCGGGAGGCTGAGACACGAGAATTGCTTGAATCCCCGGGGGTGGAGGTGGCAGTGAGTCAACACTGTGCCACTGCACTCCAGCCTGGGCAACAGAACCAGACTCTGTCTCAAATAAAAAAAAAATTGTCATCTTTATCACAAACTGGAGCTATTGCAGTTGGATTCGTTGAGCCCTTTCCTCTAGAACACCCTCACTGTAAAAAAACAAAACAAAACTGGGGACTCTTACGGTGGAGCTGTGGCCCTGGGGGGCCATCTGGCATGTCATGGAGAGGAAAAATGCCCCTACACCTGCAGTGACAGCGCCCTCTGCTGCTCCCATCTCTCTGCAGAGATGGGTTGGGATAATGCAGGCAACAGCCACTTAGTGTCAAGTTCTTCACTCAATAATTAGAACCCCAGTTCACTGGAGAGCTTCAACAAACATTTTGAGTGCCGCTTTTCTGCTGTAAATGTAGGCACTACAGAAAAGAAGGTCATTATGAATGCCCTCAAAAAGCTCACAGTCTGATGGGAAATCAGACCTGTACCACCTAGCTACTAGAGGATGCGTGAAATCCTATGTGTGCTTGGAAGGAGGTGTTATGAAGCAGATCAGGGAAAGTACAACATTCTGGGAGGGAAGGGTGGTGGCAGAAAGCTTCACAAAAGAAGCAGCATTTGAATTGGCTCATTGAAGGGTAATGATTTCATGGGGGCACAAGCAGTTGAGGATTCTGGCTTTACTTTGAAAATACTTACGAGGTGGAGGAGAGGCTGGGCTTGGTGGCTCATGCCTGTAATTCTAGCACTTTGGGAGGCCAAGGCGGGCAGATCACCTGAGGTCAAGAGTTTGAGACCAGCTTGTCCAACATGGTGAAACCCTGTCTCTACTAAAAAAGAAAAGAAAAATACAAAAATTAGTCTGGCACAGTGGCATGTGCCTGTAGTCCCAGCTACTCTGGAGGCTGAGGCAGGAGAATCCTTGAACCCAGAAGGCAGAGGCTGCAGTGAGCCTAGATCATGTTACTGCACTCAAGCCTGGGCGAGAGAGCGAGACTCTGTCTCAAAAACAAACAAACAAACAAACAAACCAACCAAACAAGAGGTGGAGGTGATAAGTTTCCCAAATATCCTTTTGATTAATCTTTCCAAGTTGCTGGCCTTTTTTCCCAAGCTTGCAGGTTTCTTAAACCACTGGTTTCCACTGTCTCAGATCATCTCCTTGTTCAATGCAGTGGTTCTCAGGAAAGTTTGGCCCACCAATCAGAAACATCACAATTTTCTTTTCTTTTCTTTTTTTTTTTTTGAGACGGAGTCTCACTCTGTAGCCCAGGCTGGAGTGCAGTGGCACCATCTCTGCTCACTGTAACTGCCTCCCGGGTTCAAGCGATTCTCCTGCCTCAGCCTCCCGAGTAACTGGGACTACAGGCGCCCGCCACCACGTCCGGCTAATTTTTTGTATTTTTAGTAGAGACGGGGTTTCACCGTGTTAGTCAGGATGGTCTCGATCTCCTGACCTTGTGATCCGCCCGCCTCGGCCTCCCAAAGTGTTGGGATTACAGGAGTGAGCCAGCGCGCCCGGCCCAACATCAGAACATCCTAGAAGTAGGAACTGGGTAGAAACGCAAATTCTTGGGCCCCAACCTAACTGCCGAATCTGAAGCTCTTGGAATTTCATCTGATACAAATTCAAGGTTGACAACCACGGTTCTAACATGCAGGATCTTGGGAGCTGATACAGAGGCCGAGAAGGATCTAGGTTGCTTTCCATGTTCCATCATGGCGAGACCCGGCTGAAGTTCCTGCCTTGACCTTCTCGTCCACGCTTCGGACGTGTGGAGCAGCCACCAGGGTGGGCTGGTGGCGTTGTCCTCTTGGGCAGTTTCTTGGTCAGCGTCGTGTCTGCTTGAGGGCAGAGGCGCTGGCCACAGGGCCCTGACTCAGACTCATATTTTCCCCTCAAGAGGACAGAGCCTTAGCAAAGCCGTCGCAGCTGGCTTTGGGGTAATGCTGGCCTCCTTAGTTATGCTGAGCGATGCAGCCCTCCTGAGGTCATTCGGAACGCCCGGGAGAGTGGCCACTCCCGCCCCAGAGGGGGAAGGGTGGCCGGTTTCCAAGTCCGGCTTGGTCAGGTGACCGCGGCGCGGCATACTCAGCCGCAGAAACGGAAGAACAGCGCTCCCGAGGCCGCGGGAGCCTGCGGAGAGGACAGCCGGCCTGCGCCGGGACATGCGGCTCCAGGAGCTCCCCAGGCTCGCGTTCCCGCTGCTGCTGTTGCT
Organism: Pan paniscus; assembly: GCF_029289425.2. NCBI lineage: Eukaryota > Metazoa > Chordata > Mammalia > Primates > Hominidae > Pan > Pan paniscus. The sequence continues at coordinate 163,494,213 of NC_073254.2, read as the reverse complement.
GCTGCTGCCACCGCCGCCGTGCCCTGCCCACAGCGCCACGCGCTTCGACCCCACCTGGGAGTCCCTGGACGCCCGCCAGCTGCCCGCGTGGTTTGACCAGGCCAAGTTCGGCATCTTCATCCACTGGGGAGTGTTTTCCGTGCCCAGCTTCGGTAGCGAGTGGTTCTGGTGAGTGCGCTCCCTTTTGTCTCGTCTGCCGCGCTTTTGTCCCCACCCGCAGCCTCCAGCCACCACCCAGCGGGCCTGGTTCGCCGCCTGGTGCTGCCTGCACCCTCGTCGGTTTCACCTCCCACTGCGTTACCCGCGTTTCGCACTTCCGGGTGTCGAATATGTGGTTTCCTGCCTACGTGCTTCTGCTGGATGAACAGGGAATTTTTCTTCCGTGTGACTGTAGAGTTTTCAGATACTCCTGACTCCTCAGCTTCTTCATAGTTGCGCATATTAAGCTGTAGTTATGACACTACAACATCGAGCTACTACAGACATTCATCAGTTTGTGCAGGGGCATCACACGAGCGGTGACTCAGACACAATGGCCTATGGTTGCTCTGCTGCTACCTGCCAATTTACAGTCGTTCTGCCATGAAGTTATGGTTAAAACATCGTCATGAGTATGTGAAACGACTGTTCATTGAACACCATTGGCTACTTAATGTTAACATGTTACCCATGTGTGGCTCTAGGAACTTTTTAAAGAGGTTCTAGAATGGTACTCTTAACACAACCCAGTTATACTGCCGTATGAAAGGTGCTACACAAAAATCTGTGCGTTAGATTTTACCTTGAGATCTATGTGAAAATGTGCATTTAATTTCTTAAACTGTTGCACATGTCTTTTCTGACTAAATGCTACAAGTATTAAGTCCTTCAAAACAGAAATATTTTGTGTGCATATATAGAAACATACACATAATATATTCTTTCTTTTTTTTTTTTTTTTTTTTTTTTTGAGACATAGTCTCACTCTGTCACCCAGGCTGGAGTGCAGTGGCACCATCTCGGCTCACTGCAACCTTCGCCGCCCGGGTTCAAACGATTCTCGCGCCTTAGCCTCCTGAGTAGCTGGGACTGCAGGCGCACGCCACCATGCCTGGCCAATTTTTTTGTATTTTTTAGTAGAAACGGGGTTTTGCCATGTTAGCCAGGCTGGTCTTGAACTCCTGACCTCAGGTGATCCGCGGTGGCTCATACCTGTAATTCCAGGACTTTGGGACACATAATATATTCTTAAGTAAAAGAAGGGAATCATTAAACAGTATTTATTTGAATCAACTATATACTACATAAATAGTATACATCCAAATTAACATACTATATTTAGTAGACACAATACAGAGTATGAACTATATATTATATTAACATTACATAGTATACATGGTACCATGCTCTACTCTAGGGGTAGAAAAATTACACCTCCATTCTGTTAGGGTCTCTGCTGGGTCCAAGAATTAAATTGACATTGTGTGACTAAATTATGTGGGGAGACTTAAATAATAAATTTTAGCAAGGTCTGTACAGTATTCTACTTCTTGTCTTTGAAACTTAGGATGCTGCCTTTCCTTCCAGTACAGAGTGCCTTTCATACTGGAATTTCATCTTCTCTCCTATGAAACAGCACAAAGGGCAAAGTGCTCTTCATGCACCTGCTATTTTTCGAGTTTCTTTACCTTTAAAAATATGCCAAAATAGCATATTTTAACCCTTTCATTACAAAGAAATTGACTACCTGCAACCAGTAACCTTTCTTATTGGTAGGTCAATTGATGTAAAAAATAAAACTGGGTAAGCTATGGAGAATTATTCATATTTTAAATAATTCACCTTCTAAAACAGAGACTCTTTATTCTTATGCCAAAACATAGCTACTTCAAAAAGATGTTACAAATCTTTATTTGCATGTTTTGGGCTGTAAGGAATCTTGAGCTTGTTTTGGAAATATTTTAGTGTGGTACATAATTAACAACTTTCTTCCCCCTAAATTGTATCTTATATTATCATTTTGTTCAACCATGAAGATTAGGTAAAGATACATTGGTGCCAAAGAGGATTTGACATTTTTGACTGAGACTAGTACTATGCCAAAATAAAACAGCTAGTTTTGAGTCATTTTATTCTTTGCTATGAATAACTTCATTTTCTACAGATATTATCATGGTTGTTTTGACCTAGAACAATAAAGATCCTTCTCATACTAAACAAAATAGAGAACAGATTCCTGATGATCTGAAAATGCATTAACCCTGTGGAAGATTCTTTAATTACCTGTGATTTCCCTTTGTATCCTCTGCTCCTCACTCTCAATTTGACTTTTGGGGAATCAACAGTGTAGATGAGTATATGTGACTGTTTTAAATGTCTATTAAAAACCAAATATAAATGATAGACCTTTACCATAAATGCCTCTTTTCATCTCTCAGCATGAAATTCAAGTCTAGACTGTGGGGGACAGTGCAGGTTCAAATTAGATGATGCTAGGAGAAATTCCTTATTCTTGTTCAACTTTCTGAATGTCCCAGTTTCTCTTTTGCAGTTCAATTTAAAATGTAATGCCCGTAGTCCCAGCTACTCAGGAGGGTGAGGTGGGAGGATCACTTGAGCCCAGGAGTTCAAGGCTGTGGTGTGGTATGATCATGACACTGCACTCCAAACTGGGTAATAGAGCAAGACCCTGTCTCAACCAATCAATTAATCAATAACAAATAAATAAATAATAAAAATGCTTCAAGGATTTTAAACCCAACTAAAAGGTATAATGATAGGGGCTTGTTATCTCACATAACAGGAAATTTAGAGGTAGTCGGTTCATTGATGAAATCAAAGACACGGGCTCTTTCTGTCATCCTCAGCCTGGGGACTTGTCCCTTCATGGTCACAGGATGGCAGCCAGGCACCATAACTTCACACAACCCTGCCCAAAGGCAGGAAGGCCAGTGTCTCTTTTCATTAGGAGGGAAACCATTTCCACAGTCCCCAAAGTTGGCTTTCCCTCAAGTTCCCTTGGCCAGCATGGATCTCACATCCCTGTCGTAGCTGTAGTGGAAGCTGGGAAATTACGTAAATACAACTTTTGGGCAGGCAAACAGCATGTCTGCCGCATAGTACGCCCTTCAATTATTTCTTCTTAGCAGAGTCTCCTGATCGTCTTGGGAAATATAGTGCTGATAATGGATTTGCTTATCCTGTAGAAATACTCATATGAAAGGAATGGTGATAGAAAAAGCAGGAGGTGGGTCAGAAATGGGGGTTGCATCTATTTCATGAGGATAGTTACTGCTGTGTTTATCTAAAATGTGTAGATGTGCTTTTCCTCGTGAAGTCTTGCTTACGCAGTTTAGGGTCAATATACCATTGCTTAGAATGAATGCGTATAGCAAGTAATTGTTGAAGGTTGAGTCCATTTATTAAAATAACAGCATCTTTTTAATTTTACTTTTGCCTCCCTTTCTGTCCTGTGCCTCCAAAGTGTTCTCTACTACTGAGTATAATAGATGCATATTATGTTTTAGGCATGTAGTCTTCCTTTTAGAAGCCCTAATCACTTATGTTACAAGGGACAATGTGTAAAGACATATACTACATGTTGTGATTTAAAAGTGAAGAATTAAAAGAGAATGGGGCTGGACACGGTGACTCATGCCTGTAATCCTAACACTTCGGGAGACTGAAGCAGGAAGATTGCCTGAGCCCAGGAGTTTAAGACCAGCCTGGGCAACATATGGAAACCACATCTCTACAAAGAAAAAAAAAATGGCCAGGTGTGGTGGCACGTGCCTGTGGTCCCAGCTACTCAGGAGGCTAAGGCGAGAGGATCGCTTGAGCACAGGAGGTTGAGGTTGCAGTGAGCCATGATTCCATTACTGCATTCCAACCTGAGTGACAGAGTGAGACCCTGTCTTAAAAAAAAGAGAGAATGGGTAGCTGAGTTGCCTAGAATGCTCTAGTTTATGAGCTGAGTGGATATCACAGGGGGATAGGTGGAAAATGAGAGGGCGTTTAGTTTGCATAAGCTGTCTTTAAAGCCAAGTCAAACTAATGGGGAAGTGAGAAAGAGAATCTGGGTCCTATCTGTGTGAGGGGTAAATGGTAAGGGGAGCTGGAGCAGTTCTTTTAAATGTGTGTGTATGTGCTGTTTATGCACTCTTTCCTTTCCTCCCCTTAGGTGGTATTGGCAAAAGGAAAAGATACCGAAGTATGTGGAATTTATGAAAGATAATTACCCTCCTAGTTTCAAATATGAAGATTTTGGACCACTATTTACAGCAAAATTTTTTAATGCCAACCAGTGGGCAGATATTTTTCAGGCCTCTGGTGCCAAATACATTGTCTTAACTTCCAAACATCATGAAGGTAAGTCAATCCAGCCTATGGAAATTGCTGACAATGGTTAAGAAATGAAAAGTTGTTCTTTTGGAAGAAAAAACTAAAGCAAGGTCTAATTTTCTCTTCGGAGCAACCATAGGTGGTGACTGGCACTTGCTTATGACTTAGGGACTGCACATTCAACCCAAATTGAGAGATGTTAGGAATACAGAAAGGATCATACCCGCCACCTAACAGAGGAAAGATGGTCACGTTTTGTCACATGTATTTTGAACAATATTTCCAAGATTTACTTAAAGCTGTTTGTTGAAGGGAGTGTGGGTTGCAAGTCAAAGTTCATCTTGGAATTGCACTCTTTCCTTCCCCTTCTCTGTAATGCATCCTGTGAATGCATCCTGGGGATTATACTGCTATAGTCTTGCATCATTACGACACACCTGGCTGCACTTTTAGCCAACTCTTAGCTGGCCAAATGGTGCAAATAGTGGATGAACTGATAGTGATGAAAGTGACCCAGATCACCTGGAGGGAAAAGGATTGTGGAACTGTAATGGTTTCCAGAAAAATCAGAGGTGGTAGAAGAATATCTAAATCCCCACACATTTAAAATCCATTCTATTTTAATAGAATGGATTCCACCCATTACCACTCCAGTATTTGTAAGGCCAGGGAAGCATTAACAAATTGTTTTTGTTCCAACGGCTTGTTCATTCATTAGTTTCTTTTGCATGATCATCTTTGCCTTGGTATAAAAAAATTTGCACTGGATGTGGTCGCTCATGCCTGTAATCCCAAAATTTTGGGAGGCCGAGGAAGGAGGATCATTTGAGCCCAGGGGTTCAAGACCAGCCTGGGCAACATAGTGAGACCCTGTCTCTACAAAAACAAACAAACAAACAAAAACTAAAAAGTTAGCGTAGTGGTATGTCTCTGTAGTCCCAGCTACTTGGGAGGCTTAGGTTGGAGGACTGCTTGAGGCTGCAGTGAGCGGAGATAGGGCTATTACACTCCAGTCTAGGTGGCGGAGGGAGAAGCTGTCTCAAAAAAAAAAAAAAAAAAAAGAGAAACTTTGCCTTATTGTTTTCTCCAGGGATGGGATGGGAATAGGAGAGGAGAACCAACACAAAAAATCTGGAATGATCATAGGATATTTTTCCCTTTGGCCACATTCTGGTAGCTTCATGATTTTCTCCTGTAGATATTTATCCTGCTGAGACGAATGTCTATCACGTGTATTTGCTTGAGAACATGCTGATTTCCTGATGTCTAGGAACTTTCCCAAGCTGTATGGCACAAAACATTACATAGTGAGTTTATTTAATAAAAATTGTTAATCAAACTGTGAGGAGAGATGATGTAGCCCACATGTATACATTTTCTGGGACCCATGTTGTCAGATGTTTTCATTGCTCATGGAAAATGCATACTAAGCTCAGGAAGGAACGTCGCAGTGTGAGCTTATGGTGGTGATATTCAAATGAAGACTCAAGTGGTTTTAGTACTATCTGACATTAGGGCCTGTCAAGTTGAGTAACTTTGAATATGACTTTAGATATCAACACTGCTCTGAAGCTTACCACAGAAATGATAGGAACAAGAGTGAGCTGTTTTAAAAAGCTTATTAAAATGAATCTAAGGCTAGGTGCAGTGGCTCACATCTATAATTCCAACACTTTGGGAGGCCAAGTAAGGAGGATTGCTTGAGGCCAGGAGTTCGAGACCGGCCTAGGCAGCAAAGTGAGACCCTGTCTCTGAAAAAATAGACAAAATTAGCTGGGCGTGGTGGAGTACACACCTGTAGTCCTAGCTACTTGGTAGGCTGAGGTGGGAGGATCACTTGAGCCCAGGAGGTCGAGGATGCAGTGAGCGAAGTTCGCACCACTGAACTCCAGCCTGGGTGACAGAGCCAGAACCTGTCTCAAAAAAAAAAAAAAAAAAATCAAAAGTATGAGTCATTCTTAGACTTGTTCTAATTTACCAAGAGTAAAATGTTTCACCAAATGTACCTTATAAATGTCTATTCTCAAAGATTCTTTTAGATTTTAGTGGAATAGTAACAATGTATTTAAGTCTCTAGGCACTGATGAAATTTTTGAGGCTTTCATATTGATTATGTTTTAAGTATTTCAGTTTATATATCTCTTCTAACATTTTTATATGGAACAATCAGTAATCTAAATGCAAATTCCTGTTAAAAACGAACCACTTCTAAGTGTTTGTATAAAGGTATACATTGTTTTTCTTATCTGTGTAGTTGGTAGACTATTCACTTTTGGGTAATTTTATTAAAGAGGAACATCCAAGCTTATGATTTTGTAGTAGGATGAGATTACACGTGGTGAGTATATTTTAAAGTATAGAACTATTGGGAAATAGTAGGGTTTTCTTTTTTGCCCCTCTGGTTAAATAAATAATCAGGCTAAAAGAGATTTGCTATACATGGATCACCAGTGTTCTAAGAATCACACTATAATAAAATAAACAATCCTAAAACTAAGCAGTAGACTTCAAGCTTTGGTTTAGAAGACACTTAAGAATCTTGCAGGAGTGCATCTCAGGATCTTCATAATAAATAGTGGTAGTCATCATTTAGGATGGTACATGTATATGTTCCCATCTTAGTTGTGAGCTGCTATTGTTGATTGTTTATACCTTGTGCTAGCAGTTGGCTGAAGACATAGCAGGGAGCACTGCAGACATGATGCAATCCCTCAAGGACCTTAAAATCTAAGAGGGAAAATACTGGAGATAGATCAGACCATACAGTGATATACCCCGAAAGTTGCTTTTAAAAACCTCAGTCTCACCTTGTTTAAATTCTCACTTCTCATATAAAAGCACGATATATGCTATGAAAAAATGGCCATAAAACAGTCATTTGTAGGAGCAGGTATTTATATATCGCATGTACTGTGTGATTTGTTTGGGCATTTGTGTGGGTTGAAATTTACTAAAATAAAGTTGACATGCTTACAAGGGTTTTCACTATAATTTTCTAGGCTTTACCTTGTGGGGGTCAGAATATTCGTGGAACTGGAATGCCATAGATGAGGGGCCCAAGAGGGACATTGTCAAGGAACTTGAGGTAGCCATTAGGAACAGAACTGACCTGCGTTTTGGACTGTACTATTCCCTTTTTGAATGGTTTCATCCGCTCTTCCTTGAGGATGAATCCAGTTCATTCCATAAGCGGCAATTTCCAGTTTCTAAGACATTGCCAGAGCTCTATGAGTTAGTGAACAACTATCAGCCTGAGGTTCTGTGGTCGGATGGTGATGGAGGAGCGCCGGATCAATACTGGAACAGCACAGGCTTCTTGGCCTGGTTATATAATGAAAGGTGTGTATGCTATGAGATTGCTGCAGTTACCCTCCATATTCCTAATATATTTCTAACATTTTAATTCCTTCACCTCTTGAAATATTTCATTTTAAGTCATTGGTGGTATGGGGGGAGAAAATCATTGTAAATAATACTTATTAGATATATCACTATTTACTCAACATAATCAAGGGTAAATAAATCAGGAGTAAAATCCAACTCAATGGTCTGATTTTGAGATCAGACTAAAAATCACAGGATCAAGAACTTTGAAGGTGTTAATTTTGTGGGTCCCCCCTTTTTCTCTCCTACCCTGGTCCTTTATGGCTTCTATTCTGGGACAACTCTGTTTCTTCATCACTATTTCTGATTATGTGCTTCTGAATCCCGCAGACTGCTTCTTTTCATCCTCTTACCTTTTGGTCATCTTTGCTGCCCAGCCAATGTCACCCTTGTTTGTCTCCTCTTTTCCTTCATCGCAGCATTTTCACTTTCTCCAGTTTTTTCCTGTTGCTCCTGGTATGTTCAAGGCTGCCCTATTAGAACAGGGAGTTCTGGTTAAACTCCTCCATTAGGCTTAAACTATATGGACCAAATTTGCATGTACACTAGAAAGCACTGGGTATTGTGCTACGAAGTCAGGCAACCTTCTGCTTGCACTTCCTGGGCCCACAAAGGGCACAAATACAAATATTCTGAAGAACTCTTGATACTTAAAACAGCAGTGTGTCCAGGTACTCCTTCCAAGGGAAAAAACTGGGAGCCATCACTTCAATTTGTGACTCAAAACTGTTCCCTCTATGTGGCGTGGATTTCCCTCTTAAATATGCCACCTGCTATGATAAGTAATGTTGTGGGGATATTTCACATGATATCAACAGTCAAATTTTCTGAGATTTTTCAATATTAGGCACAATGGTAAGAGAAAAAGAAAGGCTAGACTACATGTATGAGATCATTGAATCATTGAAAAGAAAAGTGTCTTGGGTATAAATTCAGTTTTGGCTACCATTTACAATATGGAAGGGAGTTTAAAATATTCATATAATACTCTTATGAGTGCTATATGTGCTGGGTACCGGGCTAATGTTTTACATAACTTATTTTTGTTCTAATCATAGATGAGGAAATTCATTATTCAGAGGAGTCAGGTAACTTGCTGTAGGTCTGGGAGCTAGAAAGTGGCAAAGCCAGAACTCCAATCAACTCAGGTCTGTTTGACTTCAAAACCATGGGCTTTCCACTGTACTATGCCATGGTCCCTTTTCAGAATTGTATTTCAATTACATGTCTTTTCAGTGACATTTCTTTTTGTATAAAAAGCTTATACCTTTTGTTTTAAAAAATTGTATGTTTCATTTCAGCCCAGTTCGGGGCACAGTAGTCACCAATGATCGTTGGGGAGCTGGTAGCATCTGTAAGCATGGTGGCTTCTATACCTGCAGTGATCGTTATAACCCAGGACATCTTTTGCCACATAAATGGGAAAACTGCATGACAATAGACAAACTGTCCTGGGGCTATAGGAGGGAAGCTGGAATCTCTGACTATCTTACAATTGAAGAATTGGTGAAGGTACAGTGAAATGTCTGGTGGCTATTAACATAATATTCTTAATAGTGTGGTCATGTAGGAATTATTTCTTCTATGGCTCAATGGCCTATAAATATAGGACATTGTTCTATCCTGTGTTCTTCTAGGCAGTGACTATATATACATGTATAAATATATAAATGCAATATATTAGCACATTAAAGATGGAATTATTTTATTTACCTAAAAACATTATTCTTAATTTTTTAGCAACTTGTAGAGACAGTTTCATGTGGAGGAAATCTTTTGATGAATATTGGGCCCACACTAGATGGCACCATTTCTGTAGTTTTTGAGGAGCGACTGAGGCAAATGGGGTCCTGGCTAAAAGTCAATGGAGAAGCTATTTATGAAACCCATACCTGGCGATCCCAGAATGACACTGTCACCCCAGATGTGTGGTAAGTCGTTCTTGTTACCAAGTACTCTTTTATAAAGGAAGAGATTTAAAATTTATCAGACATATAAAAGAAGAGTAGGATAAAAAGAGAAATTGGATGAATTCCTACATATACAAAGCACTTTCCAAACTTTGCTTACTCTAATATAAAGAGAAGGGGAAGAATTTGCATGTTTTGAAACATTTATTGTTTATCAGATTGAGCTTACATCATTTCTAGGTATCTCCCAGCAGTGGACAAATTTTGGCTGAAAGTACTCAGCTCTTAGAAAAATTGTAAGCTGTTCAGACCAATGAAAAATGCTGAACGGTTAGTCTAAAACGGAGATTACTGTTTAACCAGTTTGGTAAATTCTGACTTTTGCAGATGTTGCATCCCATGAAGTTAGCAAACAAGAGGTACCCAATGGCAGAGAAAATGTTAGATTAAAAATGAATCAAAATAGGGAGGGTTCAGGGAAGATGCTTCTCTCTGAGCTTGAGGAGGTTCTGTGTGTCAATGAGTACCTGAATCAGACTCCACAAATATGACAGTTTCTGATGTGGTTTCTTAACATATATAAAATAAGATGAGTATTGGCGAAGTTCTAAAAATTTGCTTTCAGTTGCCACCTGAGTACTGCCTGATCAAATAGGAACCGAAAGATTAGACTAATTGTTCTTCAATCTACTTGACTTATGACTTAAAACATTAACAACCCATTGAATAAAATGGAGTAAGGCAATCTGGACAGAGCAAATAATTGTGGAATTTTAAAATGTTGATCTGGGAGAAGCCATAATGAGAACTCAATACCAATCTCTCATGTGACAGAGGATAGTAGAAATCTGGTTTTGGAATTTGCTTCTTACTTTTGAATACTTACATTTGAATATGAGGGTATCTGATCTGGGACTTCACAATCATTAACCATTATTCTATTGTGTTTATTTAAGAAATAAACATAAAAGCTAAATATTTAATGTGGCTTATAAAGCTGTGAGTCTGGCTCCTACCAACTTCCCTGCCACTGAGTGGCCCTGCTCTCCCTCCTCACCATAGGAGCCTTCTTCCCTCCAGGTTCATCATGCCCACCTTCTTGCAGTCACCTACAGACTCCCAGGTCAACCCTTAAAATCCTTTGAGAGAGCCCTGGCTTGCTGTCCCTGTCCCCAGAACTACTCTTCACATAATTCTTAGAGATTTAAATTTTTATTCACAGTTCTAATTACCTGAACCTCCTGTCTTCTAGGGGTCTTGTCAGCTTGACCTTTGTTACCTGTTCCTTTGCATTATCAATATACAAGGTCATATTGGTAATGCAAAGTCGAACTTCTTACTCAACACTTCCACTTGGATGCATAGCATTTTAGACCTGTACGTCCACAACTGAAGCCCTGAGTTTTAAATTTTTGCTGTAGACTAGCTCCACCCACGGTCTTCTCCATCTCAGTTAATGGCAGCTTTATCCTTTAGGTGGTTGTCAGGCCAAAAACCTTGGTGTCCTTAACTTCCCTTTCTTTTATAAACATACTTTAGACTTTGCATTACCAATAACTGAACCCCTTCCATGGCTCCAGTTTGAAGGATTCTGCCGTCTACCTACCACTTCTTATATTTTGGCTCACTCTGCATGGCACTTCGGCTTCCAAAGGGATCTATAATCCAGTGATCATACTATCTTTTAATCCTATCATCTTTTCTCTGTCTTTTTCCTTATCCGGGACAGATTCTGTGGCCCATCACTGTAACTAATCTATTGCATACACCCAACTCCTGAACCCTTGCTCCCTCTGCCATACTCACTTGATGGAACATCAACTTTAAATACAGATCTACTTATTCCATGCCTGCTCCTGGACAGCTAACTGTTAACTATGGAAACACACACACACACACACACGCACCCAGACACATACAATGTAAAATTATCTCACTTTTGGCTTTA